>NC_053027.1:38048844-38272198 GCF_003073215.2 Triticum urartu
GAGTGATGCTTTCTCCTTTGCGAGGCCAGAAATTATATATATATAATTCCAATCACGATGAACAAGATGCATAGGATAAAACTTCTGATGAAATTCCAATTTCAATCGTTTGTAGTTCCATGACCCCGTATCATCACATAGCCTATACCATGTCAATGCATCTCCCTTCAAAGATAAAGGGAAGACCTTCTTCTTAACAACATCTCCGGGTACACCTGCAAGCTTAAATAATCCACAAACTTCATCCACATATATTAGGTGCTCATCGGGATGTAATGTTCCATCTCCTGCAAAAGGTTTAGCTAGCAGTTTTTCTATCATACCCGAAGGAATTTCAAAGCATACATTTTCATTTTCAGTAAGTTCAGTAGGTTGAGGAGCAACTCTTTGCTCTTCTGGTCGGGGTGAAGATACCCCGAACAAGCCCCTGAGAGGATTACTTTCCATAGTAACAAGTGATAGTAAATTTCAGCACACTATATAAATTTTTCCTTACCAAATTCCACCTACCAAAGGCGCTTCACTCCACGGCAACGACGCCAGAAAAGAATCTTGATGAACCACAAGTATAGGGGATCTACTGTAGTCCTTTCGATAAGTAAGAGTGTCGAACCCAACGAGGAGCAGAAGGAAATGATAAGCGGTTTTCAGCAAGGTATTCTCTGCAAGCACTAAAATAATAGGTAACAGATAGTTTTGTGATAGGATAATTTGTAACGAGCAACAAGTAACAAAAGTAAATAAAGTGCATCAAGGTGTCCCAATCCTTTTTGTAGCAAAGGACAAACCTGGACAAACTCTTATATGATGTAAAGCGCTCCCAAGGACACATGGGAATATCGTCAAGCTAGTTTTCATCACGTTCATATGATTCGCGTTCGGTACTTTGATAATTTGGTATGTGGGTGGACAGGTGCTTGGGTGTTGTCCTTACTTGGACAAGCATCCCCCTTATGATTAACCTCCATTGCAAGCATCTGCAACTACAACAAAAGTATTAAGGTAAACCTAACCATAGCATGAAACATATGGATCCAAATCAGCCCCTTATGAAGCAACGCATAAACTAGGGTTTAAGCTTCTGTCACTCTAGCAACCCATCATCTACTTATTACTTCCCAATGCCTTCCTATAGGCACAAATAATGGTGAAATGTCATGTAGTCGATGTTCACATAACACCCCTAGAGGAGAGACACCATACATCTCATCAACATATCGAACGAATACCAAATTCACATGACTACTAATAGCAAGACTTCTCCCATGTCCTCAGGAACAAACGTAACTACTCACAAAGCATATTCATTTTCATAATCAGAGGGGTATTAATATGCATATAGGATCTTAACATATGATCTTCCACCAAATAAACCAACTAGCATCAACTACAAGGAGTAATTAACACTACTAGCAACCCACAGGTACCAATCCTGGACTTGGAGACAAGAATTGGATACAAGAGATGAACTAGGGTTTTGAGAGGAGATGGTGCTGGTGAAGATGTTGATGGAGATTGCCCTCTCCCTATGAGAGGAGCGTTGGTGATGACGATGGCGATGATTTCCCCCTCCCGAAGGGAAGTTTTCCCCGGCAGAACAGCTCCGCCGGAGGCCTAGATTGGTTCTGCCAAGGTTCCGCCTCGTGGCGGCGGAGTCTCATATGGAAAGATGGCTTATGATTTTTTCCTCATCGAAAGACTCCATAAGCAGAAGATGGCCATCGGAGGGCCACCAGGGGGCCCACGAGGTAGGGGGCGCGCCCCCCACCCTCGTGGGTAGGGTGTGGCCCCCCTAGTGATCTTCTTGTGCTCAGTATTTTTTATATATTTTGAAAATGACTTCCATGAAGTTTCAGGACTTTTGGAGCTGTGCAGAATAGGTCTCTAATATTTGCTCCTTTTCCAGCCCAGAATCCCAGCTGCCGGCATTCTCCCTCTTTATGTAAACCTTGTAAAATAAGAGAGAATAGGCATAAGTATTGTGACATAATGTGTAATAACAGCCCATAATGCAATAAATATCGATATAAAAGCATGATGCAAAATGGATGTATCAAGCCACCGTTCATAATTTTCATACATGTCACTCCTGCATCATTGCACATCCCGGTACACCGCCGGAGGCATTCACATAGAGTCACATTTTGTTCTAAGTATCGAGTTGTAATTTTTGAGTTGTAAGTAAATAAAGTTGGTGATCATCATTATTAGAGCATTGTCCCAAGTGAGGAAAGGATGATGGAGACTATGATTCCCCCACAAGTCGGGATGAGACTCCGGACGAAAATAAAAAAAGAGAGAGAAAAGAGGCCAAAAAGAAAAAAAAGGCCCAAAGAAAAAAATGAGAGAAAAAGAGAGAAGGGACAATGTTACTATCCTTTTTCCACACTTGTGCTTGAAAGTAGCACCATGATCTTCATGATAGAGAGTCTCCTATGATATCACTTACTAGTGGGAATTTTTTATTATAGAACTTGGCTTGTATATTCCAATGATGGGCTTCCTCAAAATGCCCTAGGTCTTCATGAGCAAGCAAGTTGGATGCACACCCACTTAGTTTCTTTTGTTGAGCTTTCATATACTTATAGCTCTAGTGCATCCGTTGCATGGCAATCCCTACTCACTCACATTGATATCTATTAATGGGCATCTCCATAGCCCGTTGATACGCCTAGTTGATGTGAGACTGTCTTCTCTTTTTTTGTCTTCTCCACAACCACCATTCTATTCCACATATAGTGTTATATCCATGGCTAACGCTCATGTATTGCGTGAAGATTGAAAAAGTTTGAGAACATCAAAAGTATGAAACAATTGCTTGGCTTGTCATCGGAGTTGTGTATGATTTAAATATTTCGTGTGGTGAAGATAGAGCATAGCCAGGCTATATGATTTTGTAGGGATAACTTTCTTTGGCCATGTTATTTTGATAAGACATAATTGCTTAGTTAGTATGCTTGAAGTATTATTATTTTTATATCAATATTAAAATTTTATCTTGAATCTTTCGGATCTGAACATTCATGCCACAATAAAGAAAAATTACATTGAGAGACATGTTAGAAAGCATTCCACATCAAAAATTCTTTTTTATCATTTACCTACTAGAGGATGAGCAGGAATTAAGCTTGGGGATGCTTGATACGTCTCCAACGTATCTATAATTTTTGATTGATCCATGCTATTATATTATCTATTTTGGATGTTAATGGGCTTTATTTTTCACTTTTATATCATTTTTGGGACTAACCTATTAACCGGAGGCCCAACCCAAATTGCTATTTTTTTGCCTATTTTAGAGTTTCACCGAAAAGGAATATCAAACGGAGTCCAAACGGAATGAAACCTTCGGGAACGTGATTTTCTCAACAAACATGATCTGGGAGACTTGGAGTGGTAGTCAAGAAACAATCTAGGAGGCCACGAGGCAGGGGGCGCGCCTACCCCCCTGGGCGCGCCCTCCACCCTCGTGAGCCCCTCGTTGCTCCACCGACGTGCTTCTTCCTCCTATATATATCCACGTACCCCCCCCACATCTAGGAGCACCACGAAAACCTAATTCCACCGCCACAACCTTCTGTACTCGAGAGATCCCATCTCTGGGCCTTTTCCGGAGCTCCACCGGAGGGGGCATCGATCACGGAGGGCCTCTACATCAACTCCATGGCCTCTCCGGTGATGTGTGAGTAGTTTACTTCAGACCTTCGGGTCCATAGTTATTATCTAGGTGGCTTCTTCTCTCTCTTTGGATCTCAATACAAAGTTCTCCTCGATCTTCTTGGAGATCTATTCGATGTAATCTTCTTTTGCGGTGTGTTTGTCGAGATCCGATGAATTGTGGGTTTATGATCAAGTTTATCTATGAACAATATTTGATTCTTCTCTGAATTCTTTTATGTATGATTGGTTTATCTTTGCAAGTCTCTTAGAATTATCAGTTTGGTTTGGCCTACTAGATTGATCTTTCCTGCAATGGGAGAAGTGCTTAGCTTTGGGTTCAATCTTGCGGTGCTCGATCCCAGTGAAAGTAGGGGAAACGACACGTATTGTATTATTGCCATCGAGGATAAAAAGATGGGGTTTATATCATATTGCATGAGTTTATCCCTCTACATCATGTCATCTTACTTAAAGCATTACTCTGTTCTTATGAACTTAATACTCTAGATGCATGCTGGATAGCGATCGATGTGTGGAGTAATAGTAGTAGATGCAGAATCGTTTCGGTCTACTTGTCACGGACGTGATGTCTATATACATGATCATACCTAGATATTCTCATAACTATGCTCAATTCTATCAATTGCTCGACAGTAATTCGTTTACCCACCGTAATACTTATGCTCTTGAGAGAAGCCACTAGTGAAACCTATGGCCCCCGGGTCTATCCTCCATCGTATTAATCTTCCAACACTTAGCTATTTCTATTGCCGTTTATTTTACTTTGCATCTTTATTTCTCTTTATCATAAAAATACCAAAAAATATTATCTTATCATATCTATCAGATCTCACTCTCGTAAGTGACCGTGAAGGGATTGACAACCCCTTTATCGCGTTGGTTGCGAGGTTCTTATTTGTTTGTGTAGGTGCGTGGGACTTGAGCGTGATCTCCTACTAGATTGATACCTTGGTTCTCAAAAACTGAGTGAAATACTTACGCTACTTTACTGCATCACCCTTTCCTCTTCAAGGGAAAACCAACACAGTGCTCAAGAGGTAGCAGGTTCCGCGAGAGGCACGATTTTGCTTCCGTGAGAGGCACGATCGTGCCTCTTGGAAAAAATACATGTTTTCTATTTTTTTTCCGTGAGAGGCATGGCCGTGCCTCACGGTAACAGCTTTTGGAAAAGGAAAAAACATGCTCCCGGTTTGATTTTTTCGTCCAATTTTTTTGTCCGGTTTTTCCATGAAAAAAAGTTCCTCAAAACCTATCAACATGGGATCTAGTTGAAGATCACGACTGAAAGATCGTGGATGTCGCCTAGAGGAGGGTGAATAGACGCTTTAAAATAATTCCGGTCTAGGCTTGAACAAATGCGAAATAAACCTAGCGGTTAATTTGTCAAGCACAAAACCTAAAACAACTAGGCTCACCTATGTACACCAACAACTTAAGCTAAGCAAGATAAACTAATAGGTGATAGCAAGATATAAGACAAGAAACAATATGGCTATCACAAAGTAAAGTGCATAAGTAAAGGGCTCGGGTAAGAGATAACCGAGGCACGCTGAGACGACGATGTATCCCGAAGTTCACACCCTTGCGGATGCTAATCTCCGTTTGGAGCGGTGTGGAGGCACAATGCTCCCCCAGAAGCCACTAGGGCCACCGTAATCTCCTCACGCCCTCGCACAATGCAAGATGCCGTGATTCCACTAAGGGACCCTTGAGGGCGGTCACCGAACCCATACAAATGGCAACCCTTGGGGGCAGTCACCGAACCCGTACACTTTGGTAACCCTTGGGGGTGGTCACTGGTACCCATCAAATTGCTCGGGGCGATCTCCACAACCTAATTGGAGACCCCGACGCTTGCCCGGAGCTTTGCACCACAATGATTGAGCTCCTAACATCACCAACCGTCTAGGGCGCCCAAGCACCCAAGAGGAACAATCTCAAGGGTACCAAGCACCCAAGAGGAACAAGCTCAAGGGTATCAAGCACCCAAGAGTAATAAGCTTCTCAACTTGTAACTTCCACGTACCACTGTGGAGAACTCAAACCGATGCACAAATGCAATGGCAAGGACACGGAGTGCCCAAGTCCTTCTCTCTCAAATCCCACCAAAGCAACTAATGCTAGCTAGGGAGGAAGGTGAGAGGAAGAACAACAAGGAGAACACCAAGAACTCCAAGATCTAGATCCAAGGGGTTCCCCTCACATATAGGAGAAAGTGATTGGTGGAAATGTGGATCTAGATCTCCTCTCTCTTTTCCCTCAAAAACTAGCAATAATCCATGGAGGGATTGAGAGTTAGCAAGCTCGAAGAAGGTCAACAATGGGGGAAGAACACGAGCTAAAGGGATAAGGCTCAATGGGGAAGAAGACCCCCTTTTATAGGAGCTCCCGAATCCAACCGTTATGTGCTCAGTCCGCACACGAGCGGTACTACCGCTCAGGGGAGCGGTACTACTGCCCAGGCAGTAGAACACAGAGAGCGGAGCAAAGCAGAGGGCGAGGCAGAGCCGTATGAGCGGCACTACCGCTGGGGCCAGCGGTACTACTGTTGGCAGCGGTGGTACTGCCGCTTGGCCCAGCGGTACTACCACACACGAGCGGCACAACCGCTCCTACTGCCGCTACTACTGCCGCTGAACCCGACACGAGAAAACCATGTCTCGAGTCGAGGCGGTACCAGCGCGGAACCAGAGCCGTACTACCGCTTATGGCCATGGGCGGTACTACCGTTGTGAGACAGCGGTACTACCGCTTGTGGCGATACGTTGTACTGCCGCTCTGGCCCCGCGGTACTACCGCTGGCACCAAACATATGCCACTTCCATGAAAACAAGTATACTCCAAGGAAAACCAGAACTGCCATAACTTCTGCAAATGAGCTCTGAATCGAGCAAGCTCAAGCTTGTTGGATATAGTAAGAAGAGGCAGGGGAGGTATGCCTAACAAATAGAGGAGTGAAACCTCCAATAGAGAAGAACCGACATAACCTCCAACGTCGAAAACATCATAGAAGATGCGAGTGAACTCCGTTTTCGATGAACTCGAGCTTGTCATCAAGATGACCATAAGCTCCAAAACTCACAAAGAGAAGAACCAAACAAGAACCAATAAAGATGATGCAAGGATGCAATGGTTTGAGCTCTCTACGAAAGATACGATCAGGCTACTCATCGAGAGCCCCCCTTGATAGTACGGCAATTGATCCTATAACCCGGTCTCCCAACTACCACCATGAGATCGGTAAAATAGAAAACCTATCAAGGGAAAACCTTTGCCTTGCACATGGTCCACTTGAGCTAGATGATGACGGTCTTGACTCCCTCAAGTTGGACCACCTTTCTTGATTGCGTTGGCTCGATGAAGACCAGTTGATTGCCCCCCCCCTACTCCACTATGGGTGAGCCACTCTTCCGCACATCTTCACAAGTCCATTGTCACCATAATGGACGGCAAGCTTCAAGCATTTGATCTCTTCGTGATGCTCCACTTGAACTTGCACACCGCAACCTAACCCCACAAAGAACTCTCACATAGACCGCGGGTTAGTACACAAAGCATAATGGATAATGCTTACCATACCATGGGATCACTTGAATCACTCTTTGTACATAGTCTTGATCAACCTTGAATCTTTCAAACTTTCTCCATTAAGATGATGTCTTGAAGGTAAATATGAATGTTCATGCAATCTTCTTCTTCAAGACATGCTTGCAATAAGCTCAACACTCACATGACCAATCTTTGGATAATTCCTTAAAAGCACCATGGTCAACTCATAAACTCCTTGAAACCAATAAATGGACTTCAAGAAAAATCTATGGACAAATCCTTCAAATATAACTCAAGACAATCATTAGTCCATAGAGATTGTCATCAATTATCAAAACCAAACATGAGGGCACCGCATGTTATTTCAACGACGTGAGGAATCCAAGGGTGAGAACGGTTCGAGATTTGGACGCGCGGTTTAAGAGATAAATATTTTGAATAAATGATCTATGAAAAAAGAAAAAACTCTCAGGTTGTGACAAGTGATGCAGTGCACACCACTTATCACAACCAGAGGAGGTGTAAGTGATCTTTTGAAGTAGTACTCCCCAATTAGTGGTTTCAAGTGACTACCAACGCTACAAAGGAACTAGGAGAGAAGTTGTCAAACCCCTTTTAACTACGCTAGTGGGCCAGCCTATTACTGTAGACACACGCCGCAGAGAAGCTACAGTCTCACTATATGCGAGACATAGTTCTCGCGGATGGGTTGGGATAGGTTTAGATAGGTGGTTTTTTTTAGCAAACTAGCAACCAAGGACATTAATATATCCTTGCATGCATGCGAAAGTGAGAAGGTTTGTTTGCATGGCGCTGCATTAATCAAGCGATGAGGAGTGAGATAGTTAGCTCTTTGGGTTTTGGAGAAAAAATACGCATTAATTAACACGTCAAATGAGGATTTGTACCGATTAATCCCGCGAAGGAAAACCCCGCCTTTCTTTTTTAACACTAGTACTCCTAGTACGTACGTACTTATCCTGTTTGGGTCTAAGCGTTGCATTGCCATACTTTGCCACACATTTTTGCCAAGCTTGCCTAGAGTTTTCAAAATGACTAGCAAGATGCCCGTGCATTGCACGGAACATCAAGATGCATTTTTTTTACAAAACACCTGTTGTGATTGACTCATGCAAGAGTAATCCCATGTGTGAGAACTAATGATATCTCAAGAATTTTATCGGAAAAATGGTATCTCGAGAATTTCATCGAAAAAATGATATCTCGAGAAAGATGAGAGATAAGGTGAGGAGGAGTGGGCGTGGTGGTGACTGGTGGTCGGACTAGGCGGAGGCATGGAGATGGACGGCGCCGGCAGCGGCCACCATGCCAGATTGTTCCAGAGACTTTCTTTTTTAATTGCTCAGCAATGAGGTTGTGGGAGATAAGGATGAACGAGGCAAGACCTTATCTGTAAATGTGGAGAGAGGTGTGGTTTTTTTGTAAAATTATCATAGTTTGCTTTTTATCTGTCAGATGTAGATCGGCGGTCTATATTACAAGATGGTAGGCACACCATTATCACCAACTCGATTTTTTATAAAAGTAGAGATAGATAGGTGGGTTGGTGGGCCAAGATAGGCACTTAAGCCGACTGGGTCCTGTGGTCGTACTAGGCTGGCTTTAGTTTGATGGGCAACTGCGACTGGTTGGCTTGGGCTTCTCTCTATCTGATTTACTTTTCTGCCTTTTTATTTAAAATGCAAAAAACCTTTTTACAAAAGCACAGCGAGTTATTACTGGAGATTAAATGTGAAGAAAATTCCCCTGGACTGGTTAAAATGTGCTTACTCCAGGAAAATTGAATTTGGGCATGGTGGGAGAGTTTGAATTGAAACTCATTTTAATTTAATTCAAATGGGTTTGAACTAGGACTAGCTATTAGAATTTCCCAAAAAATGTTGGAATTTTTGGTGGAGCTTTGATAAAAGCAAAAAGGATTTGTGGCAAAGTTTCGAGTCCAAACATGAAGTAGGAAAGGCATGGGATTTTTGGAAACCTTTAGAAGAGAAAAGGAAAAGAACGTCAAGAAAATATAAAGAAACCTCAAATGATTTTCTGAAAATATTCATAGATTTTAATTTGTTGTAATATTTGATGGCATGTATAAAAGAAAAAGGAAATCCACACATTAACTCACCGAATCTATACCTATACCTACAAATAAAGCAAGGTGTCTTTCGCCAATTTTTTCAACCATTCACTGCCGGAAAAAAATCTATCCGAGGTGGTACTAAATTCTTATACTTTCGTCTGCTAGAAAAAATGGCCTTTTTCCAGAATTTCGTACGTGGCCCGGATGCTGTGGCCCAGCGAAGCTAGCCCACTTTTTTTCTGCCCACGCAACTTGGAAAATACTATTTTCCGTATAGGGCGACAAATAGTCGGAGCTTCGCACAGGACAACCAATAATGCGCTGGCTTATTTTCCTTTGTTTTTTTGTTTTACTACTATTTTTATTCTCGTCCCCCTTTTTTCCCTTCCAAATTTATTTTATTACAGAATTTATTTCATAATTTAAAAAATTCTAAAACAACATTCAGAAATTTAAAAAATAAAATTTTAGAAAATCACCTGAATTCCAAAATTTTGGTAATATTTTGAAAAATATTCGGAACTTGAAAAAAGTTTCCCATTTTTAAAAAAACTTTTATCATTTTTTAAAATTGTTAGATATTTATAAAAATAAAATGCCATTTTAAGAAATGCTCCAAATTTGAAAAATATTCTTGTTTTAGTGAAATTTTCACGATTCAAAATAATGTTCGCATATAAAAGATACACATTTTCGAGAAATCTTATGAAATTTCAACACATGTTTCCATTCTAAGAACATGCTCACAAATTCAAATAATGTTCATGTTTTTATAAAAAAGGTTGGTGTTTTCAAAAAAGTTTGTGAATTTTTGTTATGTTCAAATGTTTGTAAATTTTGAAATATGTTCCTGTTTCAAATTTTGTTCTCATTTTTTGAAGTGTACATAATTTTTAAAAAACGTTAGGATTTAAAAATGGTTCATGTTTCCTACAATATTCAGAAACTTCATACCTTAAAAGTCTCCTCGATTGAAAGAAAAAGTAGATTAAATAATTTATTGGCCTTCTATGGCATACAATGATGTAACAAAACTCGTAAATGTCCTCGATTAATGAGTGGGAAAATAACGGATTGATTACTTCACATCCGGCAAAACCAAGAAGCTAAATGTTCCTTTTACACATGTACACGGGGTTTTGCTTGCACATATAATTTTCACAAACTTTAAACACATACTACTTTTTTCTTCCGTTGCAACGCACGGGCATATGTACTAGTATATATAACAAAGATAGTAAAAGGAACTAGACTTTTGGGTTGGGGCTGCAACAGACTTGCTGATATTCAAAATGAAACTTTTAGGGAACCAGCCAGAACAATGCTTGGAACATAAACATAAGAATCACAATTGTTAGGGGTTTGGTCCACCAAATTAATGGCCCGGTGTTTTATTTTTCATGAAATTGATTGCATATTTTTCATTTAGCTTGTTGAGCGTTGTCTACTTATAATACTCCCTCAGCTCATAAATTGAAGAGATTTTGGATAATTTAGGTGGTCTCCAATACCAGGTCAGTGTGCACGAGAATTCGATCGACGAGTAAATAGTGTGTCTGCCCCAATTGTATGCATATATAGCACATTAATCATTAATCAACCCCCAATTTGGACAATTGGCGCCAGTTGTTAAACTGTCACGAAAGGCAAAGACCAGGATTTTTTTTTTTGAAAGACCTAAGACCAGGATTTTGACTTGGACCGGCCCCAAAAACACAAAACCACATTTGATTCTCTCTCATGTCGTGGAATGATACAAAGACGACCCTACGCCTCGGCCAGCTGCCTGAAGGTGATCGGGCCGACGAATCGCTCCGGCCCGTCGAAGAACGCTCGGCCGGCGAGCCTGGAGGTGGCCTGCGTAGGGTGCAGGAAGTCCCAGAAGAGGAACCTGCCGCGGTCGCCGCAGTAGCCGGCGCTGGGGGTGCACCCTCCGTTGGCGTTGAACCTGCCGCCGCCTCCACAGCACGCGCTCCTCAACTCCGTCAGCCCTGCACACAGCAAAGCGAGCCACATTACATTCTTGGTGCAAGCATGAGCGATGCACGTACGTTGCCGCAGACTCTAGATGTACTGTACTTGGTATTAGCTTGATCTTAGAATGCTGCGATTTATTATTACCAGCAGACTGTGGGTCTTCGACGATGCTGGAGACGAGCTCGTAGGCGCTGCCAATGGCGTACTCCATGCCCTGCATCTCGGAGACGAGGCCGGCGAGCAGGTCCCGGATCCCGTCGTTGAGGCTCTTCGCTAGCCGGTTGAGCGGCTCGAGGCATTCCCCGGCCGGGTTCCGGCTCCTCCAGTACGGGCAGCACCCGATCGGCGCCACGTCGATCACCGCGAACTTCCTCGCCCCCAGGTTGTACAGCGTCTGCAGCACAACCATGCAGTTGATTTGATTCAGAGTTGAATATAACACAGTGAGTTTGGCTGAGTTGAAGCCTGATGGAATGGAAATGATCATCACTGGTCAGGTCTCTTACTTTGACATGGCTGTCGTATGTGGAGACCACGGCTTCCCGGAACTGCTGGAGCGCGGTGGAGTCCGGCGACGTGTCCTGCGAGAAGAAGTCGATGGCGTCGTTCGAGCCCGCGCTGATGAGGAAGATGGACTTGGACAGGAAGGCCGACGCACCGAAGGCACCCAGTCTGGCTGACAGCATCTGGTCTTTGAGATCCGAGAAGTACTCGATCTGCTTCGTCATGTTGATCGTGTCTCCCTGGTAATATGATCATCATCTGGTTGTCAAATGTTGCTGGCACTAGCTGAGGATGTCAATTGTACTTGCTGATTTTTAATTCTGGCCAGATTTTAAATTGTGTGTGGTTCATGACATTAAAGAGAGATGGAGTACAGGAGAAAGTTGTTGCTTTGATTGAACAATTGAAGAATTTTCTCAACTTTAGGTAGTAACGAATCATCTGCTCCACCTAAATTCTTCCAGTGAACAGTAAAATATAGAACAAAATTTCAAATGTACTTGGGGTTTGTAACCAATTCAGTCGAAATTTATGTCCGCACAAAAAATAAATGACGACATGTTTCTACTAAACCACATATATGTCTGATAAATTGGAAAAACAGAGTCAGAAATGTTTACAGCACATGTGGCTTGGACGTACCGTGGAGTCAAGAACACCGGAGCCTCCAGAGGCAAAACTGGCTCCTCTCATGGAGGCAGAAGCGGCTACCGGCTTCTTCGTCGTCGTGTTGCCCAATGCCTCGCCACTGCCGGCGATGAGAGAGAGGTACGGCGGCGGGCTCCCGCTGAAGCCCATGTGGACAGCTGCAAATTTCACAACTGATCAGACAGACAACCGAGCCGCCATTCATTCAAAAGCATGTGATCAATTGGCTTGCTCACCCAAGAAATCGGCGCCAATGAAGCCGTTGCTAAACCTGCCCGTCGGTTCACCGCCGGGGAAGTCGACGCCATTGTGAGGAAAATCAGCCCTGGCGCTGGTCCCCGGCAAGTAGTTGTTGTTCCCCACATCAGCAGTAGAGTCGCCGAACACAAAGATCGCCGGAACCACCATGGAGGCGACGGTGCTGCTCACCACGGGCACGAACAGCAACCGGAGCACCGCAGCCACGAACAGCAACCGGAGTGCCGTTGAAGCTTGTCGCAGCGCGGCCATGGCCGACTCCAGTCACCACACAAAGAAACAACTTCTGATGCTTTGCTAGCAAGTCTGGCCAATTTATATTCTGCTGGAAGAATGAAATGAACCCTGGCAGCATGCTCCAGCTAAGCTCAGTGCACCGTGCTGCACCTTCTCCAATTACAGTTACTTGCTCCATTAAAATTGTACCAAGATAACTACCACAAGGCTGAAGAGAAAAGAAGCCACAATTGTCTAGGTTCTAGCTGCCACAATTATCACATGGTACTGAAACAAATCAATTTGCACAGCACATCAGTAATTCGAATTTAAAAAGTCCTCCCAAATAGTATCAGCATGGGAATTCATTGATGCAGTGGTATATACAGAGCACACTCAAAACGCAATCTGTCAGCCAAATCAGAACTACTTCCTCCATCTCAACATGGGAATTCATTTGATGCAGAGTGATATATACGGAGGGAGTAAAACCGATTGTTTTCTCAAAACAAAAAAGAAACAAAACCGACTGCTAATGGTATCCGCCTCTGAAAATCGGAACATGCATGGAGGCATTGGGTCGAAAAAAGAGACGAATAAAATGCATAAACAACACTATCCGCATCTCTGCTGATGTTACAATGTGACAAGTTACAAAGGCAACTTCTGCCAATCAGCACAGCATTTCCCCCAGAAAGTTTTTGCTGAGCATTTGCTCTATGAACAATACAACAAAATTTTGCCAACTATTTCACATACATTGTTTTCTCATCAGCACAAATTTTAGTGCTGATGTAAATTTCAGGGGAGAATGTCCCTGTAATGACAGATGCAAATATGATTCGTACATCACCCCTATAATGAAGACAAGCAGGCATGTTTGCTTCTTTGGTAGATACCATGTTGATTACCAACTAAGTCAGAGTTACGCCTTTTTCCTTGTGATTCTGTAGCCAGACAGAAATCATGTCAGTCAGAACAATTGATGCAAAATGTGGAAAAGAATTGCAGTGATAATTGACAAACCTGAAGCAATGAATCCCAAGTGCGTTGGTGATTTCATGGATAACAGACGTAGCAAAATGCATGTACAGCGCCACTGTCAAATTGATCAAAGTAGTCAGATCAAAGATACGTTTAGCACTACAGCCTATGATGGGCACATGATATACTGTAATCCATGTCTCGTGATATATATTTGTCAAGTGAAATTTGTTACTGTAAAGAATAACTTGGAGGATCCGTCTGAAGCTTATAAATCAAGAACAAGTACCAAAGTACAACCAAGTGACTAATACAACAATCCAATGCCTGACCAAACGCATGACAATATAAACAGATTCACTAATCTAAAATAGAAAACCAGAAAAATAATACGTACTACTTTTTAACAACAGTACAAAAATGATCCCTCTAGTATATTGAATGCAAAACTCTGCAACTCGTCCATTGAAAAGAAATGTGCTGTGAAAATAAGATAATACCTGTAAATAAGCAGTATATCAGGAGAACGAGCTGCTCATCAAAAAGGGGGTTTCTGCAACGATCAATGACCATAAAATGAGAGTGTCATACAAAACCCATCATAGCCCATGATAATTATACAGTGTAATACAAAAGGCTCAGAGGCACAAACCCATCATCAAGTCGGGCAGTCAGCGCATTTGCAATTGCAAACGGGAAATATGCCAGGGCCTGCAAAAGGAAGCCAGTTTTTAGACATGACAAAGTATAAACATACTGGCATAGGCTCCATAAAGAACACTGCAAAGAAACCAGGTCATTAGGCAACTACCATGCACATTCCTGTCTTCAGACCTTTGGGTTCATCACATAAGTGAGCCAGAATCATTCTTCCCTGTGCAGCAATATAAGCAGATAAGTAATGTCCATACAGTTATGAAAAACAGCATCTACAAAAGAAACGTGCCCCCCAATTAATAGAGAAAATTCCTTACTTGACACTAACTTAAAATGAGGTTCCTTGTCTGGCCCTGTAGAAAATTATCTTCCCTATTTGACATATCTAGTCTTAATTTCTTTCCTTATGTGACAACCGCCATTGGTTCCGTTACACCGTTCCGTCAAAAAAAAATTAGGTGGACCAAAATACCCCTCTACTAGTCGCTATCCTATATCAAACCGAAGAAACAATCCCGACCGAACCGTCGCTCTCGTTCCTATCTCGAGTCCCCACCCAACCTGAACCCTAGCAGCGGCGGCGGAGGGCTGGCTCGTGGCGGTGGCGTGAGCTGAGGGGCCATGGACCAACAGGTGGCTGCGGGTGGCGGCTCAGGCACGGCTGCAGGGGTCGGAGCAAGCACAGCGGCGGACGGCAACCCAGGCACGGCAGAGGGCGGCCAAGGCGGGGCTGGGGATGGTAGCCAAGGCACGGCAGCGGGAACAGCGCGACTGTGGAGCGCTCGTCGGTGAGCTCAGCTGCGGGCACAGGCCATGGCGCGGCTGCGAGCTCAGCTGCATGGTTGAGCGTGGATGCGGGCTTGGGCCACGGTGCGGCTGCAGGCTTGGCTTCAGGTTCGGCGTCGTCGGCGTGTCTAGAAGGGTGAGTGTCTTCCACAAATTGCTCTCCAAATGCAGGATTGGAAGGAGCAGATTGCCTCATATCCAGTAGCAATGTCATGCATAAGTTTCTCTTCTATTTACAGGATGGATCCAAATACAAGTTATGTGCTGAAAATTAAATTGCTTGGCGACCCAAAAAAACTAGAAAGGAGATCAAGTGTTTTTATTTTGAGAAGGTTATTGATTCTGACTTGACTGGTAGTTGTGAACTAGTACTGATGTATGTGGTGAATGTGAACCTGGATGTGATGTACTCCCTCTGTTCCTAAATATAGGACGTTTTGGTAACGGAGGGAGTATGTGTGGATGTTTCTGGTAGTTGTACATGTTGTGATGCATTTTGTATTTATATATATGAATTGTGTGAGATGTGGGATCAAAATTACAGGGGAGGTTCTGCCCAATTTCCATTTTTTGGAATTAAAATCTGAGGGATTGAAAGCTGTTTGATGAGCAGATTATGAGGTTTCAATTGGTCATTTAACCATGACCAAATATGTAACATTAAAATGAAGTATTCTGTCACGGTGGTATAGAAACCAAGAGACCAATCTAACTACCCTTGGATAAAGAGTCAAAACAAGAGCAGAATCGCAACAGTAGTGACAATGCCCAGATTGGCAGGCAAAATGAAGAATTAGTTTCAAACATGAAAAGGTGTAAAAGAGCAACATCATCAAAACACAGATCAACCAGATATTTAATCTAGGTATTAGAAGAGGCCTTACCACAAGATAGCCAAACGCAAAACCAGTTCCAATAATTAGCAGATGTGGTTGATTTCTCATTATATCTGAAGGAGATAGATAGGACCTGCACATTGAAGTAACATCCATCAGTAATGACGTAACAGATTTTTTTTCTACGTTATTGCTCTTTTTTTAAAAGAGTAGATATATACAATAGAACTCAGAAGGGTCAAGAGGATACCACACGAGAGTTCCAGCCATGAGTAGAACGAAAGGGAAGAGCTGGTAAAAATGAAGAAGGGTGGAAAGTCACATGGAGAAAAGTTTTATGCAATACGACAACAAATCTAGACCTTACCATTGCTAGTGCCAGCACCATACTTCCTTTTCTTGCTTCGACGACTTTGTAAACATTGTGAGTGCTGTAGGTAGGTTACAACACTAGCTTAGTGCAGCTTGATTAACACTTGAATGTTTGATCAGTTCTAAATTAAACAAATGTGGTGCCTTTCCAACTCAAAGGCTCAGAGATCTGCCTCGCTAGCACCCCAAACCAATACAAGAGGATAAACAAGATAAATAAACATAAAAAAGAATAAGAGGGTAATTCAGATCCTCGACACTGGGATTATTTGAACTGGAGTATTAGAGCTATGTAGTACAATAAGAGGTGTTTCAGATCTATTGAGCAAGCAAAAAACACAGATCAGATAGAACGAGAATCGAAACAGAAAATACTACGCAAAATGACAAACAGAACTTACTTAGATCCAATTGTCGGAATTACAGCAAAAGCAATCATTAGAAACAGCACAATGCCATAGAGCGAGATTTCTGGAAAAGAAGCAATGGAAAATAGACTTCAGCATAGGGAATGCCAGCATTTGTCACTATCCGAGTTCATTTTACAGTTTTCACACAGTATTAACAGCACACGGTTTCATCGGCAACAGATGAAACAGTCAGGCTTCATGTTAAGAAAATTATTAACATATGGTTTTAATACAAAAGCAAAATTAGAACCATAAGCTTGGTGGTCTACATACCAGGAACAAGAGGCACCCAATTAAGGAGGGGCACTGATTTCCGGAAATCCTGTGCCCACCATTCAGCTCCTATGGAAGGAAAGTGAAAGGAAAGATGTGCAGTTAATATCAGTAAACTATATGGTTGGATACGAACGACGTATACATGACGGATACATATGTACGGTATATTAGCAGGAGAAAACTATGAAGATTGACAAGCTCGACATGATTTGATTCTGTGAAGGTTGATAAAAGTTAAGTCAAATAGTACCTGTGAAAAAGGTGACGATATGGCACACATAGATCAGCATAAGGCCTTCAGTCGGCCCATTGACTATAGGAAGAACAAGTGTATTTGTAAAATAGCTACACAGAGAGCAATTATGTGTGAGATGGAAATATGATACCACTCAAAAGTAACACAACAAATGTCTGCGGAGGTATCACCAACACAGATATAGGAATAACCATAAATATTACAAGGCATCAATAGTAAGAAGGTTTCAAACTCAAAAATAGTAGTGCTTCTATGCTCTTGTGGAAACTAAATTGCGGGAATCTTAATAAGGTTCCAACATGCTTCCTACTTGGCACCTTCTATGAGAACATTAAAACACTTCCAACTTAACAAACCACATGAAAAGAGCTGGTACAAGTAAGGCATATGAAGATTCACAAACCATTTGAAAAAAAAAAGATGGCACAAGCACTGCAAGACATGTTCATCATTTAAAAATTATAAAGCATCCAAAGGGACATGGAATCATTATACTTCATAAGGGCGACATTATCCAAGCAAAAGTACAACCAGTTTGGTGATAGGTGTAGAAGAGTATAGAGCAATACTTGCTCCTAAGATAGTTTGATGCTGTAACATAGAAGTGAAAGAACAAATTAACTCACTGTTCCCAGGTTGCGAAGTAGAAGGGGACAGCTGAAATGACCCAAAACCAGAAGGTAGCATTTCCACACATAGCTGTGCTCCCAAAAGCCAGGGACTCAAACTAATAGATAGACTAATCAGTTCACAACAATTTAGTATCTATGCATATGTACGAAACAAAGTGATGAATATCCTTACAGCACATGCAAGCGCGTCACATCCTGTTCAGGACAAAAGCTTGTCAGTGTCACATGCATGCTTTCCCAAAACTGAGTTCAGCAAGCCGAATTTGGAATGTGGATTACCGTGATCAAAAAGTTCGCCTAAAGGACTTGATGAGTTGGTACGTCTTGCTTGTTTACCATCCACAGCATCAAAAGTCTGCATCCATATTTCAACATGTATATTACAATTCTAAACTGGCAGTGACTGGAAATTACACATGGTAGAACCGTAAGAAAATCTAGAGATTTAGAGACTAATAGGACAAGGGGCCACACATTGAAGACATTTAGGAACCTTAGCATGCATAAAATTAATAGCAAGCCCTTCGTGCATGGGTCATAAATGCTTGAACAATATTGCCAGAACTGCAGATTAATATCACCCTTATCTGTTCTATAGAAAACGTGGCAGTTGTGTTATGCTGGAAAGGGAGAATAAGATGGTACAGTATTGCATGGTTGGGTGCCCTGTTCAACAATTCATTCGATTAACCAGTTAACTTGCCAATTAATCGCTACTCGTTGGGTCACCGAGTAGCTGATAAACTGATAAACCGGCCGATTAATTGATTAAATGGCCGATTAACTTGCCGATTAGCCTATTAATAATCCCCTACTCGCTAGCAACTGAGTAGCTACCAGTTAACGATTTCCTCAACAATGGTTGGGTGAGCATATAAAGTTGGATACCTGGTAAAGGAAGAGAAGGATTCCGTGCGCAAGATGAACCCATCTAGGGGGCGCTGTATCAAGATGAGGTGAATACAACTGCAGCAAAATGACAGTGACAAGTTAAAAGCTTGCTAGAGTATTACTGCGGTGGCAATTAACAAGACGCAAAATCTTCATATTTGCGTGCTCTAGATTACTTACAAAGCCAAGCAATGCCGATGTCAGCAGAAACATGAAACCTGTCAGCGTGATCTGGAAATAAAAGGCAATGTTTTATCAGGCCTTCAAACAAAATAGCATCGCTTGCGACAACAGCAGCATGTGCAGAACTCTCACCATGTTGGGTCTGCGGATGATTTCGACAGAGACAAAAGAAAGAAGGTTAGTCTACAGTCCACATATTTGAACAAACAATACAAGATGAATGAAAAAAACGAAATTACTTCCATTAAGTAACTATAAGATACTATAATTTACCGCTGCTAAACCTTCATTATAATAAGTATATAAACAAGCATGATGTGTCTTAGATTCACAAATCACAACGAACCCACCACAGCAAAATCCTTCATTAAAAATCATGTGTTTGGAATGTGTCACTCTGACCCTACATGAATATAAAATGACTACATTGAAGTTTCGAATCACCGGCTTTAGAGAAACTAAAGAACATCGCGCTAGCAGGTGTACGAAGGCGAGTAGCTAATCCGGTATTAATTATACAACGGAATATGTGCAAAGCGAGCTTTACAGCGCCTCATTAGCAACTCCACTATCACTAAGCAAAAGCCAGGGCTCGTCACTCAAGACTGCTTTAGCGTTGTCTGCACCAGGTGCCTGCAAGATGCTCCCCAGGCTAAAGAGAGTCTCGGCTAAAGACGGTTCCTCGTTAAAACAAAGCGCGCATTCCAAATCACACACACAAACACGGGGGCATAGCTCGTGTCTCGGCCTGACGGATCAACGCAGAGTGCCAGAACGCTACCATCATCCGCGCTAAAGCAACATGGAAACAGGACGCGGGGCTATTTCACGAACATCACCGCATTACTCACGCATTGAGCTTGATACGGAACGGATCAAGCGGGCGGGCGGGCGCGCACGGGGAGCGCTCGTGGAGGACAGCATACGGAGCGGGGAGCGGACCAGGGGGGGAGGGGAGGGCGCTTACGGGAACCAGAGCGGGAAGACGTTGACGAATCGCGACCAGAAGGGCTGGAGGATGTACTTGGCGACGATGGAGTGGTCGACGCCGCTGTACTTGTACTTGCGCAGCGTCGCCACGCCGTGGCTCCCGACGTACCCCATCTCGCCCCAAACCCGAATCCCCGGCCGGCGGAGGGAGGGAGGGGGCGAATGGGGGGGAGGAGGAGGCGGCCGCGGGCGCGCGCGCGTGGGCGAATGGGGGCGGCGCGACGGGTGGAGGAATTTATGCGGGGATCTGTCCCGTTGTGGCTGGCAATGGTGGTGGCCGCCGGTTGGGTGAGTGGTGGTGATATGAGGCGGAGGGAGGAGGGAAGAGAGAGGGAAGGCCTGGCCGTTTCACGATTCGCCCCCCTGCAGGGCGTAGTTTTATGAATAAGCACCCCTACTGCCGTCTAGGTCAACACACAACTGGGAGGAGCCATCTGTGGCTCATATTGCTTGCCCCTTCTTTGACAATATGGTGACGTAAAAAATTTCGTGCGGCGATGTGGCAACGTACATTTATGCAATGACGAGTGGTCGATCCAAAAACAGATTGACAAGGGGCCTTCAAAAACGTTGTTATCACGAACTTGGATTACGACGTACATGCATGGATAAATGTATAAAATGGCTAAGGGAACATTTGTCCCGTGCACTCCCTAAGCTATGTGTAAGTGTATACCCCTTACAACGATTATAGCCGAATGCATCAGAAGGACGCGGAAAAACTACCTCTTGGCATAAAAAATTCAAGTGAAAAAGCCACATGCAACTTTGTTACTTTTCGGTTGTGTCCTCGTGCCTGGCCATTTTCGTTCAATTTGGCGTTTTCTGTCAGGCAGCTTATTTTTATTTCCTCGTTCAGCATTTTTTGTATGTTGTGGATTCGGTGCTTCACGAAGCAAATAGAAATTCCTTTTGCAGCTTGCCTCTTGCAGACAAAACGACAAATTAGGTCATAATGAGCAAAGAAAGCGTCGTGAATATAATCCTTAAAGCTTGTCGACCGGTACAAGCACGAGCTTAATGAAAAGGGATATGTGTGCCTCCACATAACAAACACTCACACAAGTGACACGGAGTAGTATTCATGAAACGTTTCTATCAGCATTAAAAGTAGGGAACTGGAAATGTGACCACACGCATACGTGTCGTATGGTCTTTGTATCCCGTTGTTGTACAACGTAGGCTTGATTTCATGAATTTGCAAAAATGTGGAGGGGAGGATGGCATGAAAAAACCTCTCACAATCATGATATTATGACTAGATATCTTTTTATTAGGTTATTAGATGATGTCGCCATACAAGTAACAATCACCTGTTCTCCTATCGTTGGAAACCGCTTTGGTCATAAGTCGTAATGGCACATGAGCATTGTCACATGCCTCTCTTAAATCTGGTTCATTTTTTAACTCAGTAGAAGGACATGAAAAAAAAGCTCTCAAACGTCGAAATTTAGGCAAGAGTCGAATGCAAACGCATTTGCCCGTCGGTTTGTATGCGAGCCATTGCAATCATGATTTCTAGTGGACAGAAGAATATGTCGCTCTACGTAACAGCAAATCCATCATACATCCAACAAAACTTTATGTGCAGCATTGCTATCAATACCAAAAGTATAGCAACAAAGAGACGTGACCATACATACACACTCGACGCCCATTCCTAGGTGTCGGACGGTACAACCTAGGGCCGATTTCACGAATTGCGAAAAGGTGGAGGGGCAGGCCGGCAAAGACCACGACAGAATTTCCCGTGTCCCTGTCTTCGTGTCCTGTGCGTTTACCGTCCGTCAACGTCGAGCACGTGAGAGAAAATCCAGCCCAACAACAAGCCCACGAAGCCCATGAAATCTTCTTACATTGGGCTGAGATCCGGGCTCCCGCGTGCCAAAGCCCACCCGGCACCCCACGGTCGTATTCCCATCCCCATTCCTCGCCGCCCTCCCGCGCCTCCGCCGCCGCCGCCGCCAACGATGGGGAGGGTGCCGGCGCAAGCCATGCGCGCCGCCAAGGTCCCCCGCCACGCCCTCGTCCCGAAGCCCTCCGCGGCGTCCACCCCGCCGCCCCCTCCCCCGCCACCGCGTGGGCCTCGTCCCGCCGACGGTAAACCGCCCCACGGCAAGCCGCCCCGGAGAACCCCCAGGGCCGCCTCCGAGCACGCGGGGGCCCTGGCCCTGCCGGACCGGCCGGGGCCGCCGGCCGAGAAGAGGCCCATCACCACGCCCGCGGAGCTCTCGGCCGCCATCCGCGCCGCGGTGGACGCCGACGTGGACGCGGCCGCCTCGCTCGCGCTCAAGGCCGCGCCCACCATCCCGCTCCCTGCGCAGTCGCTCGCCCTCATCCTCCGCCGCCTCGCCGCGCATCGCTCCGTCGCCGCGGCGCGGGACCTCCTCGCGGCGCTCCCGTACTCCGCCGACAACCCCGCGCCGCGCCCGGCGCTGCTGGCCCTCGCTGACGCCTGCTGCCGCCGCGGCGACCCGCGCGAGATCGGGCAGCTCCTCCCGGTGCTCGCCGACCACGGCGTCCGCGCCGACGCCCACGTCTACAACGCCCTCATGAAGGGGCACTGCGCCGACTCCGACACCGCGGGGCTCCTTGGCGTGCTCCGCCGGATGAAGGACGACGGCGTGGACCCCGACCTCGTCACCTACAACACCCTCGTCTACGGCCTCGCGCGCGCCGGGCTCGTCGCCAAGGCCAGGACCTACCTGGACGCCATGGCTGCCCAGGGCCTCTTCCCGGACGTCATCACCTACACCTCGCTCATGAACGGGATGTGCGTCAAGGGCGACGCCCTTGGCGCGCTCAAGCTGCTTGAGGAAATGCAGGCCAATGGGTGCGAGCCCAATGACCGGACGTACAACACGCTGCTCATGGGGCTCTGCAGGAACAGGAAGCTGGACAAGGCCTTCGAGGTGTACAAGTCCATTGTAGGGGCTGGGATGAAGCTCGAGCCACCGGCGTACGCGACGTTCATCAGGGCATTGTGTCGGGCGGGGAGGGTTCCGGATGCATATGAGGTGTTTGATTATGGGATCGAGAGCAAGAGCATTCCGCAGGCAACCGCGTACAGTGAGCTCGAGAGCTCACTCAAGTGGCTCCGCAAGATGAAGGCGTAGGATGGAGGCCCGAGGAAGGCTAATAAGCTATAGTCTTCTGTTGCCGGTGCTTGCTTCACACCTGATTCAGTGAGTTGCATTGCCTGGCTTGTTTTGATACAGTTGATTAAGCAAAAGCATTTGAAACTACTACTGTGTTTGTATGGAGTGATACTGTCTGTTCAATCAATCAGAATGAGAATGTAAGATGAGATTTCCGGAAACGTGAATATGTCAAGACATCTTACTCATGTGTCAAACTTTGGTAGCATGATATAGTGCCATTTACAACATATGCTTATAATCTGTTTGTTCAACTGGCTGAATTAGCTTGTACTCCCTCTGTATCAAAATATAAGACGTTTTTTGACACTATACTATTGTATATTGAATGTACATAGAGAATAATGTTGGTAGCCTAAGTTCTGATAAAAAAAAGCAAAATGATTTTAAGTGTTCCAAGAGCATATCCAATGGTGTATTCCTAGGTACAAAACTGAATATGATTCTCCTGCGCCTTAAGCAAATATTCCATGATTGGACTGTTAGAGTCACTGTAGGATTGATCGATATCCAGGTTTCTTGACTTCCCCTGTTTACTATGATCTTCTCGGAAAGACCCCTAAGAAACAGAGGTAGATTTTATTTTATCTAATTTCCTTTTAGCTATTTTCATGATGACAAGGGTACCAGCATCTTTCCATCCCATTGGTTAAAAATGAAAGCAATACAATGTTTCTTGTAATTTGGAATCATGAAGTTGCTCTGGCACGGAGCTTAGCACCTCTGCAACTACCTGCAGCGTTAGTCGTTTGCAGCATGACTGTTACTTTTCTACCTGCAGCGTTAGTGGATGAACAACGCAACCACACTAGTAGATGAACAACGCAACCACACTATCTGTAGTTGTAACTTGTAAGGCAACTGGAGAAGCATGTTTTTGCAGAGCAAGTTCCAGCGCATCTTGAAGAAACAGCGACACATTCATCCGGCAGTGTGATGTTGCTTACCTGCATGACAACAAACCATGTGAACCATTCTTCTCCATGGTGCGTGAGCTTGACAGCTGGAACACCTAGAATTGGCTAGAATTCTTTGCCAATCTCAAACATTTAGCTAATTCAATTATTTTGTTTCCCCTATCTGCAGAGAACCATTACCATTATACAGAAGATCATGGTTTAAACCCTTTTTTTACCGGAAAAGGTTTAAACCCTTGGAGCGGCGAGGAGTTGCGATGCAGCACAAGATCGCTTTCGCAACATCGTGCTGGAAGGTTTTTCATCATGCGCAGGAAAGAACACACTAGACTGCTTTTGACCCCAGGAGGATCAGATTTGCTGTACCTATGTGAATGGACCAACGGAGATCTCGATTCCGGAAGCGACTCGGGGAGAAGTGGAGGGTTGCTGCCGGTTACGGAGTTGAGCAGAAGATTCGTGGAAACAGAGTCACTGTGTTGCGTAAAATCTTCATTTTTTGGGTGTGTGACAGATTTTGTTGGACTGGAAACCGGACTTCTCATGCTGTCGGTCTGCTTGTTTGTTGTTTGGCGCCTAATCGCTTGCAAACACGAGACTGAAATCGATGGCAGCTAAGTAACTGAAACTAGACGCCATTCACCCTTCATCAAGTCTGACACTTGCACGAAACCTCCAGACTCTATGCGCTATTGCTGTTAGCTAGTGGTGACCTCTTTTTTCCTTTCCTGAGATCATGCAGGACTTGCCCTTGGAGGCAATTTTTCTAACAGAAGAGAAATCTGTAAGCACCACGCGTCAGCTGAGGCGCGAACGCGGGCGGGCTGGCATTGCTCGTGCGTGCCCTGTTCTCGGCTGCGAGCCATCCCGCCCGTGTCTCCGGCAGCAGTGAGGGCGCACCTGCGCCTTCACCTGTACTTTGCGGCCGGCAACAGCCAGAGGATGAATGGGGTGTGCCGGCTCGTATGGCAGTTCGTGGTCGCAGCTCTGAAAGTGAGCTTCTTGAAGCCGGGAGGAAAACATAGGGCTGAACCTTGGCTTCATGGAGGACGCATATTTCTCTTGCAGCCGGGAGGAAAACATAGGGCTGAACCTTGGCTTCATGGAGGACGCATATGTCTCCGATGACAGCCAACTAATGACACCGGCGGCATGACAGCAACTTGCAACACAGAGCAGATCATCTTATTTCTTCAGATTAGAGGCCCATCGGTTTTCACCTGAATGATGAGAAAGCTAACTCGTGAAATACTTTCAGACGACAGCCAGCTCAAACGAGTCCTTTAGTCACTGCATCTCAAACCAAAAAGAAAAGGAAAGCAGCACCAGGCAGGCAGTTGCAGCTCATCATTCTACATTCATCAGCTACGACCAGATAAAAGTTCAACATAGTAGGCACTAATCAGCAAATTATGCTGTTAAATTCCTACAAGTCCAGCCGCATGGTTCGGTGCGTGCCACTTAGTAGGAAGAGGGAGCACACCAAATGGGCACTCCAACAAGCCATTTCTGCATCTCAGCCACACCAAACGGAAGAACCTACGCGTCGATCACAAGCCATTCCCACATCTCCAGATACCTGCGGAGCAACCAACATCGTCATCAGACAAACAACTTTGTACTATTCCTTGTATCTGACAATTTTCGTATGATTCAAACACTACAGATTCGGTTCGCCATCGTGAAAACTGGACCAAAAGCTCCAAAGTTGAATCATCTCAACTACTGGACAAAACCCAATGGAACAGTTAATTTCAAGTGGCACGCCTTCTACTTATATTTTTTTTACCTAAAGCCTTCAGCATCTGCTGTTCACACATTCTAAGCCTTTGGCTATATCGGAAGCTAAAAGATCAGTTGTTCAAATACCTCCATTTTCGGGAAATGCATTAAATAGATGCATTTAGTTGGAACCTAATAGGTATACTTTTCAGAAATAGACAAGCTAGATTGTCAGTAACAAATCGAAAGTAATAAAATTCATGCAGAAAAACCTCAAGCAAGATAGTAGCAAATCGAATATACAAGCTAGATGGTCAAGGGATTCTTCCAGTCAGGTGCCTTAGCATGCTGGAGTTTCAGCTTTTTTAGGTCATATTTGTTTACAGAGGGAGTACTTCCTTAAGTCCCCGATTGATCAAGGCTAAAATTGACTATGTAAGTGTTCCACTTATATGTTTAACTAAAGAGTCAAGAGTAGTGTATTCCATATCCATTTGGAGGTGATAGGGGTTGGTATGAAGGATTGCACATTCATAACAATCATCACAAAGATTTTAAAGTTCTTTGATGATCAAACAACATCTCTTGGTGAACAACCCGTTAAAGCTATCAGGGCCAGGGGAATTTGCTTGACGACACTATCAACCTCCTATCCAGAGAAGGGGGTCGAGAGGTAGCCACTCTGTTACCAAAGGTTCTCGAGATAATAGCAGCTTTGACTTCATCATCGTCGGTTGAAGAGCCCTGACGGTCTGAAAGAGGTTGAACGAGATTTCTTCCATAGGCTTTATTGCCCACCGCATGAAAGGATTTCGAGTTTTCATCTATGAAGCAGACTCATCTGATAGTGGAGCTATTTTTCCAGTGGAGCTTAATATGATTTTTTTATGATTACTCTAATGTTGCTTTTTACAGCAGACATAGGCCTTTGTTCTTCAAGTCCAATGATAAGGTTGACGCAAAGTTCCAATTTGCAATCAACAATGAGAGGTGAGAAAGGATTCTGCTCCAGATTTGTAAGGCTCTTCTAATGTTTTCGAAATTAGAAGAGATGTGCCTCTGTCATCTCAGTTTTTGAAAGAGGCTCCAAGCTTGTTGGAATACCTCTACAAAGCCTAGGTGGTCCGGGCACCCCAAAATTTCTCAAGGTGGAAGATCTTTGCTTTACGGGCTTTGGTTTGATTGTACAGAACACAAGGGATGTATTCTGAGGTGAAATTCTTGAAACAAGTTTAACAATGGTATTAGGGAAGACCATAGTCAAGGCAGCCAAGGTTACAAAAAAAACCATATATTCATACTTATTGTTTTGCGAAAAAGTGAAAACATAAAACCTTCCCATAGTATAAGGTAAGCAATTCTCACTTTGTATTTAAATCGAATATGTAAAATTCCGTTACAAATTGAGGACGAACAACTATAATCAGAATATTAAAAGTTTGATACTATCTCGAAATTGCACTTGTAAGACTTAATCTTAATGTTTTGCATGTTTTCAATTTTAATCTCAAATAATTAGTGAGGACGCCCAAAAATAAGTTATAGAGATGTGAAAGATAATCTAATATATGAAGTAAGATTATTAAAATCTATTTCCTTGAGAACATTATTGTGATATTACGGCTACACTTCTATTAAAATTAAAATCTACCATGGTATTATTTGTTTCCTTATCTATCATGTGGCAGCTGACTACAGTAGCCCTTTATGATACTCTTCGATCATACAATTGACAGTCCATAACTGCAGAAAATATCAACATCTAAAAAAACTAGAGGGAGATTAAATATGTGAGTTAGAGTGATAAACAAAGATATGTTGATAAAATGTTTAAGCAAACCACCTACCAGGCTGAGATTGTACAATAATTCAAAGCGAGCACTAGGTACAACAACAATCCCAAATGAACAGCAACGTGAAATGGCAATTTATATAGGCCCGAGTTAATAAATGAAGTTCAAAGCCAAATGCTCAGGAATTGTTGGCTATCAATTACTTGTGTAGAAACGACAACATACAAATCACACTTGGATCTTATCGATTTGTAGCCACGAAAATAGCAGGTGCGATGTTGCAACCAGTAAAAGTAAACAGAAAATATCAATGAAGCAAAAGAAGGGATATATTTCATTCTGCTGCTACTTAAAGAAAAGCTTACTTACTCAATTAATACATCATAATAGCATATCCATCTGACCAAGCATCTTACGTATTGTGCAAAACTTCAGCTCCATCATGTCCACCACCAATGCCCATGCCTACAAGGGGGCATTGCAACCATTATTTATCTCATCTTGAGAAACATCTGCACTGCATCAATGAACTAATACTTCCATTTGGATAAACTCACATATGTAATTTGAGGAAAACAACTCCCATTTGATACATCATGACGAGTAGATAAATAAAACCCCATCTACTATCAAATAAAGAGAATATTCTCGAAACAATTCATACCCACTAGTGCCACAAAACTGAAGAACGTGCGCTCTTAGACTATTAGCTGACCTGAAGGTAGAAGTTACCTAAAATTATGCTTAGGCTCGCTCCATGCCATAGTGGATAAAATAAAATATACCCACACTAATAAACTCTAGCAATAAAAAGGATCATGATTATTCATTTTTAAAATATATTCAACCGGTAAAGAAAATAAACTCAATTTGTTGATTGTCTACCTTGCCACTGTCAGAACAACTGTTTTTAAAATATCAAGCCAAATCGTTATAGTGGATTTTAAAATTAGCAAGACCAATGATAACAAATATTGATTGAATGGAAGCTTCAGAATATGCCAACTGATCTACCTATTTGACATTTCATTGGTTCAAGCTAGTTTTTATTCATGTAGTTGTCTTCAGTTGCCAGCCGTTATGTATCTCATATTCTCATCTTGAGAAGTATCTGCAATGGAGCTATGCACTAATACTAACATTGTACAATTCTGAATATGCCAGTAGGCAGGCAACAATAAAATGTAATTCGATTATTATACAAAGAACTGCTGATCATTGTGTCATTGTTTTATTCTAGGATGACAACAGAGCAAACAGATAATGAATTTCACACCTCTGACTCAAACCATATAATTCCATAATAAGAGTATGAGAATAGGGGGGGGGGGGGAAGAGATTTCTACATTTTGTTTTTTTTTTTGACAAAGGAGACGCACAACCGGTTTCAACTAAAGGAACTCAAAATCATGATAGAGTAGAATCGCCTCTCCAGAAAAGCAGAACTGGCTAGCTACCAGTAAAAGATGTTTTTCCAAAATCATAACCATCACATAGAACGCCACCTAACAAACATCCAAAAAGAAAATGCTAGAACAACATAGCTATATGTTAAGTAGATCATCGAGCAATAAAAGAAACGATTTATATGAAACTTGTTAGCTTAACACGAAAGGATGTGAACAGCATTCAATCAACCAATTATAAACAATATCTTGGTTTTGTTATACCTACAATGTAAAGGCATATGCTATTACCTGCAACATAGACATTTTCGAACGGATGATAGCGAGCCACGAAGTTGGTTCTGGAAACTTTCTTGAACTGCAGCGACTCAAGCTGGATCGTGAAGAGGTCGGTAGGTGCCCGTAGGAACACCACACTATTGTACTCAGCAAACCCCTTTATGCATAGGGGCTCTCTCTTCTTCTTCCATGAACTCATGAGAAGTAGCTTATCCAGTTCAACAGTTCTTGCCAGCACCCATGAAGCAACATTATCAGAATCGGTCTCCATCTTCCATAATTGGGCGCTGAACTTTGACAGAAAGAAAATACCAAGGCCACCACCCTCTGCCCGCATAAGCTGGAGTTTGTTAGGAATGGCATCCACCGGCACTGGTAACAGAGATAGGACCTGCCTCTCCAAATCAAACTCAAGGATGCCATTCGATCTTTCCTTAATTTTCATGTCAGAGAGCAACCAGTACAGGGATTGCCCAACTAGGATACCGGGAAATCCCGTACAAATCACGGAAGTACTAGGATCCTTGGGTGGAAGCAGTAATGAGATGAGAGCACCCCATCCGCCAGTCTTGGACGAGTAAACACGGGCGATCGCTGTATCTCCTTGCTCACTCCTGACACCACATACCAAAGAAAAAGAAAAGGGAAGCAGTACCAGAAACCAGTCATCTTTCAGTCACCGCATCCCAAGGTAAAAGAAAAAGAAAAGTGGTACCAGGCAGGCAAGCAGTTGCAGTTGCAGTTCAACATTCAACATTCATTAGCAAGGGCCAGATAAAAGTTCAACATGACATAATAGATGCGGATTAGCGAATTACGCGGTTAAATTCCTACAAGTCCACGCACAGTTAACCAGTGTGTGCTACGTAGTCCGAAGAGGGAGCAAACCACAGAAACACCCAACAAGCCATTTCTGCATCTCATTCTCAGCAACACGGAATGGAAGAACCTACCTCCCCCACAAGCCACCTGCACACTTGATAATACCGGCGGAGTAATAATCAATGTCTACGATGGTCAACAAGTTTGTACTGTTAGTATTCAGGGTGGACACGGTCCAGACCGGTCCGGTCCCGGTCCAAACGGCTCGGACCGGCCGCCGGCGGTCCGGGCCGGACCAGACCGAGCAGCATGACAGGTCCTGATTTCAAGGACCAGACCGGCGACGATGAAGCCCGGGCCGGACCGGCCAACGACCACTGGCGGCGACTTGCACGGGGTGCAGCGGCGAGGTGTGCGACATGCGCGGTTGCTGTGGCGACGTGGGTGGCATGCGCGACCGCCGGCGACAAGGTGGGCACTATGTGCGCTGGGCGGCGCCGCTGTTATTCCTGAACCGTGACCGCCATTATCGTTCCCAACCTTGAACCTGCAACACTAACGCCATGCACGCACGGGACGTGCCCCATCTAAATGGAAAAAGAATTTTATAAGACCAAGTCTCACGCGAGACCCATTCTGATGGATGACACATAGATTTACAAATCACAAAGCATCTACCCCACCCCCACTTGAAATAGGGAGGGAGGGGGGAGGGGAGGGAAGATATTAGATGTTTTGGGATTTGTAAATGCCACGTGTCATTCATCAAGCGGGTCTCATATAATTTTTTTTCTATCTAAATGGCATGCACGCATGGAAGGTGCCCGATTTAAACGGCATGCCTGCACAGGACTTGCAGCTTTTCAGTTTTCTCTCTTTCTTTATTCCTTTGCGTAACAGCCGTGCCTGATGACCTGATCTAAACGCCATCCTTGCAGAGGACGTCGCCGATGATGCCCCGATCTAAATGGCCTGCGCATGTTAGTTCCTTATAGCAGTTTATCTAGTACACATGGAAGTAGTATAGCGCGTGCATGAGCCCACGATTTTGTCTCAATTTTGACGTGGATCTAGTCGCGGGATAATGCCATGATTATCGGATCGCACCCCACCTCTTTTGTTCTTTCTTGTTTTATGTTCGACAGAATAAAAGGAAAGGAAACTGGATTGAGGAGGGGCGCGGCAGTGACACACGGAAGGGGCGTGGCGTCGCGGATCTCACTGGCGCCATAGCAGGGCGTCGCCGGCGCGGCGGCTGGGCGGAAGAAGCGCGTTGCCTTCGGTCCGACCGAGCCGGACCGGGCCAAGGCAGGACCGGACCGATCAATTTCCGGTCCCCTTTTCACGGACCGCTTGCGGTCCGGTCCACTTCGGTCCACGAGCGGGCCCAACAGACCGCTCGTCCCGTCCACCCTGAGTTAGTATCTCACAGTTTTCGTATGATTTAAACACCTAACATTAGCTTCTGCTACTAAAGAAAGGAAGAGAAAGACCAAGTCCTTGCACAGTAGGCCTAGTTTCACCTTCAAGAGAGTAATTAGCAAGATCCACCAAAAAGACGGAACTACAGGCTTTATTGGCCGCCGCATGAAAGGATTTCAAGTTTACATCTCCGAAGCGGACTCATCTGATAGTGCAACTATATTTCCAGTAGAGCTTAATGTGATTTTTTTAATGACTCCTCTAAAGTTGCTTTTACGACTATGTTCCAATTTGTAATAAGCAACGAGAGGCGGGAAAGAATTCTGCTCCAGATTTGAAAGGCTCTTCTAATGTTTTAGAAATTATAAGAGATGTGCCTCTGCCATCAAAGTTTTTGCAAGGGAGACTCCGAGCTTGTTGGAATACCTCTATGAAGCCTGGGTGGTCGTAATGGACAGAAGAGAAGGGATGTATCCAAGGTGAATTTTGAAATAGGTTTAACAATGGTATTAGGGAAGACCATAGTCCAGCTAGCCAAGGTCAAAAATAAATATATTCATATTTATCTATTCTTTGTGAGAAAAAAACATAGAACCTTCACACAGTATAAGGTAAACAGTTCTCATTTTGGATTTAAATCTCATATGTAGAATTCAGTTACAAATCAAGGGTGAAAAATTATAAGTTCAATACTATCTCGAACTTGTACTTGTAAGATTTATTTTAATGTTTTGCATGTTTTCAATATCACATAATCAGTTTGGATGCCCGAAAATAAATTATAGAGATGTTGAAAATAATCATATATATCAAGTAAGATCATTAAAATCTATTTCCTTCAGAAGACTATTGCATTTTATTAGACATTGCGGCCATGCTTTTATGAAAACTAAAATCCAGCATGGTATTATTTGTTTCTTTATCTATCAAGTGGCAGCTGACTACACTCGCCTTTAATCGGTATTGGATAAAAACCTCGATGAATGTGGACCCTTCGATCATACAATTGACGGTCCATAACTCGAGAAAATATCAACATCTAAAAAAAACACTAGAAGGAGATTACATAAGTGAGTTAGAATGACAAACAAAAATATGCTGATAAAATATTTAGGCAAACTGCCTACAAGGCTAAGATTGTACAATAATTGCAACCGAGCACTAGGTATTACAACAATCCCAAATGAACAGCAATATGAAATGCAACCTATATAGGCCCGAGTTAATAAACGAAGTTTGAAGCCAAATGCTGAGGTATTGTTGGGTATCAATTACTTGAGTAGAGGGGACAACATAAGAATCACACTTGGACCTTATTGAGTAGTAGCCACAAAAATAGCAAATGCAATGTTGCAGCCAGTAAAAGTAAACAGAAAATATCAATTAAGCAAAAGAAAGGGAAATATTCCATTCTGCTACTACTAAAAAGATAAGCTTACTCCCTCATTTAATACATCACAATAGCATATCCATTTGACCAATCATCTTATGTATTGTGCAAAAGTTTAGCTCCATCATGTCCACCACCAATGCTCATTCCTACAAGGGGAAATTCCAACCATTATGTATCTCATCTTGAGAAACATCTGCACTGCAGCTATGCACTAATACTACCAGTTGTATCAGATTATTGGGCATTGATGAGATATTTGGATAAACTCACATATGTAATTTGAGGAAAATAACTCAGGTTTGATACATCATGACGAGTAAATAAACAAAACCCCTACTCTCTAAGAAAGAGAATATTCTTGAAACAATAAATACTCACTATTGCCATAAAAAATGAAGAATATGCACACTCAGACAATTAGCTAACCTGAAGGGAGAAGTATGCTTAAGCACACTCCACAATAAGAGTATGAGAATAGCAAAAAACAGCATTGCTAAATTTTATTTTATTTTTGACAAATGAGATGCACAACTGGTTTCAACTAAGGGAACTCAAATCACGATAGAGTAGAATCACCTCTCCAGAGAGCAGAACTGGTTAGCTACAGTAAAATATATTCTTTCCAAATCATAACCATCACATAGAACACCACCACACAAACATCCAAAAAGAAGACTCCATCGCTATATGTTGAGGAGATCATCCATCAGCAAAAGAACCGATTTATATGGAACTACTTACACTTGTTATCTTAACACGAAAGGATGTGAACAGCATTTAATCAACCAATTATAGATATTATCTTGATTTTGCTATACCTACTACAATGTAAAGGCATATGCTATTACCTGCAGCATAAACACTTTCAAACGGATGATAACGAACCCACTTCTTGGTCTTGGAAACTTTCTTGAACTGCAGTGGCTCAAGCTGGATCATGAAGAGGTCGGTAGGTGTCCGTAGGAGCAGCACATTATTGTACTCAGCAAACCCCTCTATACTTTGGTGCCATTTCCTCTTCTTCCTTGAATCAATGGAAAGTAGCTTATACAGTTCAACAGTTCTTCCTAGCACCCATGAAGCAGCACCATCACAATCGGTCTCCACCTTCCATAATTGGGCGCTGAAATTTGACAGAAAGAGAATGCCAAGGCCACCACCCTCTGCCCGCATAACCTGGAATCGGCACATGTTTTCCTTGGGAATACCCATTGGTACTGGTTTCACAGCTAGGATCTGCTTCTCCAAATCAAACTCAAGTATGCCATCCAACAGTAGAGTTTTTGCCGATCTGTCATTGAACAACCAGTAAAGGGAATGCCCAACTAGCACACCCATGGTAAAGTACATGTGACTCTTGGTGGGAAGTTTGGATGGAAGTGGTGTTGATATGCGATCACCCCATTTGGCAGTCTCCGACGAGTAAATGCGGGCGAAGGCCCGTGTATGTTGCTGCTCGTCTGCCTCTGTGCTTACCAAGACCACCCGGAAGTGTTGAATGTCTCCGGCGGCGCGAAAAACCGCCCCTTTGAACGGGACCTCGAGCCGATCGAACTCTGGGGGAACGGCTAGGCGGTGTAGGTCGACGTTGAAGGGATCCCACACCAAGAGCTGGTACCGCGCTAATTGGTAGATGAGTAGGAGGCCATGGCGGGATCCCAAGGGCATGAAGATGCCGTCGCCATTCTCGCCGTGGAGGCACAAGGAGAAGCGGCCATCCGGGACACGATTGGGGGGATCCATTGCAGGTTTGAAATTGAAAGGGTCGAAGAAACCGAGGAGAGGAGGGTTGCGGCGGTGGTGGAGAAGGAAGCGGCGGGAGAAGCCGGGGTCAGAGATGAGGCCGAGCCAGCGCTTGGAGACGAGGGAGGCGCGAGGGAGGGAGGACGGATCCGGCGAGAGGCGGAGGAGGATCTCAGAGAGGAGGTTGTCATCCTCCAGCGGCCGCGCCGCCGACGAGCGGGAGCGACGGCGGCGGCGGCGGCGGCTACTCCTCTCGCCCTCGTCACAACTCATGGGGAAAGTGGTGGATTGACCAGAGAGACGAGAGGGGTCACGCTGTCTGTGAGATAGAAGCCCAAAACTCCTTTCTTTTAGGTAGGAGAAGGGAGAGAGCCCACTACAGCTAAAGTAAAAAAAGCCCACACCACATAAACACAATGCGCAGATTTCTTGCCTTTTTTATTTTCTGAAGTTCTTTGTAGGGATTATTTTCTAAAGTTATAACCCTTAAAAGTTGTACAAAGTTACAACTCCCCTAAAAATGTACACATAATCAACAAAATAAAAGAAGTTTCAGTGATGAGCCAAGTTAGATCCCTGGCATCATAGACCACACGCCATAATAGACAATTCCAGATTTGACGATGAGCTATGAAGGAAAGATGTGCATGGCTTATCTGCTCTAATCCGCTGCAACCTATCAGTTCTTAGAGGATGTCATGACATCTCCGACTCCACTATGACACAACAAAACAAAAAACAGAGCACATGAACCCATCTGACACATTGTGCAGCCAACTACAAAAACCCTGTTGTTGGTTTTGTAAATTAGGTTGAAAGCGTTGTATCCTTTGGTCTCGGGCCGCATGTTTATATACTGGCAAAGCCTTGGAGTACAAGTAGAGATCAAAAATCGATCTCAAGGAGTTCGGTACAGGAGGGAGAGAGAGAAGGAGATAGAGATAGATTACAATTTGAATGAAATATCTTTATACTATACATATTCTAACACTCCCTCTCAATCTAAACCTCATGGACTTCGGCCAAGGTTGAGATTGTACTTGAACTCATCTAACCTTCTCATAGTGAGAGGCTTTGTGAATCCATCAGCAAGTTGATCTCCAGTAGGAATAAACTGAATCTCAAGAAGCTTTCTAGCTACTCTTTCTCTGACAAAATAAAAATCAATTTCAATATGCTTCGTGCATGCATGAAAGACAGGATTAGCTGACAGATAGGTTGTACCAACACTACTAGGAAAAAGGCTATACATGAAATGGATACTAATGGCGCACCTGACATGTGGTGCGCCACTACAATATAGCAGTGGCGCACCATATGCAGGTGCGCCATTAGTGTGGAAGACACTAATGGCGCACCAGATACATGGTGCGCCACTAGTAACAATTTTTTTTTCATTTTCCAAACATACTAATGGCGCATCATGTAGACAGTGCGCCAAACTAGTAATGGCGCACTATCCACAGATGCACCATTACTAAGTTTTTTTCCCCTAGCTAATGGTGCATCGCCAGGGGTGCACCATTAGTAATCTTCCCCCTAGCTAATTCGCTCGATCCCTTCGTCCCTCCCTCCACTTCCCCACTCGCTCCACACCCGCTCCGACGACCCCCGCGCCCCGCCTTGCCGTCTCGGGCCTAGCCGCCGACCCACTGCACCGCCGCCCCACCCATCGCGCCGCCGCCCGGTCTCCTTCGCCCGTAAGCCCCCCTCCTCCGCCCGTCCATCGCCTTCGGCCTCGTGCCCCACCCGCCGCCGCCCCCACCAGACCGCCGCCGCCCCCAAATCTCTCTATCGCTCCTCGCCGCCGCCTTCCTCCTCCCCCACCCCCAAATCCAGCCTCGCCGCCACCGCCTTCCTCCTCCCCCACCCCCCTAATCCAGCCCCGCCGCCGACGACTCTGCCCGCCGCCGGCTCCCCGCACCATCTCCTCCTCCGCCGACAACCCCGAGTTCAGGGCCGTGCCCACCATCTCCTCTGCCTCCGGACGCCGCCCCCTCCCCCGTCGTGCAGAGCATCCAGGCGAGACGCCGACGCCCCCCCTCTTCACCGCCCTCCTCGACGACGCCCTCCTCTTCAACGCCGGCCGCTGCCGACCTACCTCTGCCTTGTCACCGGACGGTGAGCTCCTCTACTATGCAAATTTGTCAATTGAAGTGCTTGAATGATGTTAGCTTAGCATTTGATGATAAATGTGATGTTCTTTCTGTCAGTGTGAAACTCGATGGATAGGGTGTAAGATTTAATCAGTATGTCTAGTCTATTAGGCAGGGGGTGCAAAGTTGCAAGCTCAGGAGTTTGAAAAATGAGCCTAATTGGTCTGATGTAAATTTTCTGACTCATTTTTTCTATCTATTCTGTTTGGCGTCCTTATTCTTCAGTGGCATAGCTTAAAAGTTATCTGCCTTGGCTCAAATGAAGGTTGTTCGATATCTTGAAATAAGCAAACATGCCTTGTGTCAAACCATATTTTAAATCTGCAAGCTTGATTTTTCTTCTATCTACTGTTTTCTCATGCTTTGGCTTGTAAAACTAAATTGGGACTTAGGGCCAGAGTAGATAGAAGGTGCAATCTTGGCCATTTTTTCACATGCTTCCGTTTAGACTCTTGAGAGCTAGAGCTATTTAATATGGTGTTGACTATATTCTGTTTGGCGTCCTTATTCTTCAGTGGCATAGCTTAAAAGTTATCTGCCTTGGCTCAAATGAAGGTTGTTCGATATCTTGAAATAAGCAAACATGCGTTGTGTGAAACCATATTTTAAATCTACAAGCTTGATTTTTCTTCTATCTGTTGTTTTCTCATGCTTTGGCTTGTAAAACTAAATTGGGACTTAGGGCCAGAGTAGATAGAAGGTGCAATCTTGGCCATTTTTTCACATGCTTCCGTTTAGACTCTTGAGAGCTAGAGCTATTTTATCAATATTTTCCTTTACCACACCAGCATATGTATGACGTGAGCTCTTATGTTTTCAGAACATTGAGACTGAGCTTAACTAATTCTGATTGGTCATTTTTTTATATGATGATGAGGAGGAGTATCTTATTTATTTGGCATGACTAGTAATTAACTGGTAGTAACTGATAGTGTGATACCCATCATCCAGACATGCTTTAGGCAGGCTTGGTAGATTTGTCAAGGCGGGCTTGATATGCATGCATGCATTCTTTGCTTGTTTATATTCATTCTTGTAAACTGAACATGCTCATCTATCTAACTATCTATCTACCTGCTTTAGTATGTATGTATGCATTGTATTTTTATTTCCTTTGGAAAGTAAAGTTAATGTGAAAGGAAGAGAGAAAAAGAAAGGGAGGAAGACAGATGCTTTAGTCAGTCTAAGCCCAGCTTAATTTGAGTGACAATCACCTGCCTGGCTGGCTGGCATGATCATCCTTTACAGAAAACAATTTTCAGCAATGTCGGTGGGAACGACACCTATGGGATCACAAGAATCCCTACTGTGGTTAGCGGGGCGTGGGGTCATGAGAAGAGCGGATCAAACAGATAGCACACGGTTCGTTTATCCAGGTTCGGGCCGCGAGGATGCGTAAAACCCTACTCCTGCTTTGGTGGATTATATATCTGTGTTCTTGAGCTAGCTATGGGGCGTGAGGAGCTCCAAAAAGCCGAATCCTTCCTCTGGTCGCCTCGGGCCTCCTTTTATAGAAAAAGGGGTTGCCACAGTGGCACACAGGAGGTGGAAAGGGTACAGTGATGCGAGGTCATCCCTCGCGTTACATGACAGGGCGCATTTAATGCGTCTTACTTAGGTGTCCTTGCTTTATCGGGGACAGGGGAGAAACCTGTCTCGTCCGTCGCCGCTCCTTCTTGTGTCGACACGCGCCCTGGCCAGCGACTCCTGCGATGCCACGTAGGTAGGCAGGCAGCTGAGGTGGCGCAGTGGTGGGTCTTCACGAAGATCTGCATGCCGCCACGTAGGTGCCTGCCCAGCTGGTTGGGTCGGCAGCTGCATGCATGCGGTGGTGGAGGTTTAGTCGGTGTGGGCCTGATGGTGGCCCTGCAGGTGTCCTCTATAAGGGCCTTGCCGGGGCCCCGGCAAGGGTCTTGCCGAGGCGCTTGCTGTCATCCCCGGCAAGGCGCTTGCCGGGGGCCTTGTGGTCTTCCTCGGCTGGGGTCCCGCCAAGGGTTGTCGTCTCCTTAGTGCGTATCTGATCTTGAATGTCTTCACAAAGATCTGCATGCCACCACGGGGATGTCTCCCGAATCCTTGCCCTTTGGGGGCAGTGGACTCAAGGGTGGTTTGCTCCGTAGGCGCGGGACGAGTCGCCGCGGCAAGTGTCTTGCCGGGGCTACTAGAACTGTCTCCCGGCAAGGATCTTGCCGGGGGAGTCCGCTTTGTCCCCTTTGCTCTTCGTGGTCTTGGCCTTGGCGTCGTTCTAGTTCTCTTGAGCTTCGGTCTTACCCTGGCTCACCTCCCTTGCCTTGCTTGGTGTGGTGGTGCCCGTGGCTCAGACTGCCCGTGCACAGTTATAGGGGTACAAAAAGTGTACCCCTCTTTTTGTACACCGACAGGAGCCCCCGGGCCTGGGCCACACATAAGCGCAACGCGTTGTTGGGCCAGGCCCAAAAACGGTGCACGGGCAGGCGGGGCGGTTTTTACCGTGGTAAGGTTCTTCGCGCCTTCCCCATAACGGAGGGAGGCGTGGAGGCGCGGCCCATTTATTGAATGGGGCTGAGGCACGATCTTCAAGGCGTCCACTCCCCACGATCACGGGGGTGGGGAGTGGTCGTCTCACCCATCCCCTTGGTTCTGCACGTCCTCCATGTGTCTCCCATGCGCCTGGGGTGGCAAACGGTGGAGGCGGGAAACCGGGCCGTTGCTGGTTGGGGCGGCGGGTCGGTCCTGGCTCCCTGCGCCTTCCGTATCTTGATTGTCCGAGCGGGGCGGCCGAGTCCCAACCCCGATCCTTTATAAAGAGCGGGAGAGGGGATGGCATCCCACATTCTTTCATCTTCTTCTTCCTTCAGCTTCTGCTCCTCCCTTCCATCCGTCATGGAGAGAGGGAATCCCGGTCCTTCAACAGTGGCGGCGAGGGTCGCCGCTCGACAACGCGTCCCTCCTTCTCCTGCGCCTACGGTGGCAGAGCCAGCTGCGAGGGGAAGGGGGAGGGGGCGAGGCCGTGGTCGAGGCCGGGGCGCTCGGGGAAGAGGAGGACGGGGCGGCGCGCCGGCCTCGCCTCCGCCAGCAGCTCCTCCTCCAATGGAGGGACATGTTGGGGATGACCCTCGTGAGTTCTTCGTCAGCCTGCGTCGGCCGCCGCGCCGTCGCCTTCGTCTCTAGACTCCATTTGCGCGGGAGATGGAGCTGGATCCGCCGGAATCGTTGCGGCTGCACATGAGGGGTTGCGGGATCAATGGCACGCGGGTCCGCGACGACTTCCCCGCCCCTCACGTGATGTATCTTCGTCGGGGATGGAAGACGTTTGCTCATATCCACCGCTTGACGGAGGGGCTCACTCTCCATTTTAAGCTGATGGAGGGTGGCCTTCTCTCCGTCAAGGTCCTCGGGTGCTTTGGGACCCGTGCAAGGTGCTGCGTGGAGAGCTCTTCTGATAGTGAAGACTCCTCCGCGGGCGGGAGTGACGAGGAGGACAGCGGCAACGACGACGAGGGTAGTAGGCGGCAGGATGACGGGTCCGACTAGGTGTCTGGTGCCGCTCCGTGCGGCACCGGCGACCCCATCATCCGTGTCGCCGGCTCCTTGAACTTCTCGGGGTCGTCTCCTTGGGCAGCTGGCGTTGGGAGGCTGCGGAAGAGGAAGAGGGCGGGCGGCAAGGCCATCAAGTTGGAGTACGCGGGCACCGACGCTTTCGACGCATGCTGACGTCCTACCGCCTCGTCTTCGAGCTCTGCTTCCGGCGCCGCCATCACCATCCAGCCTTTGGACGGCCACCAAGATGTTCTCTTGGTGTCTTCTGCCACCCGTAGCTCGCCTAGGCGCTCCTTTTGTCCCTTTCGCCTCCTTGACCTGCCTCCTGAGGAGAGGGACAAGAAAGGGATTACGTGCACCCTATCTCTTTTTAGTTTGTAAGCCTTCGGGCCTTTGTTGAATTTAAAACTTGTAATCCCATCATTCATGTTTTTCATTCCCTATGGACTGTACCTGAGTGGAATGTTTTTTTAATGAAAAAGGGATGCTTGCCGGGTCATTTGTTTGCCGGTGGAACCCACGACAAGGAGTAAATCCTTGATATCTTCAAGATAGACATTTCCTTGCCCGGCAACAGGCCTTGCCGTCTCCCCACTTCGCTCGACCTTCCTCACGCCTTTGGCGGAGGCAGGGATGAGGCGGGTTTAGGCTCCTTGTTTCATCCTTTCGCTGCCGCGACTATGACCAAACTTGGCCCCAGGAACGAGCCCTAGGGCCTAGAGTTATGGGAGCACGGTAGCTTAGGGGAAAACGAGGTTTCACATACCTCAGTCCATAATGGAATGCATGATAAGGGATGAAGAACTTATCTGAAGCTGCAGTCCCCGGCAACCCTAGTTCGCCGTGGGTAAATCTTTGCTCTTGCAGCCCCCGGCAATACTGGCTTTCCGGGGGCTAGATGCTGGTATGTTCCTCTTTTTTTCCCTCCCCAAGTGGTTCGGCACGGATATCTGTGTGTCCTATGAACCAAAGAAGACAAAAGAAAGACAAAGAGACGCACACTCGACCTCTAAGCTAGGGGTTAGTCGCCGCTAAGCACTATCAACCCTAACCAAGGACGAGACTCAACCTAGCATGCATGCTATAACTTAGGGCGCCAGCGCTTCATTTATTTATGCTCAGGGTCTGCACCTGGCTTTGTACAGAGGGTTACATGCGTCATCAGCAAGGCTCGTACAAAAGGTGGCTTGCCGGGGGTCCCGGCAAGCCGCGCCTCACGGGTAAAACTTGCGAAGATGCTCAATGTTCCAGGAGTTACTCACCGGAACGGCATCTTCGGTCTCCAGGCGGACTGCACCGGGCCTGGTGACTCGTATTACCCGATAAGGGCCTTCCCACTTTGGCGTCAACTTGTTGGAATTCTTGGCCGATTGAACGCGCCGAAGAACAAGGTCGCCTTCCTCAAAGCTTCGGGCATGAACCTTGCGGCTATGGTAGCGGCGCAAGGCTTGCTGGTAGCGCGCTGCTCTCACAGCCGCCCGAAGACGATCTTCCTCAAGGAGCATTGCGTCATCTTGCCGCAATTGCTCTTGCTCAAGCTCGTCATAAGCGAGTACTCGAGGTGACCCGTATATGAGTTCCTTGGGGAGAACTGCTTCTGCCCCGTATACCAGGGCAAAGGGTGTCTGGCCGGTGGCTCGATTTGGTGTCGTTCTGATTGACCAAAGAACCGCCGGCAATTCATCAACCCAGCGCCTTCCACTCTTGTGCAGTCTGTCAAAGGTCTTTGTCCTCAGGCCTCGCAGTACTTCAACATTTTCCCTCTCAGCTTGACCATTGCTTCGTGGGTGAGCAACGGAAGCGAAACATACCTTGCTGCCGAGGTCTTGAATATATTGCATGAAGGTGTGGCTTGTGAACTGCGTGCCGTTGTCGGTGATAACCCTATTGGGTACACCAAAACGGCACACCAGTCCTTTGAAGAACTTGACGGCTGACTGTGCTATGACCTTCCTCACTGCTTCCACTTCTGGCCACTTTGTGAACTTGTCGATTGCAACGTACAAGTACTCAAAGCCCCCGACAGCGCGGGGGAAAGGGCCCAGTATATCGAGCCCCCAGACCGAGAAAGGCCAGGAGAGAGGAATGGTTTGAAGGGCTTGAGCTGGCTGATGAAGCTTCTTTGAATGGAACTGACACGCTTCACACCTGGTGACTAGTGTCATCGCATCCTGGAGGGCGGTGGGCCAGAAGAAGCCTTGCCGAAACGCTTTGCCGGCAAGGGCCCTTGACCCGATGTGGGATCCACATATGCCTCCATGTATCTCCGCCAACAGCCCCAGTCCTTCCTCTCGAGGGATACACTTCAATTTCACGCCATTCGGCCTCTTTCTGTACAGGACGTCATCGACGAACTGGTACATAGTAGAGCGACGGGCTACTTTTTCCGCTTCTTCCTGCTCCTCAGGAAGTTCCCCTGTTTGGAGGAATCGGACGGTATGCTGTGCCCACGCTGGAGCCTGGGGCTCGACAGCGAGGACTAAAGGCATTTCCTCCGCTATCGGAGCGGCTGTCTCCATGGCAAGAGCTTGATGCTCTGTCGGAGCTAGCCGTCCCGTGGTGGGCTCAGTGTCTCTGGCAACATCCTTGCCGGCGGCTTCGGGGAGCTCGGCGGGAAAGTACTTGCCGGGCCCTGATTTTCTCCTCTTGTTCTGCTCTGTTGATGGATCGACGGATGGCTGAGTTAGCCAAAGCACAAAGGTACCTGGTTCCACAGGTAGCTTGAGGGCAGCGCGTTTTGACAGGTAATCAGCGATATCATTCTCCGCTCGGGGAACGTATTCTGCCTGTATACCGTCAAAACACTCTTCCAGCTTTCTCACTTCATCGACGTAGGCCTTCATCAACGGGCTCTGGTAATCCTTGTTGACTTGCTTGACGACAAGTTGGGAGTCGCCTCTGACGACGAGTTTCTTGATTCTGAGGTCCACCGCGATCCTAAGACCGGCAAGCAGCCCTTCGTACTCAGCCGTATTGTTTGTTGACACCTCCCTGGGGAAGTTCATCTGGATCACGTACTTGAGGTGCTCTCCGGTGGGCGCGACAAGCTGTACACCAGCCCCGGCGCCCTGTAAGGAGAAAGCTCCATCAAAGTACATGATCCAGTCGCAACTTGCCTCCTTGCCGGGGAGAGAAGTCTCTTGGGTTTCTTCGTCAGGCGTCGCGGTCCATTCTGCAATGAACTCCGCCAGGACTCGGCTTTGAATCGTCGAGGTACTCTCAAACTTGAGGCCAAAGCTGGATAGTTCCAGTGCCCACTCTACGATCCTTCCTGTTGCGTCTGGATTGTGCAATATCCGTTGCAGAGGGAGGCGAGTGACGACAGTGATTTCGTGCGCCTGGAAGTAGTGACGCAGCTTCCTCGAGGCCATAAGAAGGCCGAAGAGCAGTTTCTGCACACCGGAGTACCTCGATCTAGCCCCTTGTAGGAGGGAACTAACAAAGTAGACCGGGTGCTGCATCATTTTCTTCTTCGGCGGCACTTCAATTGGCTGCGTCGTCTCGGCATCGGTGGCATCGGGCTCCGTCGCTGCTATTACCTCATCATCAATTTCTCTCTGCGCCACTAGTGCGGCGCTGACCACCTAGTTCGTTGCCGCTAGGTACAGCAGCAACGGTTCCTGTGGCCTAGGCGCAACTAGTATTGGCGCGGAGGAGAGGTACCTCTTCAAATCTTGCAATGCTGCTTCGGCTTCTGGCGTCCACTCCATCGGGCCCGCCTTTTTCAAAATCTTGAAAAAGGGAAGGGCGCGCTCGGCGGACTTGGAAATGAACCTGCTCATGGGGGCAACGCAACCAGCAAGCCGACGCACATCCTTGACTCGCTTGGGCGCTTCAATCTGCTCTATAGCTTTGATCTTGTCCGGATTGGCCTCTATCCCACGCCGTGACACAAAGAATCCGAGAAGCTTGCCAGACGGGACACCGAAGACGCACTTCTCAGGGTTCAGCTTGAGATTGATCTTGCGTAGGTATGCAAATGTTCCTTGTAAATCTGATATGAGGGTTGCCCTGTTCTTGGTTTTGACCACTATATCATCCATATAAGCTTCCATATTTCTATGGAGCTGGGGTTCAAAACCAATCTGGACCGCCCTTGCAAACATTGAACCAGCACTCTTCAACCCGAAAGGCATCCGTATAAAGCAATACGTACCACATGGGGTGATGAATGCCGTTTTCTCTTCATCTTCCCTTGTCATGAAGATCTGGTGGTAGCCGGAGTAGGCATCGAGGAATTACAACAAATCACACCCAGCTGTGGAGTCAACAATCTGGTTGATGCGCGGCAACGGGAAGGGGTCTTTGGTACAAGCCTTATTAATATCTGTGTAATCAATACACAGCCTCCACTTCCCATTTGCCTTGCGCACTACCACCGGATTGGCCAACCACGTTGGATGGAGCACTCCTCTTACCAAACCCGCTACTTCTAGTCTCCGGATCTCCTCTGTGATGAACTCTTGTCGTTCCAAAGCTTGCTTTCTGACCTTCTGCTTGACGGGCCGCGCATGAGGACAGACAACAAGGTGGTGCTCAATCACCTCCCTGGGAACGCCGGGGATGTCGGATGCTTGCCATGCAAACACATCGACATTCGCCCGCAGGAAGGTGACGAGCGCGTCTTCCTGTTTGTCATCAAGGGTGGAGCTTATGGTAAAAGCTCCTCCCGTGCCGTCCTCCTTGACAGAAACCTTCTTGGTTCCCGGCGGTGTGGCCCTGGACTTCTTGTTTCTGTCGGTGGAGCTCTCTGGCACGTCCTCGACGGGAGCGCTAAACTCCGAAGAGGTGCGCTTGCCGGAGTGGGTGCCTGAGGTCTCACCGATCTTCTTCTTTCGCCTTCCTGGGGCTCCAGCGGCAGGAGCAAGCGCCGCTGCAACTGCTTGTTGGTAGAGTTGGTCAGCGCAAATTAGCACATCCTTCTTGTCTGACGGGACGGTGATGATCGTCACAGGCCCCGGCATCTTCAGGGTGTTGTAGGAGTAATGTGACGCCGCCATGAACTTGGCCAGCGCTGGGCGGCCAAGGATCCCGTTGTAAGGCAAGGGGATCTTGGCAACGTCGAACACAATCCTTTCTGTCCTATAGTTCAGATCACTCCCAAAAGTCATGGGCAACGTGACCTTTCCCTTTGGTTGACTTCTTCCCGGGTTGACCCCCTGAAACGTACCCGTCTCTTCGAGGTCTTCATCAGGAATCTGCAATTTCTCGATCACGACAGGCGAGATTAAGTTCAGACCGGCCCCGCCATCGACTAGCATCTTTGTCACCTTGAGGTTTCGTATTGTTGGTGAAACCAACAATGGCAAGCACCCGACTGCAGTAGTGCGATCAGGGTGATCCTCAGTGTCAAAAATGATAGGTGTGCTGGACCACTTCAGCGGCCTTTGGGCATCAAACGACGGTTCCGCCACTGTAATCTCACGCACCCACTGTTTAAGCTGGTGGTGAGAGGTATGCAGCGAGGTGCCGCCATCGACGCACATGGCCTCTGTAGCTTTCTGAAATTCTTGGTCACCAGACTCATCGTCCTCTTCGTGATCATCGTCTTCTGGCTTTTTGTCATGGCCCCGGGCGGGCCTCTCCTGCTGTTTATCTTTGCCGCGACGGCCCGCCTGGCCGTTATGCTTCTTGCCAGACCCCTCAGCACCGTCCTGGCCTTTCTCCTTGTCCCGCCTCTCATATTCAGCCCTCTGCTTCTCAGCAAGGAGCTCAACCTGTCGGCAGTTTTGGAGATCATGGCCTTTGGTGCGATGGATCTTGCAGTATTGCTTGTCGGAGTTTCCTGGCTTCTCGGCAGCCGCCAAGGCCCGGCAGGCGACACATCCGGCAATTTCCTTGCCTGGGTCATCTGCCTTGGTTTTCTTGGCGGAGCCGGCGTCGTCAGATCCCTCGACGGCAAGCACATCCTTACCTTTGCGCTTCCTGTTGCGGCGCCGGCCATTCTTCGCCGGGGCGGCAGTATCCTCATCTGAGGAGTCGGTTTCCACGCCGGCATCTTCGCCGGGGTACTTCCTTCCCTCTTCAGCTCGGGCACATCTGTCAGCAAGAACATAGAGTTCTGCCACATCTTTCACCTTGTTCATTGCCAGTTCTTCGCGCATCTTGCGGTTACGCACGTTCTGATGGAACGCGCTGATGATGGCGGCAGGGTGAACATCAGGGATATTGTACTATACCCGACTGAACCTCTGTATATACTTGCGCAGACTCTCGCCTCCCTTTTGGGGAATGACATGCAGGTCGCTTGCTTGGCCATGGGCTTGGTGACCTCCAGTAAAGGCGCCTACAAACTCATGGCACAAATCCGACCAGGAGGAAATAGAGTCTACCGGCAAGTGCATCAACCACGACATGGCGTTGGGTTTAAGAGCCAATGGAAAGTAATTCGCAAGCACCTTATCGTCGCGGGCTCCAGCGGCTTGCATCGCGATGGTGTAGATGCCGAGGAACTCAGACGGGTGAGTCTTGCCGTTGTACTTTTCGCCAATCTCAGGTTTGAAGGTGCGGTGAGTGGGCCACTTGAACTGCCGCAGCTCACGGGTAAAAGCCGGATAGCCTACCTCGTAAGGTAGGCCTCCAGGGCTCTCCGGGGCCGGGTGGTTCACAGCAGGCCCTGTTCACCTGTCTGACTGGTGGCGCGCTCCGTGCCGGCGCTCGATAGTGGTTTGAGCGTCTTCATGGGCTCGTTCCCGAAGAGCTTGGCGCTGGTCACAGTGGGTCCGCGGGTCAGACGATGCTATGGAGATGTCGTTGCCCGCGACGTCATGACGAGCCGGCGTCCGCAGTACCGGATGGGGAAGAGGTGAATGCACCGTGGTCGCGGCTCCGCCGGCTTTTCCGCCACTGGTCCCCGGGACTCCATCAGAGCGTCGACCCGGGGGCCCCACCAGACTTGGTTCGTCTTTGTTGGCCACCGCAACAAGGCTTCGGATAGTGGCTCTCCATTCGTCGAGTTTCCCTGTAGTGGGAGGAAAGTCGAGGAGCAACTGCGCGCGCGCCAGGGCCTCTGCTGGCATCGGTGGCAGTGAAACCTGCACGGATCGCGACGCGCTTCGACTTCTGACCATGTCAAAAGGAGCTCTATCACGACCCCACGGTCGCATGCCATTTTCACCAGCGCCTCGGCGAGTGGGCAGGTCTTCTACGTCCCGGGAGTGGCGCTCGGAGCTCTTCCCGCGGCGACGCCCGGGATCTTCGGCGTGATTACGCCGTTCGTCGCGCGCTGCCTGGGAGGAGCGCGCTGTTGGCGCCGGTGTGGGAGTCTTGGAGGCCCTTGCATCGCCTTCGGGCGGGGCGGCGATGGCCCTAGAAGGCCCCGCTCCACCCGCGAAGGGCTTGGCTCCGCCTTTGGATTTGGTGACGTGTGGCCCGTTACCAGACGCACAATCATCGCCGCCTCCCAAACTCCGGCTGATGGGATGGTGTTGGTGTTCGCGAGCAGTGCCCCGGGTCCTTTCTGCCACTGGTCCGCTGCTCGCCCGCGTCGGGATGGGCTGTCCGGCTTCCGACTGGCCAACCGCCACCGTCGTCTTCTTCTTGGGCGCCATGATGATGAAGAAGCGCCGAACTAACTGCTAAAGCCGATTCTCAAAACTGCGCCCCTACCTGGCGCGCCAGAGATGTCGGTGGGAATGACACCTATGGGATCACAAGAATCCCTACTGTGGTTAGCGGGGCGCGGGGTCGTGAGAAGAGCGGATCAAATAGATAGCACACGGTTCGTTTATCCAGGTTCGGGCCGCGAGGATGCGTAAAACCCTACTCCTGCTTTGGTGGATTGTATACCTGTGTTCTTGAGCTAGCTATGGGGCGTGAGGAGCTCCAAAAAGCCGAATCCTTCCTCTGGTCGGCTCGGGCCTCCTTTTATAGAAAAAGGGGTTGCCACAGTGGCACACAGGAGGTGGAAAGGGTACAGTGATGCGAGGTCATCCCTCGCATTACATGACAAGGCGCATTTAATGCGTCTTGCTTAGGTGTCCTTGCTTTATCGGGGACAGGGGAGAAACATGTCTCGTCCGTCGCCGCTCCTTCTTGTGTCGACACGCGCGCTGGCCAGCGACGCCTGCGATGCCACGTAGGTAGGCAGGCAGTTGAGGTGGCGCAGTGGTGGGTCTTCACGAAGATCTGCATGCCGCCACGTAGGTGCCTGCCCAGCTGGTTGGGTCGGCAGCTGCATGCATGCGGTGGTGGAGGTTTAGTTGGCATGGGCCTGATGGTGGCCCTGCGGGTGTCCTCGGTAAGGGCCTTGCCGGGGCCCCGGCAAGGGTCTTGCTGAGGCGCCTGCTGTCATCCCCGGCAAGGCGCTTGCCGGGGGCCTTGTGGTCTTCCTCGGCTGGGATCCCGCCAAGGGTTGTCATCTCCTTAGTGCGTATATGATCTTGAATGTCTTCACAAAGATCTGCATGCCGCCATGGGGATGTCTCCCAAATCCTTGCCCTTTGGGGGCAGTGGACTCAAGGGTGGTTTGCTCCGTAGGCGCGGGACGAGTCGCCGCGGCAAGGGTCTTTCCGGGGCTGCTAGAACTGTCTCCCGACAAGGATCTTGCCGGGGGAGTCCGCTTCATCCCCTTTGCTCTTCGTGGTCTTGGCCTTGGCGTCGTTCTAGTTCTCTTGAGCTTCGGTCTTACCCTGGCTCACCTCCCTTGCCTTGCTTGGTGTGGTGGTGCCCGTGGCTCAAACTGCACGTGCATCGTTATAGGGGTACAAAAAGTGTACCCCTCTTTTTGTACACCGACAAGCAAATGTCATGTCTCCGACCATCGTGTCGTGATGATTTTGCAGGTACCCCAAGAGGCCCTTGAGTTTGCTGGAATGTCGATTAACTTCCGTTCCGGCAAATTTGGGTACTCCATATGTCCCATTTTCAGCAAAGGTCATGCTGAAATTTTCCGTGAATTTTAGCATGACTTTGCTTAAAATAGGACATATGGGGTACTTGCGACTAATGCATGGGCCAGGGTATCTTAGTACTTAATTAAGTAGGATCAACTGCCTCTTGTGTTATACATATAGAAGTGTGATATCAACTCATAGTTATTACTAATGTCAAGAGATGATGTAGTTTTGAATTATGAACATAGGAAATGTCGTCATCGGACGATGAAAGTCTCCCGGGGGAGTGCGGCTGGTGCCACGATGATCGAGGTTTGTGCGACAGGCCTCACCTGGACGATGATCGGTGCTTCAGCATTAAGCTCGAGGAGACCTTCGAAGTTGAAACGGTACACAACGACGACAATTGTTTTTTTTCATAATTAAGCATGACTTCAACTATTTCAATGTGTAATTTTCATCTTTTACAATTCGAGTATAGCTTATCCCATGCCATGCAAGACGCTATGTCTTGGAGAGGATGGATTTTGAAGACCATGAAATTTCTGAAACAAAGAAAATTCACCTAAGGACTCATCACGATGTGGACTTTGAAGTAAATCTGTATAATTCTGAGAGCGTAACCCATTTTGGTTGCACAAATTGTGAAGCATTTTGCAAGATGTATGGTTTTGATGAGGGTATGCTTATCACCATGGATCTTGGTAATCCTGACATCGACCAAGACAATATGGACATTTGGGTCCTTGTTGATACGCCTCCAGTTCTACCGCTATGTGAGTTTCTTCAAACATAGTTATTAGCTAATTTGTATTGTTTATTTCAAAATAGTTGACAACTTATTTCCATTGACAGCTTATTTTTATTGTTCAAAGAATGTGTGGGAGATGGTAGACAAAACCCACTACACCGATTGCTCCGAATTAACAACTTACAAGGAGAAAAATCATCTAGTCGGATTTTGTACTAACATTGAGAATTACAATATCCACAATCAAACTCCTCAACATTATGGTCAATACATGCCACTAGTGCATGTGTTCAACTACGGTAACTACCACGGAGATACCCTGGTAAGATTTTTACTATTACGACATTCGTGCATCTTTTGCATACTTCTAAAACTAGTACATCATTGCTAACTATGAAGTTATTACTATGTTTTTCAACAAATAATCCCAGAGAATTGTGTGCCTCATTTGATGTATCAGAAAGGTAGTATTAATGTTTTGAACATACAACCAGGTCATCCTACGAATCTCAACTGTCCATACGAGATTTCTAAAAGAAGTGGAGACATGAAAATCAAAGGATGGAAAAAATGTATGGACAGTCGTAAGGAGGTTCTTGGAAGCAAAAGGAAGCGAAGCGCAAGAATTGGAGACAGGATGATCTCCATTCTCCATAATGGAGAGTCAGGGTCTATATTGTTTTATGCTATTTTACCTTAAATAGGGTATTTAGGTCCTGCCTAATACTGATGATCATGTGCTAAGAACAATTAAGTAGGGTTGGTTCGATGACTATCAAGATGATGATCGTATGACTTGTTATTAATAACGAGTAGAAGTTGTATGATGATGATTAGTAGGACTTGTTAGGATTAGTATTACTTCCGACAAACTCGCTACTCGCGGTCTCGAGACTTGTAATGTTCTATCTTTGTTCGGTCTTTTGAATTCGGAGACTAATATGATGAATTGTATTCGGAGACTAATCTTCTATTGTATTCGATGAATCTGCTCTTGCTGCGTGGTGCTGTCTATATTCTGTCCAATAATATATTTTGTAACCTGTGCAAAAATCAGAAAAGTAAAAAAAACCCTAATATTCATACTAATGGCGCATCACCCCACAGTGCGCCATTAGTATGCCAGATACTAATGGCGCATGTTGGTCTATACTAATGGCGCACGACGTGGTGCGCCATTAGTATATAATACTAGTGGCGTGGTACTAGTGGCGCACCAGTAGTGCGCCATTAGTAGGCAAAACTGGTGCGCCACTAGTAGGCCTTTTCCTAGTAGTGCAATATTATCACATCATAGTCTAGTAGCTTTTGGAGTCTTAATTCCAAGCTCATAAAGTAGTGTTTGTATCCACATTACTTCAGTTGTGGCATTTGCCAAAGCTTTGTATTCAGCCTCAGTACTCGATCTAGAGACGATAGCCTGCTTTCTTGCACTCCATGACACAAGATTGGATCCAAGAAATACAAAAAATCCACCAGTAGACCTTCTATCATCAATACATCCTGCCCAGTCTGCATCAGAGTGGGCAGTAACAAGCATAGAAGAAGATTTGGCAATCTGAAGTCCAAGTCCCTCTGAAAACTTAAGATACCTCAAAATTCTCTTAACTGCAGTCCAATGAGTAGTGCTAGGAGCATGTAAATACTGACATACCTTGTTGACAGCATAAGAAATGTCAGGTTGTGTAAGTGTTAAATATTGCAAGGCACCCACAACACTCCTGTAATTTGTTGCATCCTCTGATCCAAGTGCCTCTCCACTTTCAACAGAAAGTTTTTCAGAAGTTAAGATAGGTGTACTCACAGGTTTACATTTTTCCAAACCTACTCTCCTGAGTATGTCAGCTGTGTATTTTTCCTATGTCAGAAGTATACCATCTCTTATCTGTTTGACCTCTATGCCAAGAAAATAATGAAGATCTCCCAAATCCTTAAGGGCAAATTCCAACTAAAGATCTTTAAGCAAACAAGTGGTGGCACTTGAACTTCAACTAGCAACAATAATATCATCAACATAAACTAGCACAAAAATAGTGACAATTCCTTTATTATAAAATAACAAGGATGTGTCTGCCTTGGATGGTACGAATCCAAGTTGTTGTAGTTGCATGCTCAATCGTGAATACCAAGCTCTTGCGACATGTTTTAAACCATATAAAGCTTTACCCAACTTACAGACATAATGTGGTGTACTTTGATTTTCATAACCTGGTGGCTGCGTGTAAGTGCATCTAGTGCCCCTTAGTGATTTTGGTGTATTGAAGACTTATAGGTTAAGGGACTAATGTTTTTATGAGTGTACACAGGTCTATAAGACTATGAGGAGTTTGATATTTACAGAGAAAGTCGACCCCTAAAAATGAAGTTCTTCGACTGAAGACTTTGGATTTCTGAAGACTTTGAAAGTGAAGAAATTGGTGTGACCTTGAAGACTTGGTATTCATTCGAGGAACATGAAGCGTGAAGACTTTTGTTTTCGTAGTTTCATTTTCTCTTTCTTGAGTCATAGGAAACACCGTACTGTTAAAGGGGGTCGAGGAAATACTAAGGAAAAATTTCAATGTGATGCTCAACTCAAAATCTGTCGGATTTCGGGTTTCGGCAGACCCTTGAGGTTCGAACACTGGGGTGCGCGCGGAGATTCTGCCTCCTACCTACCTACACCCCTCCGCCATGTTAGGATCTAAACTACGGAAAGAACAACGCAAGAGACACAAGGTTTACACTGGTTCGGGCCACCGTTGTGGTGTAATACCCTACTCCAGTGTGTGGGGTGTGGATTGCCTCTTGGGCTGATGATGGCGAACAATACAAGGAAGAAAGGCCTCGCGAGGGCCTGTTCTTGGCTGGGGCGATGAACTGCTAGGTGGAGTTCAGTCACCTTTCTCTTCTCTCTCTCTCTCAACCAACCGACCGAACTCCCTCAGCCCTCAGCTCATCGACCTCCCCCTTGCTATGTGGGTGGCTGGTCCTATTTATAGAGGCCCTGGTCCTCTTCCCAAATATCGAGCCGGAAGGGAGCCAACAATGGCGGGCTAATTTGAAGGGGGGCAGCTATCCTGACAAAAGTAGTCTTCGCCTGCGCAAAGCTCTGGTGATGACGCCGTCTTGGGCTCCATGGTGACCTCCGTCTCGTAGTCCTCCTGGTCTTGGTCTCGTTGCACCGAAATGGCAAACTTTGCCTGTTGCCTCGGTACTCCGCGGCTGCGCTTGCCCCCTTTGCACCAAAGAGGGAAGGAGGACACTGCGCGGGCTGGCACCTGCCTGGCGCCCTGAGTCGTCATGGCTTGCGTCACGGGCACCTCGTGAGGTACCCCGCCTTGATCTCTCCGCCTCCTCGTGAGCCAGCCTGACGAGGCCGTGCCTGAGGAAGCTCCGTGTCGTCCGCCCCACGAGGCTTGGCCCCTCGCGAGGGTCTTGGGTTTGTGTTGGTGAAGATGGGCCGTGCTGGGCCCCCCTTTGAGCCACGCCGCAGGCCTCAGGCAGGCATGTCTGGGGACCCCCGTTCCCAGAACGCCGACAGTAGCCCCCAGGACCAAGGCGCGCCCGGACTTGGCCGTGCTGGGAGGCGAAAGGGCAAGAGCGAAGCGCCGAGGGCCCTAACAGCTTGCGGCCTTGGGCGCTGCGTGGCGGTTGACTGGACGTGGGCGCCTTAGCAACCGCACGAGTTGATAAGGGAGTGGCATCCGCCTAGGCCCTGCTTCTTGCTTTCCCCGGTTGCTGCTCAGATCCCCTTTCTTGCGCCTCTCCTTCCTCCCTCCGAAATTTCCAGATCTGCTCTGACCGTGCGACCTAGGAAGCCATGGCGCCTCGCCAGCCCCCGGCCGCAGCTTGGTACTCATCTGCCCTGTACCCGCCGAACTTGTCGGAGGCGGGCCTCGCCCGGTTGTGCCGGATGGCGACGGCGTGGGGCATCGACGGGGCGAAGGAGTTCAAGGCCGGCTCAGCCACCCCTGAGGGTCAAAGGAGCACCTTCTATCCGCTCTTCGTAAGTGCCATTGTTGCTGGCCTGGTGCCTCCCTTCTTCGAGTTCTTCTTCTCTGTCCTCCGTCATTACAAGCTACAGGCTCTGCATCTCCATCCCAACTCCGTCCTTCTCCTGGCAATCTTTGCTTATTATTGCGAGGCCCACGTTGGGGTGCAGCCCTCAGTGGCCTTGCTGCGCCACTACTTCTATCTCCGGACCTCTCGCGGTCCTGCTTCCGCGTGCGCGAGCTTCGTCGCGTATGGCGACGCCATTGCCATCTCGAACTCTGGGAAGAGGATTGAGGGCTTCAGGAGCAAGTGGATCTTGGTGGATGCCGGGCGCATCCACCCTCGGCTGATCTTGCCCACAGAGCCGCCCATGAGCTCCAGCGACTGGGGTCGAGCGGAGCTTACGGATCCCCACACGAAGATGGTGTTGGAGAAGATGGACGCGGATCTGAGGCCGACCGACATGGCGGCGGCGAAGCTGACCGGCGCGTCGCTGCTGAGGGAGTTCCTGGAGCACCAGCTGGCTCCGCTTCGGCAGTACGCGCTTCCAATGTGGAGGCCCCGTCCGAGCTCCGCGGCCTTGGCCGACGGAGACCTGGCTGCGGTTCTCCAATCTCTGGTCGGGGGCAATGTGGCGAAGTTGGAGGGCGCTCCTACGCCCTTGTTCCTCCGCGACGACTGGGAGCGGGTGGTGAAGTCCATGCCCGTCTTCAACGGGGAGGGGCCCGTGCCCCTAGAAGCTCCCGAGGGACCGGTGGACGTGCCCTCCGATGACTCCAGCGAAGAGGAGGAAGGAGGGGAGCGGGGAAAAGGGCCTGACTCTGAGGCGACTGACGGAGAGTCAAGGGCCCCCCTCTCCCAGCGCAGGTCCTGCGTTCTTCGCCTCTCTCCGAGCGATGACGATGAGGACGACGACGAAGACGATGACGAGGACAACGATGGGCAGGGCAGCGGGAGCTCGCCCCCGATCCCGAAGAAGGACAGGACCGGGCTGATCTCCCGTGGGTCTCCCCCGGCCCCGGGGCGAACCGCAGACGCACCTTCCGCCTCCAAGCTTCCCGAGGTTGACCCTTCCAGCCGGCTTTCAGGCTTCAAATTTGGCCGGAGGCCGCTCGAGCTCGCTGGCGACGACCCGTAAGTGTTCAATTCTTGTCTTTATTTCTTGCTCTGCTTCTGCGGCTTGACGTCCTCATCTCTTGGATAGGCCGGTGCCCGCAGCGAAGAAGACAAAGGGGGCTCCTGAGGCTCCACCCGTGGCAGCGCCCCTGCCTGGGAAGGAGGGTGACCGTGACGCACAGGCTTCTCCTGCTCGGTCGTCCTCGCGAGGCCTGGCTGAGCCGGCTGGGGCGAGCTTAGCCCCCACGGCACAAGTGGCTCCCGAGGTGCTCTCGCCTGCCGCCACCACCACAGCTATCGAGGTGCGGCAGACTCCGCCTTAGGATGCTGCGGCCGCGCTGCCGCCTTCTCCTCCTACTCCACCGGCTGCTGTCTCTCCGACTCCTTCTACCGTTCTGGATCGTGCTGTTGCCGAGCTGGACCGACTGCGGCAGGATCTTCTTGGCGCCGACCCTCGCTTGGTGGCCGGGCGCCTGGAGCTGGCTTCTAGATGGGTTCGCTCCGACGCTTCGATTCGGGCGGCGCTGGTCCAGGCCTCGACGGCATGCGACGAGGAGAAGTAGGCCATCCTTGAGGCGAAGGCTGCTCGTGATGCAGCCCTGGGGGAGGTGGTCGATGTCCGTGGTCGCTGCAAGGCGCTGGAGGACGAGCTGCAAGGCCTGCGGGACTAGCTCGCAGAAGAGGTCCGCCTTCGCCAAGAGCAGGAAGAAAGCGTGAAGGCTCGCGAGGCAGCCGTTGAGGGCCGGGAGGCCAAGCTCAGGAAGCGCCGCGACCGCCTAGGCGTGCTGGAGCAGGAGTTGAGGGCGAGGAAGGCCGAGCTGGACGACAAGGCCTTGGTTCTTGCCGAGGACCGCGCGGCCTTCATGGAGTTGGAGGCGAGGGCTCGCTCCTCGCTGAGGATGCTTTACGACAGCGGCCTGGAGAGCCCGCTGGCTGGCACCGAGGATGGTCCCGCCAAGTTGCTTCCCTTCCTGGTTCATGCTCTTGAAGATGTCACCCTTGGCCTTGGCCCCACTGCCAAGGCTGAGGCGCGTGTCCTGTCTTCTGTAGCGCTGACGCGGGTCCTCACCCACATCTACCTTCGCGATCCCGGCGTCGACCTCGACAGCCTGCTGGAGCCAGCGAGCGGCGAGCATGCCGCTGCCACTGCCGAGGCCATGAAGGGTCACGCAGAGGCTCTGCTGGGGAAGTTCCGGGCCTTCAGCACCAAGCCGGAGCAAGACGCTGCCGATCCAGCTACTCCGTGAGGCGAACCCACTCCGCGCTGCTCCCCCGCCGCCAAGTGACTCCGTCGTGGCTCCTGTCCTGCTTTTAATTCCTGCACATGTATCATGCCTCGGGGAGGCGTTTAAACTTGTGTTTGGCGTTGAGATAACAGTGTGGACTGTAATATTTGCTTTTGAATTCCTTGAAATTTGCGCTTTTCCTTCCTACTTGCTTATGTTCTACGCCGGCAGAGCCCGGCCCCTCGCGTACCTCACCCAGCAATAGTCCCGACCGGAAACGAGGACGGGACCAAGGAGTGAGGGGCTACGTGACAAGTTAGGCTCCTGAGTCGCGATGCTCAGGAGTCCCCCTTGGCGCACGAACAACAAGTAAGGAGGTGTGATGTGGGTGGATCCACCGTTCTACGTCTGTAGAGCCCGACCGCGCGTGTGCCTCACCCAGCAATGGTCCCGACCGGAAACCAGGACGGGGCCACGGAGTGAGGGGCTACATGACCAGTTAGGCTCCTGAGTCGCGATGCTCAGGAGTCCCCCTTGACGCCCAAACGGCCGTCATACCTTGGCTCCGCTCGGGGAGAGGCGTGCGACGAACCAGGCCCGGGGGGACCTGGCTGGGCGGCGTGCGTCCGGGCGTAACCCAGGCGCAGCCCCCGTGCCCAGCCCCCTCGCGCGGCACTCCCGAGGGGAGGAGTTACGATGAGGCTAGACACTGAGCTCTGGGCTCCCTGAGGTTGATGCGGCCCGGGGGCCACCCTCAGTTGTTTATCACCAGCGCGGAGCATAGTGCTACCGTATGTGTACGGGCATAGCCGCTCCTCGGCAGTGTCGTTAGCCAGCGCGGAGCATGGTGCTTCCACTAGTACGTGGGAGGGGGCCCCCCTCCGAGAGGAGCCCCCGGGGCGTGTACAGCCCCGCCCTGACACGTGGCTGGCACGATAGGGCCTGGCGAGGTGTATCTGGGCACCCGTGAGCCAGCGCGGGACTCACGGTGCCCTACCTCTAGGCGGGTTTCGCCTGGCACTGGGCCTTATCTTGTGATGTGTCCCTGAAAATTGGGTTAGATGCCTGCACTCTACGTCCTCGGGTCCCGACCCTCGAGCTGGTCTCAGCCGTCGTTGGTATGCCAGGTCGCGATGCCGTGGTCAAGGCCAGAGGGTGAGGGCTGGAGAGCCAGTAAGAGCCCTGAGTCACGATGCTCAGGTACCCCCCCTTTAACGTGCAAGTGGTCAGCATGGAGAGGAAGAGGTGCCGTGGACCGACATCAAATAATCAAGCATGGTGGGTCTAATGCATAATCGGAAATAAATGCAGATGGGATACATGCCGCTGGGCCTAGCCTCAGCGGCTTGGGGATCATGCAGCCCGAGGGGCGCCCCCAACAAGGTAAGCTAACGACGCGAAATAAAAAGGGATACACGCCGCAGGGACGGACCCACACGGCTTGGGAATAATGCAGCCCTGGGGGCGCTCCCAGCTGGAAGTAAAACTCGAAGGATGTCACCTGCAGATGTTGAAGACGAAGGGGTGTTGGTGTAGCCGACTCGGTGGGCTGCGGAAGCCGATCCTCATGAGCCCCCAGGCCCAGGTGCCTCGGGAGGCTCGGGAGGCGCTGGTGGCCCCTCGCGGACCATCTCCATCTCCGCCAGGGCTGTGGAACGCCTGGCCTCTTGTGCCTCCGTGGTGCCCCTCATGAGGCGCTGGTACGCGTCAGCCGCATTCGGCAGGCCGTAAGGCATGCGAACGGAGCTGTGGGGTGGACCTCCGCAGCGCCCCACTCGCGAGGGCCAGAGGCGCTCCAGGGAGGCGACTTGGTTGAGCCCTGGTATGTCGATGCACGCGCAGCCCGCCATCCTCGCCTGGATGGGGGGCCACTGCTGGTAGGCGATGACCGCCTCTCACGACCCTTGACTCCTGTAACTCCTGAATGGCCTTGCTGACGAACTGCTGAGGGTCTGGATCTCCTTGCCTCGCTCCTTCTTGAGGGAAACGTGCTTCGAAACACGCCTCCACGTGGTGCCCAAGCACCTCCCTCGTGATCCTAGCTAGGTCGGCGGCCCTCCAGGGGAGAGCCCCCGAGCCCTGCCTGAGGAGGGCGCCGGGCGCGCTTTCCTATGTGATGGAAGGAGGTTCCCCCTGGGCAGGCATGGGCCCAGAGGGGCCTGCCTCCTGAGGGGCCAGGCCGGATGATGTCTTCTTCTTCTTAGGGGCGGTCTCGGGAGGCCTCCTGCTTCCACGGTCCGGGTCTTCCAGTGATGCGGCCTGAAAGGCTCGTTCCAGGGAACACACCGCGTCCTTCTCTTCGCAGGGCACCATGATGACCCCACCGCTTCCTGGCATCTTGAGGACGTTGTAGCCGTGGTGAGTTACGGCCATGAACTTGGCTAGCGCTGGGTACCCAAGGATGGCGTTGTACGGCAGGCGAATGTGAGCGACGTCGAAGTCGATGAGCTCAGTGCGGTAGTTGTCGCGTGCCCCGAAGGTGACAGGGAGGTGGACCTGCCCGATCGGGACCGTGGAGCCGTCGGTGATACCAGAGAAGGGCTTGGTTGGCTGAAGCTGGCTGTAGGGCACTTGGAGGTTGTTGAACGTCTCCACAGATAGGACGTTGAGCCCTGCCCCGTCATCGATGAGGGTCTTGGTGACCACCACGTTGCTGATGATTGGGGGAACAAAGCATCGGGAGGACTCCGGCGTAGCCGCACACTTGAGCTGATCCGCTGAGCTGAACGTGATGGCGCACGCCGACCACCTGAGAGGGCGCGTGGCTTCGAGCCTGGGGAGGACTGCGTTCACTTCGCGGGCGAACTGCTTGAAGATGCGTTGAGAGGCTGGGGCTTGAGCCCCGCCCAGGATGCAGGCGATCGCGCACGCCTCCTGGAAGCCCCCAGCCTCCTCGTCTTGGTGGCGGTCCTTGTTTCTCCTTGGCTGTGGCGGCAGCGGTGGGAGGCCTGCGTTGCCTTGCGGGCGATCCTCGTGAGGCTGATCCCTCCAGTCTCTCTCGCGAGGCGGGTCTTGCCAGCGATCCTCGCGAGGTTGGTCGCGCCACCCTTGGCGCGGGCCACGGTCTTCCCAGCGTCCTGCGTTCCTTCCTCCTCCTCGGCCGTAGCCCCGGTCACCGCGGTCAGGGCGACGACCGATCCTTCCTTCACGCATGGCTCGGAGTGTATGACATTCGTTGGTGTTGCGGGTGTGGAGGTCGTGGTACACACAGTACCGGCTGCCCTTGGAAGGTTCGGGCTGATCTCTGCCCCGCTTGGTGTCTAGTTCTGCCGCGAGCACGGCAGCCCCCTTGCGCTTCACATCCTTGGCCTTGAGCTTCTTCTCTTCTGGGTCTGCGGCAGGCAGCTCGAGGAGGGAGAGACGCCCTTCCTCGGCCCTGCCGCACTTGTTCGCCAAGTTGAACAACTCCAAGGAAGTGCACAAGTCTTCATGCATCGCCAGCTCCTCCTTCATCTTGACGTCGCGCACGCCGTCGGAGAAGGCTGAGATGATGGCCTCTTCAGTCACCTTGGGAATCTTGAGGCGTGCGTTGTTGAAGCGCTGGATGTACTTCTGCAGTGTCTCCCCGGGTTGTTGCTTGATGCGGCGCATGTCGCTCACGGTGGGTGGCCGGTCGCAAGTGCCTTGGAAGTTGGTGATGAAGCGGGTGCGCATCTCCTCCCTTGAGGAGATTGTGCCAGGAGCCAGGTTCAAGAGCCAGGTGCCCAGCTCCTTGAGCGCCATGGGAAACCAGTTTGCCATGACCTTCTCGTCTCTGTTGGCAGCTTCGATGCCCAGCTCGTAGAGCTGGAGGAACTCCGCAGGGTCGGCCGTGCCGTCGTAGCGAGGAGGCAGGTCTGGCTTGAACATGCCGGGCCACGCGACGCTGCGTAGTTCAGTGGTGTAGGCGCGGCAGCCTGCTATGGCCACAGGAGGCCTTGGGTGACGGAGAGCCTGGTCTTGCATGTCCCCGCGTGCTGCAGCTGAGAGCAGCACGGGGTCTTGACGCGCGGGAGCAGGAGCATGGTCGCGACGTGCTGGAGCAGGGAGCGCCCGAGCAGCTTCTGGCGGGCGAGGGACTTCTTGGCAGCTCTGTTCTTGCCGCGCTGGCACCTGACGGAGCGGGTTCCGCCCAGGGGCCACGTGCCTTGGAGCCATGGCGTCTTCTTGAGGAGGAGGCGGCCGGGGCACCGCCGGAGCCTCGTCGCCCGCGCGGGGCGGGGTGCGGTGCAGCGGAACGGACGGCGCGGAAGAGCCCCCTGCGGCGCGGACGAGCTCGGCGACGCGGTCGAGCCATTCTTCGTAGACGTCGTCAACGGGACGGTAGCGCAGGAGCTCGTTTGCCGCGATGAGCGCAGCTCGAGCCTCCATGGGCGCGCGGAGCGCGCGGGACGAAGATCCAGCCGGCGCGAGCGAGGGAGTTGCGGTGCGGCCGTCTTGCCGCACGGAAGGATGCTGAGACGATGCTTGTTGCTCGTCCCCTGCCGGGCCGGTGGCGGCGTTGATGGCAGGTGACGGGGAACGGCGAGGACGCCCGCCGACAGGGGCCATCTGGGCGATGCGGGAAGCGAGGGCGGCCCTGCACTCCGCGCGGGCTCGACGAGCGTCAGACATGGGCGCGATGGTCGGAGGAGAACGGGGGTGGTGGGGTAGAAGGTGGATTCCGGCGCACCCCTACCTCGCGCGCCAAATGTCGGATTTCGGGTTCCGGCAGACCCTTGAGGTTCGAACACTGGGGTGCGCACGGAGATTCTGCCTCCTACCTACCTGCACCCCTCCGCTATGTTAGGATCTAAACTACGGAAAGAACAACGCAAGAGACACAAGGTTTATACTGGTTCGGGCCACCGTTGTGGTGTAATACCCTACTCCAGTGTGTGGTGTGTGGATTGCCTCTTGGGCTGATGATGGCGAACAATACAAGGAAGAAAGGCCTCGCGAGGGCCTGTTCTTGGCTGGGGCGATGAACTGCTAGGTGGAGTTCAGTCACCTTTCTCTTCTCTCTCTCTCAACCAACCGACCGAACTCCCTCAACCCTCAGCTCATCGACCTCCCCCTTGCTATGTGGGTGGCTGGTTCTATTTATAGAGGCCCTGGTCCTCTTCCCAAATATCGAGCGGGAAGGGAGCCAACAATGGCGGGCTAATTTGAAGGGGGATAGCAAGTATCAGCTATCCTGACAAAAGTAGTCTTCGCCTGCGCAAAGCTCTGGTGATGACGCCGTCTTGGGCTCCACGGTGACCTCCGTCTCATAGTCCTCCTGGTCTTGGTCTCGTTGCACCGAAATGGAAAACTTTACCTGTTGCCTCGGTACTCCGCGGCTGCGCTTGCCCCCTTTACACCAAAGAGGGAAGGAGGACGCTGCGTGGGCTGGCACCCGCCTGGCGCCCTGAGTCGTCATGGCTTGCGTCACGGGCACCTCGTGAGGTACCCCGCCTTGATCTCTCCGCCTCCTCGTGAGCCAGCCTGACGAGGCCGTGCTTGAGGAAGCTCCGCGTCATCCGTCCCGCGAGGCTTGGCCCCTCGCGAGGGTCTTGGGTTTGTGTTGGTGAAGATGGGCCATGCTGGGCCCCCCTTTGAGCCACGCCGCAGGCCGCAGGCAGGCAAGTCTGGGGACCCCCGTTCCCAGAACGCCGGCAAAATCCTACACCTACCAATCCCTTCGAGTGAAGCCATTGGAAATCTCATATAGTTCAGTCATATTCTTCAGTGACAGAGACAAAGTTCTTCTGGTCTCTGAGGAATTTGTTCTGACTGAGGAGTTAGGAATTCGCCAGTGCGGATTTCCTACATAGTGAGGAACATGATAGGCCTGAGGAATTTGATACTCAAATTTTCGACCGTTGCTGTGCCTTGTGCCAGCTGTCCCAAAATATTTACCCACCTAACGGTCATATCATTGAAGGGCATTTATATCTTATCATGTCGGGCTGCTCCCTAGGCTATAAATAGCTGCCCACTACAACCACTAGCTGGTTGGCTTCTCCGAGAAACTAACACTTGTCATTTGAGAGCATCCCATCCTCCGAGGACTTTGAGTGAAAATTATCAAGTGAGGAAAACCCAAACCCAAACACCTACAAACCGCAAATGATTGAGCATCACTAAAGAGATTGATCCTGCGTGGATCCGACGCTTGTTACCTTTGAAGACTGTGCATCTTCCAGACGTTTAGGCGTCATGGTCTAGAGCATCCAAGAGGAATTGTGGATCGCCGAGTGACCAGGTTTGTGAAGGTTTGAAAGTCACCTGAAGACCTACCATGAGTGATTGGGTAAGGTCTGTGTGACCTTAGCTCAAGGGGAATACAGTGAGGACCGAGTGTTCCGAACTGCGTGTTCAGGACTGGGTATCCGGGACTGTGTGTCCTCAGGTTTAAATACCTAGCCGCCCTAACCAGACATACAACTGTCACAGCAGTTGGAACTGGTCTACTAAATCATTGTCTTCACCAAGCTACCCGGTTCCATTTCCTCAACCCTTTCAAATTTCCTTAGTTATGTGTTGAGTGCTTGTTCATATTTGTTTGAAGACTTTGACTGAAGACTTTCTCAATTTCCTCAGTTCAGTTTCTTCAGTCTTTTTGTCTTCATCTTGTGTCATCCTGTGTTTACGCTTTCCGTACTCTCTGCTTGTCTTCATTTCATCATGATGACCATGCTTGTGTTATGTTATGTTTACTTCTGAGTACTTATTCTGCTTCAAGTAGTTCTTCGCCAAGGAATTTCCTCACCCTGAAATTCCTCAGTGAAGAATTCATAAAAATCGCCTATTCACCCCCCCTCTAGTCGATATAACGCACTTTCAATTGGTATTAGAGCCAGGTTCTCCTTTGTTCTGTGTGATTTTGGTTTAACCGCCTGGAGTTTTAGTTATGTCGACCGCAGGTATGATCAAGGTTTCTGCTGGGTGTCCTACCTTCGATGGGACGGACTACCCCTACTGGAAGAATAAGATGCGCATGCATGTTGAGGCAATTGATAACGATCTCTGGTACGTTGTGGAGAATGGTGTTCCCTCTGTCACTCCCACCATCAACGCTGCTGATGTGAAGAGATTCAAGCAACTCAACTCTCAAGCGAAGAATATCATATGTGGTCATCTGAGCAAAGGGCAGTATGGTAGAGTGAGTGCTTTGGAGACAGCCAAGCTTATCTAGGACAGGCTGTCCAAGGTAAATGAGGGAGTCTCAACACAACGTGACTCTCGAGTTGATGTTCTTCAAAATCTCTTCAACCACTTCAAAAGACTCGACAATGAACATCTTCAGCAAACCTTCGACCGCCTCACTGACATCTCAAATGAGCTTCAAGCACTTGGTGCCGCCGATATCACCGATCATGAGGTGGTGAAGAAATTACTGAGATCGCTTGATTCCTCATTTGACACCTTGGCATTGATGATACAAGAACGTGGAGACTATAAGTCACTTGATCCCGCTGATATCCTCGAGAGACTAAACACTCATGAGTTTCAGCTTACTGAGAAGAGAGATCTCTATGGATCAAGTTATGGTAGATCACGTGCTCTGAAGGCCAAGGCAGTATCTGAATCTGATGGTGAAGATTTTGACAGTAGCCTTGGTGATCCTGAAGAACTGAGCCAGGAGCTAGCAATGCTCGTGAGGAAATTCCAAAAGTTCTCAAGACGTGGCCGTTTTGGTAAATCCTCAAGAGGTGGTGACTTGAGATCAGATTCCTCATCCCATGAATACAAGAAGAGACTCTGCTATAAATGCAAAAACCTGGACACTACATTCAAGATTGTCCTCAGTGGGAAAAGGAATCGAAGAAGAAGAAGTACAAGGATTACAGTTTTGATGATTCAAATAAGAAGAAGAAGAAATCTTCAAAGTCCTCATCATCAAGACCCTCAAAGTCCTCATCTCACTAGAAGAGAAGCTCCAAGAAGGCTCGAGCATTCATTGGCAAGGAAATGGACTCTGAGGCTGAATCTGAAGAAAATGAGGAAGAGGAGGAATCTGAGGAGTCAGACTCTAGTGTGGCAAGCCTAGCCCTCGCAACTGCATTTGTTGGCAAGTCTATCTTCAACCCTGAAGAAATTTACCTCCCCAACACTACTGACTATGACAACGAGGACTACGCTCCCACCTATTGCTTCATGGCAAAAGGTTCAAAGGTACTCAGATATCCCTCCTCTGAATCTAGTGAGGATGAATCTGATGAAAACCTCAAACCCAGCTACTCTAAACTTGCTAAGATTGCTGTGAAACTGCAAAAGGCTCTTGAAAAGTTTCAAAATATGCTAGACAAAAGCGATAATATGTTGGGAGAGGAAATGGAACGCACTAAAATCTTGACTGAAAATCTTCAGAGACTCCAGTCCAAGTTTCACAATCTTGAAGGTCATCATAACACTCTCCTATCTGATCATGAGAAGCTTTCTTATGAATTTCTTCAAAGAAAGCAAGACCTTGAGTAGTTAAGAGTGAGTTATGAAGATCTTCAGAAGGAGCGTGATTCATTACTCGCTCAACAGATCAACGCTACTCAGGATGAATTTGTTTCTCCATGCTTGAAGTGCATTGAACGTGAAACTGCTAATTCTTCACTTGAATGCTCAAATACTTCCATTGCTGAGAATTCTTCAACTACCTCTACTATCACTAATTCCTCATCTGAGGACATTGCTAGTATCGCTGATGATGCAGGCCTGAAGGAATTGTACATGACATGCATGTACAAAAGCCTCAAAGGGCATCAGGCTCTTTGTGACGTGTTTAAAAAGCAGATCCTCAACAGGAACCCTAGGAAAGAGGGCATTGCCTTTGAGAGGAAAATCAATGCTGATGGGACCTATTGGAAACCCAAGCAGTATCCCAAAACCTCATGGGTTGCCGTAAAGGGACCTTCAGTGGATCCATCTACCTTATCTGGCTTTACATGTGAATCTTCATATTCTCCTGATGAGTCATTTGACTCCAATTATAAACTGTTCAAAAATCAGAATGGTAAAGTATTTGCTAGATATGTTGGCACTAACTGCAGGAACGGTCCTCCTATGAAGAAAATCCGGGTTCCCAAAAGATGCCTTGAAAATCTTCAGGTGAATGTCATCATGACGTCACCTGTGAAGAATAGGAACCCCCAGATCAAATTCTTCATATGGACCTAATTCTTCATATGGATCCAAGTCCTCATACGGACCAAACTCCTCACGTGGATCAAATTCCCCAAAAGGATCAAAGTCCTCATATGAGCATCATCATGCTAACCCGTCTGTTTCACAGGGAAGATCTAAGGATTATGGATATGTGCATTATTCTTCAAATCATTATGTTCATAAGTCCTCGAAGAATTTCTCTGCTTACTCTTATGCTTACCCTAACCACTCTTATGTGAAATGAAGTGGACTGTCATCTATGCCACCTTTCTCTTATGGAGCTCACAGAATGATGAACTCTTTGCCACCCCTTCAGATGTGGGTGGTGAATAAAAAGAACTAACCTCTTATGTTGGGTCAGGTCTCCAGATGAACTTAAACGTCTGATGAATTTGCTGGAGACCTGGATATGCTTGAAAGGACGCAAGCTAATCATGAAGAAATGAATTTTCATTTCTCACGTCCTCATACTGTTTTATCTGTCCATTGTCTGATGAAATTGATGCCATATTCTTCACTGATGAAGTATATGAGTTCGTAAGTTGCACTAATTCATCTGCAGGATGATCAACCCAAAGCCACTAAGTGGGTCCTCGATAGTGGATGTACAAATCACATGACTGGTGACAGGAGCTTATTGATGGACACTGCTTTATCTCCATCACAACTGAAGCACATCACCTACGCTGACAAAGGCAAAAGCAAGGTATTGGGTCTAGGTAAGGTTGCTCAAAGGATCGACACATGGACAAAGTCATGCTTGTTGAGTCCTTAGGGTTCAACCTCATGTCTGTCTCAATGCTTTGTGATCTTGATATGGTGGTTGTCTTTGGCAAGTATCGTTGTGTTGTGATCATGGAAGCTGAAAATTCCAAAGTCTTCGAAGGATTTAGGAGAGGAGATTTGTATATTGTTGATTTCTCTACAGGACCACAACCTGCTACATGTCTACTTGCAAAAGATTTAGAAGGCTGGCTATGGCATCGATGACTTGGTCATGCTGGCATGAGGAATCTGCACACGCTCGCGAAGAAGAAGCATGTCATTGGCATTGAAAATGTCAAATTCCTCATGGATCACTTATGCGGAGCCTGTGAAGCTGGAAAGATGACCAAGGCCAAGCATCCAGCGAAGACTATCATGACTACTACTCGACCATTTGAATTGCTTCACATGGATCTCTTTGGCCCCACTCACTATGCCACATTTACTAATGCTGCATCCTTATATGGCTTTGTCATTGTTGATGATTACTCTCAATATACACGGGTCCATATTATCACTTACAAAACTGAAGTGCAGGAAGTCTTCAAACGATTTTCCTCGAGGGCTTCAACCAACTTTGGTGTGAAGATAAAGCACATCAGGAGTGATAATGGAACTGAGTTCAACAACACTGACCTTGATGACTATCTTGATGAACTTGGTATTACTCATGAGTTATCTGCTCCTTATACTCCTTAGCAAAATGGCGTCATGGAGCGCAAGAACAGGACTCTTATTGAGATGGCCCACACTATGCTTGATGAGTACAAGACGCCTCCTCGCTTCTGGCCTGAGGCAATTGATACTGCATGCCACATCATCAACAGAGTATATCTTCACAAATTCTTCAAGAAGACTGCCTATGAAGTCCTCACTGACAAGAAACCCAATGTGAGTTATTTCAAAGTCTTCGATGCTAAATGTTGGATTAGAGATCCTCATCAGAGTTCTAAATTTGCACCGAAAGCACATGAAGGTTTTATGCTCAGTTATGGTAAGGACTCGCACACCTATAGAGTCTTCAACACCTGTCATCACAAGGTTGTTGAAACAGTAGATGTGTGGTTCGATGAGACTAATGGCTCGCAAAGAGAGCACCTACCTCCTGTGACAGATGAAATACCTCCTGAGGAATCTATTAAGTTCAAGGCTACAGAGGATGTCATTCCTACTGTAGAATCATCTAAAGAAGTTATTCCAGAGCATGAGGAACGTCATGCTAATGCACCCGAGGAAAATGGTGCTGAAGAAAATGCTGATCAAATTCCTCAACATCAACCCGCTCATCCTCGCGTCGCAAATGAAGTGCAAATTGAGAAAATCATCAACGACATCAACATTCCAGGTCCTCTCACACGCTCAAGAGCTTCACATTTATCTAACTTTTGTGGGCACTTTGCTTTCATCTCTATCACAGAGCCCACTAAGGTAGATGAAGCATTTCTGGAGCCTGGGTGGATTCAATCTATGCAATAAGAATTACATCAGTTCGAGCTCAACAACGTCTGGGAACTGGTTAAACGCCCAGATCCTCGCAACCACAATATCATCGGCACAAAGTGGATCTACCGCAACAAGCAAGATGAAAATGGCCTTGTGGTGAGGAATAAAGCACAGCTTGTAGCTCAAGGCTACACACAGGTTGAAGGAATTGACTTCGATGAAACTTTTGCACCTGTTGCTAGACTTGAGGCTATTCGCATATTACTTGCTTATGCTAACCATCATGATATCACTTTATATCAAATGGATGTGAAAAGTGCATTCCTCAATGGTAAGTTTGAGGAAGAAGTATATGTTGCTCAACCCCCAGGTTTTGAAGATCCAAAGCATCCTGACAAAGTTTTCAGACTAAATAAGGCCCTCTATGGCCTCAAGCAGGCCCCATGGGCGTGGTATGATACTTTGAAGGAATTCCTCATGAAGAAAGGCTTCAAACCCGGTTCACTCGACCCTATTCTTTTCACTAAATCTTATGATGGTGAACTATTTGTGTGCCAAATATATGTTGATGATATTATCTTTGGCTGTACTGACCAACGTTATACTGATGAATTTGGTTATATGATGAGAGAGGAATATGAAATGTCTATGGGAGAATTGAAATTCTTCTTAGGTCTTCAAATTCGTCAACAACGCAATGGCATATTCATATCTCAGGAGAAATACCTCAAGGATGTACTGAGGAAATTCGGCATGCAAGATTGCAAAGGCGTCAAAATTCCTATGCCCACAAATGGCCATCTATGCACTAATGAAAATGGTATTGACTTCGATCAAAAGGTATACATCTACATGATTGGTTCTTTATTGTTGAAAATGGTATTGACTTTGATCAAAAGGTATACCACTCCATGATTGGTTCTTTATTGTACTTATGTGCATCTAGGATAGATATAATGCTTAGTGTTTGCATGTGTGCCTGATTTCAAGCTACACCGAAGGAATCACACCATAAAGCTGTGAAACATATTCTTCGATATCTATCTCACACACCAACACTTGGATTATGGTACCCCAAGGGCTCGGCTTTTGATCTCATTGGATATTTTGACTCTGACTATGCTGGTAATCATGTGGACCGCAAGTCAACATCTGGTAGATGTCATTTCCTCGGACGATCTTTGGTCTGTTGGTCCTCGAAGAAACAGAACTGCGTATCACTGTCTACTGCTGAAGCTGAGTACATTGCTACTGGTTCTTGTTGTGCTCAATTGCTATGGATGAAGCAAACTCTCAAGGACTACGACGTCAGTGTGAAGAATGTGCCTCTCTTCTGTGACAATGAGAGTGCCATCAAGATTGCTCACAACCCAGTTCAGCACTCGAAGACAAAGCACATTTAGATTCGTCATCATTTTCTTCGTGATCATGTGTTGAAGGGAGACATTTCTATTGAGCATGTGAAGACTGAAGAACAGCTAGCCGATATCTTCACAAAGCCCTTGGACGAGAAGAGATTTAGCAAGTTGCCGTGTGAGCTAAATATCTTAGAATCTTCGAATGTTCTTTGAAAAGGACACTCATCCAAACACTTATGCAAAATTGATGACTTAGATGTGCAACACATGAAGAAACGTTTTTCTTCAATCAATGAAGACTAACACTCTAAGTGTGAAGAAATTAATGATGAATTTGATTCTCAGAACCCTACGACAATTGTACGCGATGTCTGAAATCATCATTCTTATACGGTGGGTCACGCCACCACCAAAAGTTGAAAATCTTCAATTGAGCTTTTCCTCAGTTCTTTGAAATTCCTCAGTTGTTTTTCAACTTTGCATTGTCTTCACTGTTTCCGACATTTTTCTTCATTGGCTATATATATGAGTTTATGTCCTCTACAACATTCACTTATGGCTAATTCCTCAAGTTGCTTTTTCTGCTAAGTGAATGTGATCGGACCCTACCCCCTCTATGCTAAACTCAACCCATTCTATTCACAAATTCTTCATGTGCGTTCTATTTGAAACTCGTTCAAAATCTTCACTGTGTCCTTGTCAGCTGAAGAAATTGCGAACGGAACTTAAAAACCTATCTTATCTAAATTTTCGGCTTTGCCGCTCAAACCGTTCCACATCCCACGATAACACTTATCCATTCACCCACGATCTTACATGATCTCCACTTCTCAGTACGTGGGTGACACATGTCAAGCGAATGCGAAGGGTCAGGGGCACGTTCGTCCAAAGTCTTCAGGCGAACAGTTTTTCACCGTGGCTATAAATACCCCCTCCCCTTCCTCACTTCTCTTTTACTCCGCTCGACCTCACTCCAGCTCGAGCTTCTCAAACCCTAGCGCCGCCGCTACTTCATCGTCGCCGGTGAGGAAGAGCTTCACTGCCTCGACCTCGTCGCCGTCGTACTCACGCCGGCCGTGGATTTCTTCACTTCGCCGTCGCCGTAGTTGTCTTCCTCTGCCAAGTTAGGGCGTGGAAGATCTGCACTGACGAACTTCACATCTCCACTTCCCAGTTCGTCGTGTTCTTCGTACAGGATAATTAAAAGTTACTTTTACTGCACTCTTTGATTCAAATGATTTCTACAAAATCCTCAAAGGTGTTTTTCTTCATATCTTCACACACTAAAACACCTCACATGTCATATGTTCTTGATTCATTTCTCTAAGCTATGTTTTTCTTCAAGATTCCTCAAAGTGTGGATTTTCGATCTATACATCTCTGGAACTTAAGACAAAGAACACTTAGTGAAATTCTTCAAGACTCATCTGGTCAAATTCCTCAAACTTGTTCTTTTTGAAAAACCTCTGAGAACGCATATGACCTCTCCAAATTCCTCGCAACTATACTCTGTTCACAGGTACTCATGTCAGCCGCTGAATCACTAGGTTCTCATCAACTTAACTCATTTGCAACGTTCCTCGAAGAAAATTTGCATACATCTTCAGAGAATTCCATTGTTCAAATTCCTCAACTGAAGAAAATGGCTGGCAGTAAGAAGCCACTGAAAGTAGGAAAGAGGCCTGAGGTCAACACTGCCTTTGAAATCCCTGAGGACATCTTTGCTGGGTACTGCACACCCCCTGAGGAAGATGAAAATCAGCGCAAGGTGCGCATTCAAAAGATTGAGAGGAGATGGGAAAGAGAGTGGAGGGAGTACAGATATGTTACTCCAAAATACATGAAGAAATTCGCTCTAAATCCTTCATGCCCAAGACCTCCATTGGCACCTGGCCAAGAAGCAGATCCCACCAGCCTCAAGTGCGGTGAGGATTATCCTGATGAATGGGCCAAGTGCCAGGCCAAGTTGGCCAGACAAGCAAGAGAAGCAGTGAGGAAATTCAACGAAGACTCTGCTGCTGCTGCTGCTGCCATTGCTGAGGTCTCTGCAAGCAAGCCAAAGAAGCCTGCTCACAAACCAAGTGCTTCTCCATCATTGCCCTCACGGCCAAGTTCCTCAGCAATGCCCTCTCGGCCAGATTCCTCAAAGCCCTCACGGCCAACTCCTCGCACTGCTCCTAAGTCCTCAGCTGCTCCGCCAAAGTCCTCAGCTGCTCCGACAAAACCCTCAGCACCTGCGCATCTCGCCACGTGCCAAAGGACGAAGGGCATCTCTATTGCCTCAGGAGCATCTGCTAGTTCCTCAGCACCACTGCATTCTTCAACTGGTCCCACTCTGTTGAAGACCAAGGCAACTGCTGGACGAGGCTCTCGACCAAGTCCTCAAAAGAAGCAGGTCGCCTTCCAAGTGCCGTCTGATGAAGATAAAGCTGATGATGAGGAACTTGCCGAAATCATCAGAGACAGGCAGGTCAAGGCCGCTAGAGCCAAGGGCACAAGTGTGCCTCTGCTTTTGGATCCAAAGTTGATCCTTGAGTACATTGACCTATGACACAAGGACCCAAATACTCCTATGCCCGATTTCAAGCTGACTCCTGGCCAAAGTCATATGTTGACTCACTTCATACAAGAAGAGAAATGGAAGTTTGAGAAGGCCGGGCAGATCAAGAAGGCGCAATACAAAAAGGAGCGCTTCCTGAAGAAGAACGTTGTCTCTATGACAACTGAAGAACTTGTCACAATTCAATCAGAGATCAAGAAACTCAATGATGAATTTGACGCATACCGCGATGACTGGCTTGGAGTCAAAGTTAGGTTTGTGAAATTGACTGAAAAGTTCGCTTCCACTATTGCAGCCCCAACGCAACATGAAATTCCTTAGGCTGAAGCATCTGCTTAGCCGACTGAAGAAAATGCCAGCACCGCTGATGACAATCAGGCTGCTAAAGAAAATGTGAGTTCCAGGGCTGATGACTGCATTCCAGCCGCTAAAGAAATTGCCAGGGCATCCACTAGTGGTGCACCTAAAGAAAAATGAAGAAGTCAGGGCAACTGCATCAGTTGTGCCTGAAGAAACTCAACTAAATTCCTCTGCTCCTCCTGCGCCTACCCCAACTCCGATCTTTCCATCTGCTTCAGATGTGAGGAAGACTAAGGCTGCAGAGTGTGCAGCAGTGAAGAAAAGGAAGGCATCAACTTCATCAGATTCTTTAGCTCCGAAGAAGATGAAGTCTTTGACCAGCTCATTTGCAAACCCAATTGATGCTGTTCCTATCTCAACCATGCCATCAAAGGACCTTGTTCCTTTTGGTGAAGAATATGTGATTCCAAGTGAATCCGATGAAGAGAATCCCTCTGCTACTTCGTCAGAGCAGATGGATGAAGAAATTGAAGTGGGTACAATCCCTTCAACACCAGTTGTCTCCTCGCCTATGCCTCAGTTTATTGCTGAAGAGGCCAGCATTGAAGAAATGGAAGATGAAGATGTGGACATTGGCTGTACCACACCCATGCTAAGTGATAATTTTTGGGAAAGTCAGCACCCCAACTCTCCACTCTTCACACCATTGCAATAAATCCCTCAGTCCCTAGTAACTACTGTACAAATGGGATCTGATGAACCACATGACACACCGTCTGTCCATGAAGAAATTCCAGCCACTAGTGCTGAAGAACATGTAAATGAAGAATTGAAGTCCTAGGCTTCCACTGAAGAAGTACCTGAAATTCCTTAGCCAGTGGAACCTGAGATTGAGATCCCAGATGTTGTGATGCAATTGACTGACACTCCTCACCCCAAGCCAAAGGATCCATTCTCAAAGAAGTAGAAATTCAAGGCTGATGATTTCTTCGGCGAGCACGTGTTCTTCACTGACTACAACCCTTATGATTCTGCTCGTCTTAGGAGGAAGCGCTTCTGGACTGCCAGCCAGGCCAACTTCTATTCTTCACTGCTTTTCAACAAGGACAAAATCTTCTACCATGAGCATATTCCTCATGTGGACATGGAATCATTGCCTTGTTTCACTCCTGTGCTCAGCATGCTTCATGACGCAAGCCTCCTCAACTTTTGCACTGACATTGTTGATTGGAATGAAGAGCTCATTCTTCAGTTCTACGCTACACTTCATATCACAGGTGATCCTAAAGATATCAACACCTGGGTCTTGGACTGGATGACTGATAATACTCATTATAAGGCACCGGCCTCTGAATTGCTTCACGCCCTGCCCATCAGTCCACCCAGTGAAGGAGCTCGCTGCCTGTACCAAGAACCTGAACTCACTGCTCATTACATGCAAGAGTTAATGAAGCCTCTGAAGCTCGGTCAAGCCCCAAGGATCAAATTCCTCGTAAAGGATTTACTCTATGTGCCCAGAACCGTCTATCGCATTCTGACGAGGACAATGAGTCCCATCAAAGGCCACGACTCATCTGATGAGGAAATAGTTGGCATCATGAAGAATCTGCTTTTCAACATCATTCATAGCATTCCTACAACTATCACGATTTCTTCATGAGGACTCTGGCAAATGCTGCACTTTCTCCATTTGAGCTGAAGCCTTATGCACCTTGGATTATGAGATTCCTCAGGACAAGGTCTTCACTCAACTTCAAGGCAGATTTTCAGAATCACCTCAGCTAATTGCCCCCGATTGAAGTCCTCAAGCAGACTTTTACTTCAACTGATGGAAAAGGCAAGGCTCCTGCTGTCATTGATGAAGGCATTCGTCCATTGGATTGTCGGTGTACAAAAATAGGGGCACAGCTTTGTACCCCTTTCCCTGTGCACGGGCAGTCAGAGCCGCGCCTATGGCCACACCAAGTAGAACGAGGGAGGTGAGCCAAGGTAAGATCGAAGCCCAAGACAATCAAAGCAATGCCAAGGCCAAGACCACAAAGAGCAGAGGGGCGAAGCAGGTTCCCTCGGCAAGACCCTTGCCAGGTGGCCTCAGCGGCCCCGGCAAGACTCTTGCCGGGACAGCTCGCCCCACGCCAACAGAGCGAGCCACCCTTGAGCCCACGGCCCCCAGTACCGTCATCAACATAGGGCCAGGGCTCGGGAAGGCACCCCTGTGGTGGCATACGGATCTTTGCGAAGACATATTCAAGATCAGATTAGCAGACGACGATCCTCGGCAAGATCCCTGCCAAGGAAGGCCACCAGACCCCCGACAAGATCCTTGCCGGGGACGACAACACGCCATGGCGAGACCCCTTGCCGGGCCACCCGGCAAGGCCCCCGCCAAAGACGCCGGCAAGGCCACTGCCAAGCCCACGTCAACCAAGCTCCCACCGCCGTTCACATGCAGCTGCCAGCCCAACCAGCTGGGTGGGCACCTGCGTGGCAACATGCCGTTCCCAGGCAAACTCATCAAGTGCCTACGTGGAGGGATGCAGATCTTCGTGAAGGCTCCACCACCACGCCAACTCAGCTGCCTGCCTACCTACATGGCACCACACGCATCCTTGGCCGAGGCACGTGTCGAAGCGGGGAGAAGCGGCGACGGATGGAACGGGCCTCTCCCCGTCCCCGATAAAGCAAGAGGACACCTAAGCGCTGCATTAAATGCATCTTGTCCTGTAATACGAGGGATAACCTCGTGCCACTGTAAACCTTTCCACCTCCTGTGTGCCACTGTGGCAACCCATTTTTCCTATAAAAGGAGGCCCGAGGCGACAAGGAGAGGGATTCGGATCTTTGGAACCACACGCTGACCACAGCTAGTTCGAGAGCTCAAGAACTTTCAGAAATACACCCACCAAAGCAGGACTAGGGTTTTACGCATCCTTGCGGCCCAAACCTGGGTAAACGATCCTCGTGCTGTCTACTAGCCCTGCTCTCCTCGCAACCCTGCGCCCCGGCAACCGTAGTAGGGATTCTTCTGATCCCATAGGTGTCGTTTCACACCGACATCTTTTGGCGCGCCAGGTAGGGGGTGCAATTGTGAGAATCTGGTCTGGTAGTTGGCCTAGCGGTTCTTCATCGCTTTCGGTTTCTGAGAAGAAAGCGGCTGGAGGAACGACGTCGTCTCGGCGACAGAAAAGCTAAGTCATTCAGAGCCTTGGATTATTTCCTCTTACACTAAAAGGTTATCATCCTCGGAGATCTGGCCTATGTATGGGAAACCTGCACGCAAGGCCCCCCCCGTGATTGGCAACACCTTTGTTCTGTTTCGAGTCCGCTCAACAGCTCAAAGCTGCCGCGTCGAGAGTGGTGGGGTAGCCTTCCGCACCTGACAACGCTCCTGACTCTGACTCGAGTCAAACTCGATAGTTCGGGCGGCCGCGCTAAGGGCGGTAAGGTGGTTTGCCCGGCAGCAAGCACACCCGGCAGGCCAATGGGGATCCATCCCCACGACGCCGCCCTGGGTTTACGCGCCAGCAAGCCTACCTAGTTGCGTAGGGTGGACATACAAGGGAAAATCAAACAGGGAAATAACATGCATGATACTAAAAAGTGTTGTAGAGTTATGTTACATCAAATTGTTGCTGCGGTTCTAACTAGAGATAGCAATTGTCTTGGTTGTGAACCTGCAACAGCGATAAAAAAGAACAGGATGCCTAATCCCGGCGCTGGCCCTCCACCCTCTGAATTCCGCCAACTCGGCTGATGATGGGCTCGATGCGCTCCCTGAGCGGCGCAAGGTCGGTTTCCTCCGGCAAGCTCTCCAGCGCGGCGTCGAAGTCGAGGTCGGGGTACCAGTGCGCCATCTTGGTGAGAACCTTGGTCATGGCACCTTGGCAAAACCTCCGGGACTCGTCGGCCAGTGAGGCCCCCCGGTTAGCGTGGAGCTGCTCCAGAGCGCCGACGACCTTCTCGAAGAACATGGTTAGGCTGCAATTGGCACTCACACCCCGCTTCGGGACGTACCTCATGTCCGGCATCCCCATGGTGGCCAGCTACGCGGCGGCCCGGTTGGTGATGGTGGCAAGGCGATCGAGCCAACGGTTCTCGTCCTCCACATGGTCCGCGAAGTTGAGGCCCTCGTTCTTCCGCAATAGCTTCTCGGCCTCCAGCTCCTTGGCTAGGGTCCCCTCTCGGGTTGCGGCCTCCGACAACACCTTCTCGAGACCCTCCAGCTTTAGGTTGAGGTCTTTGATGGAGTTGTTGGCCTCGGAGAGCTCCCCAGCCTTGCGGACGACCGCGCCCTGCGCCTCTGTCAGGGCACTGTCGAGCGTGTCCTGCTCCTCGGACAACTTCAAGGCCTGCTCCTTCAGCCTGTCGCGCTCTGCCTCCAGCTCCTCCACCTTGCCGACGTGAACCTGGGCCTAGGCATTGATTGCCTCCTTGTGCCTCTGCTCCAGCTCACTGGTCCGCTGCAAGACAAGCTTCTCCACCTCTGCGTCCTTGCCGCGGAGTATGGCGGCAAGCTTCTCCTCGCGCGCAGCAAGGTCCTCCTCCCGGGAGTTCAACACGGTCTCGCGCTGGGTCCGAGCGGCTTCGGCGGCCTCGGCCAAGTTCTTCGCCGCCTCCTGAGCTTTCTCAACGTCGGCGAGCTTCATGGTGAGCTCCACGTCGCGCCTGGCCTGCTCACCCTGGGCCGCCTTGAGCTCCTTGTGGGCCTCGCGGAACCAGTCCTGCGCCTCGGCGACGCGCTCCTGGAGGTCCACCTCCGCCTTCCCCACCACCACCGTCCTGGACATAGCCCTGCCCAGGCGGGCGCCATGGAGCACCTGGAGCTTCCGGAAGCTGGCGCCCATGGCGTGGAGGAGCCTCTCCTCCTGTGAGCCATCACCGCCAATGATCGGCTCATCGATGACTTCAAGCCTGGCAACGGCAAGCACCTCGTCGTCGAACACCTCTCCCTCAACAGCTGTCCTGGTCCTCGACGCGCCTGGAAGGTGGACGAACAAATCATCACTCACACTCAGGTACTTGCCGGAGCCGGAAGCAGCAGAGGAGGAAGGTTGGTCACCAGCCTCCTCCTCCTCTTCCTCCATAGGCCCCTTGCCGACCTCCTCAGCGGCAACCTTGCCGGCCTCCTCAGCGGTAGCCTTGTCGGCCTCCCCGGTGGGCCCCTCAGCGGCGTCCTCGGCAACGTCCTTGGCGGCCTCCTCGGCGGTCATCCTCTCGGTGTTCGCCTCGGCGGCCTTGGCGACACCCTCAATGACGACGTCCACGTCCTCTGGGCTCACCGAGAAGGGATCTGGGCATCGAAGAAGGGGGTGAGGCAAGGCCAAGACCAGGAGCAAAAAAAGAGAGAAAGGGGGGAAGCAGGGACGAACGGCAAACAGATTACCTGTGCCGGTACCCGGCTGGGAAATGGAAGCCCCCTTCCCGCCAACATTTGGCGTCGAGGCAAAGCCGCCGGCGCCCAAGTTCTCCTCCTCCTCCTCCTCCATGTGCGTGGGCCCAGTGCCTGGCGCCCTTGCCGGGGACGCCCCCCCCGGGGCGGCATGGTCGATGAGGGCGGCGTGTTGGGAGTAGCCCTCTGTGGCTCCTCCTGCTACTGCTCTCCTCCTGCGTACCTGACAAGGTCAGCGCCAAGGTGTCGTGCCCCTGACACATGTCGACGGGAGAAGAGTGATGAACTTATGCTCGGGGCTCTACCGGGGGCTGCTGTCCGGGCTGCTCAACACCACCAATGGCGCCCCTGAAGTACCAGCTGAGGGCTGGTCACCTGTCGAGACCTTGGCCCTCTTCGCTCTCTGGGCCAGCATCTCCCCGTCCCCGGAAAGATGAAAACAAGTCAAGACAAGCAACACAGATCGAGGAGGCAGAGATAATGAGAAGGAACTAGATACTTACTCGTCGTCCGCCTCCTCCTCTGCTGTCTTCCTCTTCCTCCTCGGGCTGAGGGATCCATAGTCAAAAGTAACCTCCATATCAACATTCGCTGGAGGAGGGGAAGGGGGTGGTGTTTGGGCACGCGTGGACGAAGAAGGGGCGGCTGTCTTCTTCTCGCCGCGGCCTTCACCGACTTCTTTGCCGCCGCGGCCCTCATCTGGCGCCCGGGCTCCTCCAAGGTCAGCTGTGATCGCGCAGCCCTGCCGGGCCGGACCAGCTCGCCAGAACAGGCCCGCCGCAGGACTCGCCCCCTCCCCGTAGGTGGCGTCGGCTCTGCGGCCTCGACCTCCTCCTCCGACGACCCGCCGGTCACATCTTCAACCAAAGGAGCCTCGGCGCCGGCACTGCTGACTCCCCCGTCGGCCATCGCCCACCGGGCGAGCTCCTCCTCCTCCTCGGCCGTCGCGGCCTTGTCCTCCACTCCGCCGTCATTGCCGGCCTCCCTGGCAAGCTGCACCTCCCTCGCCCTGGTGGCGATGTAGTCTAGCTCCGCCTGGGAAGTGTCCTGGACAAGCAGCCGCTCGGCGTCGGCGTTGACGTACACCTTGTGCAGGGTGTCGAAGAACTGCCGCACTTCAGCGTCCTCTGGCTCCTTCCAGCTTGGGACAGGGTCGTGCGCGATGCAGTCCGGCATCATGGCGGTGATCTCAGACCGACGTGACCACCCCCGTCGGCACCTTGAACAGAGGCCCCTTGTGGACCTTGCCGGCCTTCGCGGCGACCCTCGCAACCTTGCCGGTCTGCTCGACCTCGCCGTCGCGGCCCACATCAAGCTGGAAGATCCGCTGGCAGAAATGGGCATGCGCCATCACTATCAAGTTTTGGTCGAGGCCAGGTCAGAGCCGCATGATGTCGGCGGGGTTGGTGAAGAGCCAGGCTGGCCTCCCCTTGTTGTGCAGAGGAGCGATCCGGCGACGGATGAAGTCCGCCCCGATCATCTCGAGGGTGAGCCCAGCCCGGGTAAGCCGGAGAATCCTCGTGATGGCGACCGTCAGCTTTTCTTCATCGGCGTCGACGTCGCTCCAACCGCATCCGTGAACCGGCAGCGCCCGACGAACTCTGCAGAACACCGGCGGGTCCTTCTCTTCGATCCAGCACCACCGGCCTCGCCATTCTTCCCACCTCTCCTTCATGGCACCGTCCGGGTACGCTCCCTCAGATTTTGGGATCCAGGCGACGCACCCCGAGATGGCACCTCCCGTCTGGATCCGAGGGAAGAAGCAATGGCAGAAGAGCGCCGTGTTGGGGTGCACCCCGGCAAAGCCTTCGCAGAGATGCGCGAAAAGGGCCATGCATGCCACCGCATTCGGAGTAAAATCCAGGAGGTGGAAGCCGAAGGTGTGCATGATGTCACTGAAGAAATCGGAGAAGGGAGGACAGAGCCCGCAAGAGAAATAATCAACAAAGAAGGGGTACCGATTTGGGGAAGCCTCGGCGCAGTCGGCGGGGATGACGCGCGTAGCCGGATGCCCCGAATTCTCTCCCCAGTCTTCACTCCCCACAAGGGCCTGAAGGAGTCCCGAAGCTCGAACACATCGACCGTCGAGGGGAATAAGGCGGACTGCGTCCGCTGCACCGCCAATACACTCTCCGATGGCTCCGCGGCTCCGGCGTCCTTGGCCACTCCCTTGCCCTTGGTGGATTTTGGCGCCATGGCAACTAGAGGAAGGGGGCGGGGCAGTGGGCGGCGGAAGCGCAACGACGGCAAGCGAAGACGAAGCTTAAGGAAGAAGAGGAAGGCAAGCGGAGGTTCCCGAGATTGGGGTTGCGCGGAGGGTAAATGGAACAGTGCACCCGCGGTTACCCGTTTTATGGGGAAGCCGCGGGGCGCGCTGCCCATTTACTGCGACGTGACGCATGCGTGCGGAAACCGTCCCACGCATGCCGCCCACGTCACGCACACCCCCCATGCCGCGCCACGCGCGCGGGTCGTGGGAGGCGAAGCGCGCGAAGAAACTTACCATGGTAAAAACCGCCCCACCTGCCCGCGCACCATTTTAGGCCTGGTCCAACAATGTGTCGCACTTATGTGTGGCCCAGGCCTGGGGTCTCCTGTCGGTGTACAAAAATAGGGGCGCATCTTTGTACCCCTTTCCCTGTGCACAGCAGTCAGAGCCGCGCCCACGGCCACACCAAGCAGAACGAGGGTGGTGAGCCAAGGTAAGATCGAAGCCCAAGACAATCAAAGCAACGCCAAGGCCAAGACCACAAAGAGCAGAGGGACGAAGCAGGTTCCCCCGGCAAGACCCTTGCCGGGTGGCCTCAGCGGCCCCGGCAAGACTCTTGCCGGGACAGCTCGCCCCACGCCAACAGAGCGAGCCACCCTTGAGCCAACGGCTCCTAGTACCGTCATCAGCATAGGGCCAGGGCTCAGGAAGGCACCCCTGTGGTGGCATACGGATCTTTGTGAAGACATATTCAAGATCAGATTAGAAGACGACGATCCTCGGCAAGATCCCTGCCAAGGAAGGCCACAAGACCCCCGGCAAGATCCTTGCCGGGGACGACAACACGCCATGGCGAGACCCCTTGCCGGGCCACCCGGCAAGGCCCCCGCCAAAGACGTCGGCAAGGCCACCACCAAGCCCACGTCAACCAACCTCCCACCATCGTTCACATGCAGCTGCCAGCCCAACCGGCTGGGCGGGCACCTGCGTGGCAACATGCTGCTCCCAGGCCAACTCATCAAGTGCCTACGTGGCGGCATGCAGATCTTCGTGAAGGCTCCACCACCACGCCAACTCACCTGCCTGCCTGCCTACATGGCACTGCACGCATCCTTGGCCAAGGCGCGTGTCGAAGCAAGGAGAAGCGGCGACGGATGGGACGAGCCTCTACCCCGTCCCCGATAAAGCAAGAGGACACATAAGCGGTGCATTAAATGCACCTTGTGCTGTAATACGAGGGATAACCTCGTGCCACTGTAGACCTTTCCACCTCCTGTGTGCCACTGTGGCAAACCCTTTTTCCTGTAAAAGGAGGCCTGAGGCGACAAGGAGAGGGATTCGGCTCTTTGGAACCACACGCTGACCACAGCTAGTTCGAGACCTCAAGAACTCTCAGAAATACACCCACCAAAGCAGGACTAGGGTTTTACGCATCCTTGCGGCCCGAACCTGGGTAAACGATCCTCGTGCTGTCTACTAGCCCTGCTCTCCTCGCAACCCTGCGCCCCGGCAACCGTAGTAGGGATTCTTGTGATCCCATAGGTGTCGTTTCACACCGACATGGATGGTCAGTTTCATAAAGCTGCATCTTATTCCACCAATGATGACTCTACCACTCATGATTCTGCTGCCCATGCCTCCAAGCCAAATCCTCAATCCACTGCTCCTCATGTGATGACTGACCGTGAGCTTCTGCTTAGTCTTCACCAGAAGGTGGATCGAAACCATGAATGGGTTAAGCGTCAGTTTGGTTCATTTCTTCACAACATGACCGCTACACACAATGTAGTGAAGAAAAACCATTACTACCTCCATGAGGTCTTCGGTCGCACCTGGGCTATTCTGTCCCATGTCTATAGTGAAGAAGATCTGAAGAAAATGGATCTCAAGGAAGATTTTGACTAGTCTGCACCTCCACCGAAGAAATTCAAGAAGGTCAAGGTCCCTTCCTTGGTGGCCAGCTCTTATTCTTCATCGCGCGACACCGATGAGCATGAAGACATGGACGACACTGCGGCAGGCCCTACATCAACAAACGACCCCAACAACGCTGGCGCTCCTTCATCAAGTTGATATTCTTCAGGGGCGTTAGTCCTCATTTTCGATCCTTTTGGTCATTTGATGACAAAGGGGGAGAAATTTGAGTTAGTATTCAAGCGGGTCTATCTTATATGGGCGTTTTGCTGCTAACTTACAACTCTCGTTCTTCTGAAACTTTATTGGACCGAGTTGCAAACTTAAAACCAGATGGTGCTCTGATACTTTTTATGCGTTTTTCTGCATGCATATTCCTCATATATGTTAATGCACGCATGCTGAATTACTCAGTCACCATATTTCACCATGCATTTCAAATTCTTCATATTATGTCAAATGCGTGTATGAATTACAAGATATAGGGGGAGATCTCCACGATTCTATTCTTCAAAGTGTGCAATGCTTCAAAAGCAAATTCCTCACTGCTACCTCTTGAGCTTACGTTGGATTTCCCCGAAGAGGAAGGGATGATGCAGCAGAGTAGCGTAAGTATTTCCCTTAGTCTTTGAGAACCAAGGTATCAATCCAGTAGGAGGCCACGCTCAAGTCCCTCATACCTGCACAAAACGATAGCTACTCGCAACCAACGTGAATAGGGGTTGTCAATCCCTTCACGGCCACTTACGAGAGTGAGATCTGATAGACATAATATTTTTGGTATTTTTGGTATAAAGATGCAAAGTGAAAGGTAAAAAGCAAACTAAAAATCAAAGCAAGATTAAAGTGATGGGGATTGATATGATGAGAATAGACCCGGGGGCCATAGGTTTCACTAGTGGCTTCTCTCAAGAGCATAAGTATTCTACGGTGGGTGAACAAATTACTGTTGAGCAATTGACAGAATTGAGCATAGTTATGAGAATATCTATGCATGATCATGTATATAGGCATCACGTCCGTGACAAGTAGACTGAAACAATTCTGCATCTACTACTATTACTCCACTCATCGACCGCTATCCAGCATGCATCTAGAGTATTAAGTTAAAAACAGAGTAACGCTTTAACCAAGATGACATGATGTAGAGAGATAAATTCATGCAATATAAAATAAACCCCATCTTGTTATCCCCGATGGCAACGATGCAATACGTGCCTTGCTGCCCCTTCTATCACTGGGAAAGGACACCGCAAGATCGAACCCAAAGCTAAGCACTTCTCCCACGGCAAGAACTACCAATCTAGTTGGCCAAACCAAACGGATAATTCGAAAAGACTTGCAAAGATAACCAATCATACATAAAAGAATTCAGAGAAGATTCAAATATTATTCATAGATAGACTTGATCATAAACCCACAATTCATCGTTCTCAACAAACACACCACAAAAAGAAGATTACATCGAATAGATCTCCACAAGAGAGGGGGAGAACTTTGTATTGAGATTCAAAGAGAGAGAAGAAGCCATCTAGCTACTAACTATGGACCCGAAGGTCTGAGGTAAACTACTCACACTTCATCGGAGAGGCTATGATGATGTAGAAGCCCTCCGTGATGACGGCTCTCTCCGGCGGAGCTCCGGAACAGGCCCCAAGATGGGATCTCGTGGATACAGAAAGTTGCGGCGGTGGAATTAGGTTTTTGGCTCCGTCCTTGTTCATTTGGGGGTACGTAGGTATATATAGGAAGTACGTAGGTGGAGCTCCGAGGGGCCGACGCGACAGGGGGGCGCGCCCTAGGGGGGCCACCCTCGTGACCGCCTCTCTGATGCCTTGGCGTAGGGTCCAAGTCTCCTGGATCACGTTCGGTGAGAAAATCACGTTCCCGTAGGTGTCATTCCGTTTGGACTCCGTTTGATATTCCGTTTCTTCGAAACACTGAAATAGGCAAAAAACAGCAATTCTAGGCTGGGCCTCCGGTTAATAGGTTAGTCCCAAAAAAAAATATAAAAGTGGAAAATAAAGCCCAATATAGTCCAAAACAATAGATAATATAGTATGGAGCAATCAAAAATTATAGATAAGTTGGAGACGTATCAGGCATCCCCAAGCTTAATTCCTGCTCGTCCTCGAGTAGGTAAATGATAAAAAAGAGAATTTTTGATGCGGAGTGTTACTTGGCATAATTTCAATGCAAATATTCTTAATTGTGGTATGAATATTCAGATTAGGAAGATTCAAGACAAAAGTTCATATTGACATAGAGAATAATAATACTTCAAGCAAACCAACAAAGCAATTATGTTTTCTTAAAGTAACATGGCCAAAGAAAGTTCATCCCTACAAAATCATATAGTTTAGTCATGCTCCATTTTCGTCACACAAGAATGCTCTCATCATGCACAACCCCGATGACAAGCCAAGCAATTGTTTCATACCTTAATAATTTCAAACTCATAAACTTTCACGCAATACATGAGCGTGTGCCATGGATATAGCACTATGGGTGGAATAGAATATAATGATGGGGGTTATGTGGAGAAGACAAAAAAGGAGAAAGTATCACATCAACGAGGGTAATCAATGGGCTATGGAGATGCCCATCGATTGATGTTAATGCAAGGAGTAGGGATTGCCATGCAACGGATGCACTAGAGCTATAAATGTATGAAAGCTCAACAAAAGAAACTTGAGGAGGCCCATTGTTGGAATATACAAGCCAAGTTCTATAATGAAAATTCCCACTAGTATATGAAAATGATAACTTAAGAGACTCTCTATATGAAGAACATGGTGCTACTTTGAAGCACAAGTGTGGAAAAAATATAGTAGCATTGCCCCTTTTTATTTATTTTCTTTTTTGGGCCTTTTTCTTTGGCCTTTCTCTTTTTTTGGCAATGCTCTATTGAATGATGATCATCACACTTCTATTTATTTACAACTCAATGATTACAACTCGATACTAGAACAAAGTATGACTCTATATGGATGCCTCCGGCGGTGTACCGGGATATGCAATGAATCAAGAGTGACAAGTATGAAAAAATTATGAACGGTGGCTTTGCCACAAATACTATGTCAACTACATGATCATGCTAAGCAATATGAAAATGATGAATGTGTCATGATAAACTGGATGGTGGAAAGTTGCATGGCAATATATCTCGGAATGGCTATGGAAATGCCATAATAGGTAGGTATGGTGGCTGTTTTGAGGAAGATATAAGGAGGTTTATGTGTGAAAGAGCGTATCATATCACGGGGTTTGGATGCACCGGCGAAGTTTGCACCAACTCTCGATGTGAGAAAGGGCAATGCACGGCACCGTAGAGGCTAGCAATGATGGAAGGGTGAGAGTGCGTATAATCCATGGACTCAACATTAGTCATAAATAACTCATATGCTTATTGCAAAAATCTACAAGCCATCAAAAACCAAAGTATTACGCGCATGCTCCTAGGGGGATAGATTGGTAGGAAAAGACCATTGCTCGTCCCTGACCGCCACTCATAAGGAGGACAATCAAATAACACCTCATGTTTCAAATTTGTTACATAACGTTTACCATACGTGCATGCTACGGGACATGCAAACTTCAACACAAGCACTTCTCAAATTCACAACTACTCAACTAGCATGACTTTTATATTATTACCTCCATATCTCAAAACAATTATCAAGGATCCAACTTTTCTTAGTATTCAACACACTCAAAAGAAACTTTCACAAATCTTGAATACCAAGCATGTTATTATTAAGCAAATTACCATGCTATTAAGACTCTCTAAATAATTTAAGTGAAGCATGAGAGATCAATAGTTTCTTTAAAACAAATCCACCACCGTGCTCTAAAATATCTAAGTGAAGCACATAGAGCAAAATTATAACGCTCAAAAGATATAAGTGAAGCACATAGAGCAAAACTACTTAGCTAAAAAAGATATAAGTGAAGCACATAGAGTATTATATCAAATTCTAATTCATGTATGGCTCTCTCAAAAGGTGTGTACAGCAAGGATGATTGTGGCACACTAAAAAACAAAGACACAAATAATACAAGACGCTCCAAGCAAAACACATATCATGTTCGTGAATAAAAATATAGCTCCAAGTAAAATTACCGATGGAAGTGGACGAAAGAGGGGATGCCTTCCGGGGCATCCCCAGGCTTTGAATTTTTGGTGTACTTGGATTATCTTGGGGGTGCCATGGGAATCCCCAAGCTTAGGCTCTTTCCACTCCTTGTTCCATAATCCATCACAAGAATTCACCCAAAACTTGAAAACTTCACAACACAAAACTCAATAGAAATCTCGTGAGCTCCGTTAGAGAAATAAAACAAAAGACCACTTCAAGTTACTGTAATGAACTCATTATTTATTTATATTGGTGTTAAACCTACTGTATTCCAACTTCTCTATGGATTATAAGCTATTTTACTAACCATATATTCATCAAAAGAAGCAAACAACACACGAAAAACAGAATCTGTCAAAAACAGAATAGTCTGTAGTAATCTGTAACTAACGCAAACTTCTGGAACCCCAAAAATTCTAAAATAAATTTCTGGAAGTGAGTAATTTATCTATTAATCATATGCAAAAATAATTAACTAAATATCACTTTCCAAATAAAAATGACAGCAGGTCTCGTGAGCGCTAAAGTTTCTGTTTTTTACAGCATGTTCAACAAGACTTTCCCCAAGTCTTCCCAACGGTTCTACTTGGCACAAACACTAATTAAACACAAAAAACACAACCAAAACAGAGGCTAGATAAGTTATTTATTACTAAACAGGATCAATAAGTAAGGAATAAAAATAAATTTGGGTTGCCTACCAACAAGCGCTATCGTTTAACGCCCCTAGCTAGGCATAAAAGCGAGGATAGATCCAGGTGTTGCCATCTTTGGTAGGCAATCCATAAGTGGCTCTCATGATAGTTTCATATGGCAATTTTATTTTATTTCTTGGAAAGTGTTCCATTCCCTTTTTTAATGGAAATTGAAATCTAATATTCCCTTCCTTCATATCAATAATCGCACCAACCGTTCTAAGGAAAGGTCTACCAAGAATAATAGGGCAAGAAGGATTGCAATCTATATCAAGAACAATGAAATCTACGGGCACATAATTTCTATTTGCAACAATAAGAACATCATTAATCCTTCCCATAGGTTTCTTAATGGTAGAATCCGCAAGATGCAAGTTTAGAGAGCAATCATCAAAATCACGAAAATCTAGTAAATCACACAAAGTTTTGGGGATGGTGGAGACACTAGCACCCAAATCACACAAAGCATAAAACTCATGGTCTTTAATTTTAATTTTAATAGTTGGTTCCCACTCATCATAGAGTTTTCTAGGGATAGATACTTTCAACTCAAGTTTTTCTTCATAAGATTGCATCAAGGCATCAACAATATGTTCAGTGAAGGCTTTATTTTGACTATAAGCATGTGGAGAATTTAGCACGGATTGCAACAAGGAAATACAATAAATTATAGAGCAACTTTCTTAATTAAATTCCTTGAAATCCAATATAGTGGGTTTAGCAACATCTAGATTTTTGTTTCTTTCAATCCCACTTTTATCAATTTCATCATAAAGATCTAAATACTCCGAATTTTTAGAACGCCTTCTAGGTAAAGGAACATCATATTCAGTTTCATCAAGATTCATATTGCAAAACAAAGATTTAATAGGAGACACATCAATAACTTTTAGATCTTCATCTTGATTTTCATAGGAATTGGAAGAACATGCTTTAATAAAGGCATCTTTGGAAGCACGCATCCTAGCAGTTCTTTCGTTGCACTCATCAATGGAAATTCTCATGGCTTTGAGAGACTCATTGATATCATGCTTAGGAGGAATAGATCTAAGCTTTAAAGAATCAACCTCAAGAGAAATTCTATCAACGTTCCTAGCCAAATCATCAACTTTAAGCAATTTCTCTTCAAGCAAAGCATTAAAATTCTTTTGTGAATTCATAAAATCTTTAACACTATTCTCAAATTCATAGGGCATATTATTAGAATTTCCATAAGAGTTATTGTAGGAATTCCCATAATTATTAGAAGGATTACTAGGATATGGCCTAGGATTAAAATCCCCTCTATAAGCGTTGTTACCAAAATTATTCCTACCAACAACATTCACATCCGTAGATTCATTGTTATTCTCAATCAAAGTAGACAAGGGCATATCATTAGGATCAGAAGAAACACTCTTAGTCCCTGTTCAAGAATTCATCCGATTAACCAGTTAACTTGCCGATTAATCCCTACTCATAGGTTCACCGAGTAGCCGATAAACCAAAAAATCGTCCGATTAATTGATTAAATGGCCGATTAACTTGCCGATTAGCCGATTAATCCCCTACTCGCTAGCCAACCGAGCAGCTATCAGTTAACGATTTCCTCAACAATGCTCTTAGTAGCAAATAATTTCATAAGTTCATCCGTCTTTCCACTCAACACATTGATTTCTTCTATCGCATGCACTTTTTTATTAGAAGATCTTTCAGTATGCCATTGAGAATAACTAACCATAATATTATCTAGGAGTTTAGTAGCATCTCCTAAAGTGATTTCCATAAAAGTACCTCCTGCAGCCGAATCTAAAAGATTTCTAGAAGCAAAATTCAATCCGGCATAAAAATTTTGTATAATCATCCATAAATTCAAACCATGAGTAGGGCAATTACGTATCATTAATTTCATTCTTTTCCAAGCTTGTGCAACATGTTCATGATCAAGTTGCTTAAAATTCATAATATCGTTTCTAAGAGAGATGATCTTAGCGGGAGGGAAATACTTAGATATAAAAGCATCTTTGCACTTGTTCCAAGAATCAATACTATTTTTAGGCAAAGACGAAAACCAAGCTTTAGCATGATCTCTAAGAGAAAAAGGAAATAGGTTCAATTTAACGACATCATTATCGACATCTTTTTTATTTTGCATATCACATAAATCAACGAAGCTATTCAAATGAGTAGCGGCATCTTCACTAGGAAGGCCGGCGAATTGATCTTTCATAACAAGATTCAACAAAGCAGTATTTATTTCACAAGATTCAGTATTAGCAAGAGGAGCAATCGGAGTGCTAAGGAAATCATTATTATTGGTATTGGTGAAGTCACACAATTTGGTAGTATCTTGAGCCATCGCGACAAACAAGCAATCCAACACACGGGCAAGCAAAAAGGCAAGCGGAGAAAGAGAAGGAGAAGGAGATTGGGAAAGAGAGGGCGAATAAAATGGCAAGGGTGAAGTGGGGGAGAGGAAAACGAGAGGCAAATGTCAACTAATGTAATGCGAGAGGTAGGGATTGTGATGGGTACTTGGTATGTTGACTTTTTGCGTAGATTCCCCGGTGATGGCGCCAGAAATCATTCTTGCTACCTCTTGAGCTTGCGTTGGATTTCCCCGAAGAGGAAGGGATGATGCAGCAGAGTAGTGTAAGTATTTCCCTCAGTTTTTGAGAACCAAGGTATCAATCCAGTAGGAGGCCACGCTCAAGTCCCTCGTACCTGCACAAAACGATAGCTACTCACAACCAACGCGATTAGGGGTTGTCAATCCCTTCACGGACACTTACGAGAGTGAGATTTGATAGATATAATATTTTTGGTATTTTTGGTATAAAGATGCAAAGTGAAAGGTAAAAAGCAAAGTAAAAAAGAAAAGAAAGATTAAAGTAATGGAGATTGATATGATAAGAATAGACCCCGGGGCCATAGGTTTCACTAGTGGCTTCTCTCAAGAGCATAAGTATTCTACGGTGGGTGAACAAATTACTGTTGAGCAATTGATAGAATTGAGCATAGTTATGAGAATATCTAGGCATGATCATGTATATATGCATCACGTCCGTGACAAGTAGACCGAAACGATTCTGCATCTACTACTATTACTTCACTCATCGACCGCTATCTAGCATGCATCTAGAGTATTAAGTTAAAAACAGAGTAACGCTTTAAGCAAGATGACATGATGTAGAGAGATAAATTCATGCAATATGAAATAAACCCCATCTTGTTATCCTCGATGGCAACGATGCAATATGTGCCTTGCTGCCCCTTCTGTCACTGGGAAAGGATACCGCAAGATCGAACCCAAAGCTAAGCACTTCTCCCATGGGAAGAACTACCAATCTAGTTGGCCAAACCAAACGGATAATTCGAAAAGATTTTCAAAGATAACCAATCATACATAAAAGAATTCAGAGAAGATTCAAATATTATTCATAGATAGACTTGATCATAAAATCACAATTCATCGGTCTCAACAAACACACCGCAAAAAGAAGATTACATCGAATAGATCTCCACAAGAGAGGAGAACTTTGTATTAAGATTCAAAGAGAGAGAAGAAGCCATCTAGCTACTAACTATGGACCCGAAGGTCTGAGGTAAACTACTCACACTTCATCGGAGAGGCTATGATGATGTAGAAGCCCTCCGTGATGACGGCTCTCTCCGGCGGAGCTCCGGAACAGGCCCCAAGATGGGATCTCGTGGATACAGAAAGTTGCGGCGGTGGAATTAGGTTTTTGGCTCCGTCCTTGTTCGTTTGGGGTACGTAGGTATATATAGGAGGAAGAAGTACGTCGGTGGAGCTCCGAGGGGCCCACGAGGCAGGGGGGCGCACCCTAGGGGGCACCCCACCCTCGTGATCGCCTCTCTGATGCCTTTCCATAGGGTCCAAGTCTCTTGGATCATGTTCGGTGAGAAAATCACGTTCCCGAAGGTTTCATTCCGTTTGGACTCTGTTTGATATTCCGTTTCTTCGAAACACTGAAATAGGCAAAAAACAGCAATTCTGGGCTGGGCCTCCGATTAATAGGTTAGTCCCAAAAATAATATAGAAGTGGAAAATAAAGCCCAATATAGTCCAAAATAGTAGATAATATAGCATGGAGCAATTAGAAAATATAGATACGTTGGAGACGTATCACTCACTATGCGCATCTTCAGAGGGAGTTCTTCTATATCTTGCAATCAAATTCCTCAATATCAGTATTTGCACTTCATATGTTTATCCCCGTTGGAAACTTAACCTATATTGTCATCAATCACCAAAAAGGGGGAGATTGTAAGTGCATCTAGTGCCCCTTAGTGATTTTGGTGTATTGAAGACTTATAGGTTAAGGGACTAATGTGTTTATGAGTGTACAGAGGTCTATAAGACTATGAGGAGTTTGATATTTATATAGAAAGTCGACCCCTAAAAATGAAGTTCTTCGACTGAAGACTTTGGATTTCTGAAGACTTTCTGAAGACTTTGAAAGTGAAGAAATTGGTGTGACCTTGAAGACTTGGTATTCATTTGAGGAACATGAAGCGTGAAGACTTTTGTTTTCGTAGTTTCATTTTCTCTTTCTTGAGTCATAGGAAACACCGTACTGTTAAAGGGTGTCGAGGAAATACTAAGGAAAAATTTCCATGTGATGCTCAACTCAAAATCCTACACCTACCAATCCCTTCGAGTGAAGCCATTGGAAATCTCATAGAGTTCAGTAATATTCTTCAGTGACAGAGATGAAGTTCTTCTGGTCTCTGAGGAATTTGTTCTGACTGAGGAGTTAGGAATTCCCCAGTGCGGATTTCCTACATAGTGAGGAACATGATAGCCCTGAGGAATTTGATACTCAAATTTCCGACCGTTGCTCTGCCTTGTGCCAGCTGCCCAAAATATTTACCCACCTAACGATCATATCATTGAAGGGCATTTATGTCTTATCACGTCGGGCTGCTCCCTAGGCTATAAATAGCCCCCCCTACAACCACTAGCTGGTTGGCTGCTCCGAGAGAAACTGACACTTGTCATTTGAGAGCATCCCATCCTCCGAGGACTTTGAGTGAAAATCATCAAGTGAGGAAAACCCAAACCCAAACACCTACAAACCCCAAGTGATTGAGCATCACTGAAGAGATTGATCCTGCGTGGATCCGACGCTTGTTATGTAACACCCTTGATGTGACTATAGCTCCCACGTGTCGAGGCACGACGTAGAGACATAATCGCATTGAAGGCATATGTCGCAAGTGAGGTAATCTTCACACAACCCATGTAATACATAAGGGAAAAAGATACATAGTTGGCTTACAATCGCCACTTCACACAATTACATGAATAAAGCATTACAACAACCAAATACAATCTAGGTCCGACTACGGAACCAAAATAAAAGAAGAACCCTAAATGCGACAAAGGTCCCCGATCGACCCCAACTGGGCTCCACTACTGATCAACTAGAACGAAACAACGCAAAGGACAAGATCTTCATCGAGCTCCTCCTGAACTTGGTTGCGTCATCTGCACGGTCTCATCGGCACCTGCAAGCTGGTTTTGGAAGTATCTGTGAGCCATGGGGACTCAGCAATCTCGCACCCTCGCGATCAAGACTATTTAAGCTTATGGGTAAGGTAAAGGTATGAGGTGGAGCTGCAGCAAGCGACTAGCATATATGGTGGCTAACATACGCAAAAGAGAGCGAGAAGAGAAGGCAAAGCACGGTAAATAAAAGTATGATCAAGAAGTGATCCTAAAACAACCTACGTCAAGCATAACTCCAACACCGTGTTCACTTCCCGGACTCCGCCGGAAAGAGACCATCACGGTAACACATGCTGTTGATTCATTTTAATTAAGGTCGACTTCAGGTTTTCTACAACCGGACATTAACAAATTCCCATCTGCCCATAACCGCGGGCACGGCTTTCGAAAGTTCAAAACCCTGCAAGGGTGTCCCAACTTAGCCCATGACAAGCTCTCACGGTCAATGAAGGAATAGACCTCCTCCCGAGACATTACGATCAGACTCGGTATCCCAGTACTCCAAGACATCCTCGACAATGGTAAAACAAGTCCAGCAAGACCTCCCGATGCGCCGACATCCTGATAGGAGCTGCACATATCTCGTTCTCATGGCAACACCGGATGAACACTACGTACATCTAAAACCAGCCCTCAAGTTTCCCCGAGGTGGCGCCGCAAGTAGCTCTAGTTTGGACCAACGCTTAGACAAGCACTGGCCCCCGGGGGGGGGGGGGGTTAAAAAAAAAATGACCCTCGGGATGCGTGACTCCCAAGGGAAAAAGGCTAGGTGGCAAATGGTAAAACCAAGGTTGGGCCTTGCTGGAGGAGTTTTATTCAAAGCGAAATGTCAAGGGGTTCCCTTTATAACCCAACTGCATAAGGAACGCAAAATCCGGGAACATAACACCGATATGACGGAAACTAGGGCGGAAAGAGTGGAACAAAACACCAGGCATAAGGCCGAGCCTCCCACCCTTTACCAAGTATATAGATGCATTAATTAATTAAGATATATTGTGATATCCCAACAAGTAAACATGTTCCAACAAGGAGCAACATCTCCATGTTCCAACAAGGAACAAACTTCAATCATCACCTGCAACTAACAACGCTATAAAAGGGGCTGAGCAAAGCGGTAACATAGCCAAACAATGGTTTGCTAGGACAAGGTGGGTTAGAGGCTTGGTTCAACGATATGGGAGGCATGATAAGCAAGTGGTAGGTATCGCAGCATAGGCATAGCAAAAGAGAGAGCAACTAAGCAAGCAAAGATAGAAGTGATTTCGAGGGTATGATCATCTTGCCTGAAATCCCGCAAGGAAGAAGAACGAGTCCATGAAGAAGACAAACGGACGTAGTCGAACGAATCCTCACAAACGCGACATTATCGAAACTAACCCGAAGAAGCAACACCGAAAAGAAAGCAAACAATATAGTAAACAACCACCACATAATCATGGCATGATGCATAACCAAGTATGATGCATGTCCGGTTTAATGAAGCATGGCATGGCAAAGTGCACAAACAATCCTACAAATTAAGTGGAGCTCATTATGCAACTCCGTTGCATATTGAAGAAAACACCACATCAATTATTTAGTTCTCTCTCGTTTAGGTACCCAACAATATTAAATGTTGTTAACCATGGCAAGAGGTGAAGCAAAGTAAACTACACAATCTAAGCAATTTAAATGGGGCCGGATATAACAAATAACGAATCCGGTAAATCCCCATATGCCTTAGTAATTTATTGCAACAACAATTTAAACATTTTAATTGTTGTTATCATGATGCGGATGACATGGACAAGTTTATGCAATTTTTATTAAAAGTTAACAAGAGCATGTGAAGCATTTGTCACCGCGGTGGAAAGGAAAGGGTGCCACGACAACGATAACGAAACGGTGCCACGGTAGCATTTCGGTTCCGGTAACTCGATTGAGATACCGATGCAAAGGAGAAGTGTGCGGATGCGTGCAAAAATGGTCGGGCGCTCCCGGATTCCAGGTGTCCCACAAGTTGGCGACAAGGAAACGAGTGACAATTTGGACATGGTGCAAAACACGAGCATCTCAAGCATCGCAAGCATTCGTTCACAGGCGGTCGTCTCAGGGTTATACCTTCGAAGCGTGTGTTATCGGAGGGGTTCGAGTTCGACGCGATGTAGGGGAAGTAGACGTTCCACGACGGTAGTCGAAGTAGTTGTTCTCGTTTCATAGTTGTTCGGGGTCGCCGCCAGTTGTACACATGACGTTGGGGTACTTGTCGGTCTGGTCTTGACGGTCTCGTTTTTGTGACGGTTGTCGTACTAATCGGCGGTAGTGGAACTTGACGGATCCGAGCTCTTCGAGGGTCATCGTGGTACTCGTTCACGTTGTAGTCGTACATGTTCAGGAAGAAACTTTTACGGTGTCGTGGAACTTGGCAAGATGCACGTCGATGGTAGTTGTTATCATATCATCATGGTACTTGGCGATATCCATGCGTAGAGGTACTTGGCAGCCTCGTGTAGACGAACTTGAGGTACTCCAGGGCAGAGGAATCAATGTGGCAACGGTGGTATCGACATATCCAGATCACAGCAAGGCCAAGGGGTCTCGCGCATTGTAGATCGAAGCAGCGGTTGCACTCGTCCTCCGGCGAGCAGAGACGAGGGCACCAGGAAGACCTACGAGGAGCAACAATAGCAAGGGGGAGGATGACGACGAACTTGGCATGCCGGAGGTAGGGACGAGGCCCTGCCGGCGGGCAGGTGGCGTAGAGGAGGAAGGCGAGGGAACGGCCACGGCGGCGCTGGTCGTGGGGAACTCGTTCACGGTGCCCAGACCTTCGATGCACATCGAGGCGGCGAGGAGGAGTCTCTCCGGCGAGATGTGGGCGGCCACTGCTCGAGGAGAGGCCACGGGCGGCTGGATTCGGCTGGAGGAGACGCCCTACAGCGCAGGGATGAGGTGGTGGCGGCGGGAGCTTCGAGCTTGGCTGGCTGCGGCCATGGAGGACAGCGGTGCTGAGGCAGGGCGACACGCGCGCAGAGGCAGGTAGCGGCGCGACGAGGAGGCGCAGAGAGGTGGAGGAGAAGAAGAGGCTTTGCCGGGGAAAAGCTCGGTTGTGGCCGCGGTGCTGTGAGGAAAAAGGAGGCGGGGCGATGAGGCTCATGCTTGCTGGGGAACTCCCCTCCCTGGCGATGCGTGAGGGAGTGCAGGGATGGAGCACGTTGCGGGTGTGGGTGGCGCTGGGCCGTAGGAAACAGAGGAGGAGAGGGATCGAGGGAGGAGCGAGACGAGGGAGATATCGATGTGCGGGGCTTCTCCCTGGTGGCGGTGGACGAGGACGAGAGGGAGAGGGTGAGTGGGATCGGGCAGAGACAGGGTTAGTTTTAGGGTTAGAGTGTTAGGTGTGCTTGGGGCCGGCCCAGTAGAAGGGGGGTCAACCGGGCCTTTTGAACAGGCCGCAGGAAGAGATCCCAGGCTGCTGGGCTGAACAGTGAGGCCCAAGGGCACTGCTTCTATCTCTCCCTCTCTCTTAAAATCTTATTTACTTTAACAGAAAAGAAAAATTAGGGAGAGGAGAAGAAAGAGAGGGTTTGGGAAGGAGTTGCGCATGGGAATAATTTCCCCGGATTCACAAAAATGTGCTCATTCCGCGAAAATAGAAATGGCCAAGATTGAAAGATTTAAATTCAAACTCATTTGATTTAAATTCAAATGATTTGAATAGGAAGTGAGGGTTGGGAAGGTCCAAAAATGTTCGGATTTTTGGTGGAGCTCCGGAATATGATAAAATAATATATGTCAAGGTTGGAAACCAAGAATTAAGATAACAAAGGCATTGGGATAATATGCAAGTGTGTTATGGTGATTTCCAAATTAAACAAATATTTAATATAGCTCCCTAATATTGGGACGATATGTTATAAAGAGAAGTCACCCTTCCCTCGATTTAAATAGATCAACCATCTATGCAATTTGTTAGTTGAGTTGAGATGCAAAGGTTAATGACATGATGGCATGATGACATGATGCAATGCAAAAGTAAAAGAGCAAGCACAAAATAAACACATGGAGAAACTCGGAATAGCTGGAAGTCTTCCGGAGCGTCGGTCTCGGGGCGTTACAACACTCCACCACTACGAGAGGATCTCGTCTCGAGATCTAGAATGGCACCGGAGAGAAAACGGAAGAGAAAGAGAAGAGGTAAAACTAAGTTGCTTCTTTGACAAATGAGTGAAACCAATAACCTTGCAAAAGTTAAACAAATTGAAAGAAAGAATACAACGGAGACGAACGAAGTTGAAAACACTCCGTTAGAAAGAGGGACAAGGAAGAACAACTTCGAACGGTACTCCGGTTGAGAAGGGATGCAAGACTTGGTAAGGCGAAAAGAACTCGAAGAGATGACACCACACTCCGGTTAGAAAAGAGGGACAAAGAACATTGCAAAAAAAACCTTGAGGTTGAAGGGCAAGGTGTATATTGAAACCAATCTGGTTAAAACAAGATAGAGAAGGATTAAGAATGATATAATTTGGACAGCACTTCGACTGTAAATGGAAGAAATTGAACATGATCTTTACAAACCGAGATGAGGAGTGAACAGAGCAACATCACTAGACCTCCGGGAGAAAGAATAGAATAAAGATAATTGAGACAAAAGAAATGTAGAAGAAAATGCCAACTTCTGCTACAAAAGAGCTTGAAAAGGTATCCTTAGGAGAAGGGTCGAACGGAGTTGTTGTGAAAACCCACAACGAAAATAATAAGCTTGATATGGTCTTATGGAATATATCTCAAATATATGAGGTGACAGCCTGCCACTCACGGGAAAGAATTGGATTGATAAGAACAAGGAGACGACAAAGCTATATCGCACCGAAAAGGATAAATGAAGAACTTGGGTCATTTATGAGCACCATAAATAGCAACAATCCTTAGGGAAGGGTTTAGGTAAAATATAGCCCAAGATAACTCCAGAAAAGAGATTGATGGATTTAAAATACATCATACTTAATAACATGTGAATCATGAAACATGAACTCAAATTATCAAGAATGACATAATACCAGCTCCAATGACACGGTTGAAAGAATTGCACTCCGGATGCAAGATGAAGAAACTTAAGCTCCTTAGAAAAGAATCTTGATGAACGCTTCGAGAAGGAAATAAGTCCTTGATGAACCATCATGTATAGCCTCCAAGAAGAAACTACGGTAACAAAAGAATAAAAAGAAAGAGAAATTGAAAACACAAGGTGAATCCTTGCAATGATTTAGATGAATCTCCGTTGTAATATAATTGAAAGAGGTTGGAACTCCGGGAAGAAAAGATAAGATGAACAATTGAGATCAAGAATCTTGATGAACCTCCGGAATAGGCAAATAATTATTTGGATGAAACAAGAATAAGAATTACATTATGCTTATCCTTCACCAATTTAAATTGATGACAATCAACGGATTTGGCATATTACTTATTCTCATAGAAAAGATTAAGAGAGATATAACATCAGACTTGGGAAGGTATTGAACGAACCACCGGAAGGGTTGAAACAACGAATAAATTGATATGATAAGAAAGAAGAAGTAATCTTGAACGAACCACCGTAAGAATTGAAAAAGAACGAAGAAAAGATAAATAAACACCGGGAAGAATTATGAAATGTACTAGGAAAATATAAAGAAACACCGGGAAGAATTAGAAAACGAATGAAGACGCTTGAGGGAACTTAGATACATGAGAACGAAGAGATCATGAACTGATTAGAGAATACTTGAGCGATGCACCGGTAAGATTTGAATGAGGGCTGAAAACTGAGAATGAATAAATCTTCTAAAATGATGGGCTTCAGAGTAAAGAAATGGAAAACAACTCATGAAATGCTCTGGATGGATGAAAAGAATTCTCACAATCGAAAATAATTATGAGAGGATTCAACAAACTAGAGCCACGAATCTTGAAGAGAATGAAGCAAGATATGGAGGAAAAACTCTTCTTCGGTCTTCAAAATCCGAGAATGACGACGAGAAACACCACCATGAATAGTTGAGATACTCCGGAAGAATCAAAAGTGAAGAGGTTGAGCCAACGATGGAAAGAATTTGAAAGATCTTGGAGAAATACATTTGACTGATGATAATTCATTCTTACGTCAAACTTTAAAAGGAATTTGAGAGTAACTTCGGGAAAATAAGAAGAGTCAGGTAAGATCCTAGGAAAGACCTGTGGGTTAGGGCCCACTCAAAAGAAACACCATTGAATGATTACTTGAAAAGGAGAATGCACCGGTTGAATTAAATGGCTTGAATGAGAAAACATCCCCGAAAGAGCTTGAACGAATGCAGAGTGGAAACAAGAATCTTCAAGATATCTTCAGCACTCCGTAACAAATGAATAGCTAGGAGTAGATGATTAAGAGGTGCACCGGTATGAGAAGGCAATGAAATATGGAAAAGAATATGATCAACACCGAAAGCTTGAATTGACAACACCGGAGAAGAAAAAGAATGAAGAATGATGAACTTGAAGCTCCATTAGAATCTTCATGAGAATCACCGGATAAGAACATTGAAGGAAAAGAATGGAGAGGCTTCACATCAATAAGATGGATACTCGATTAAGAGATCTGAATCCTTGGAGAAAAACAAAGGGAGGGAGGGTGGGAAAAACAAAGACAATTTAAAATGGATGAAACGAACATCGTTGAGAAGAACTGATACTAGATCTTGCGAATGTTGAAATGATCGGATCCACTTGAAGAGAAACACACCAATTGAAAAGGATTGAAATGACAATCTCAATTATCATGAAGGATTGGTATTCATATAGGAATATGAGAACACCACTTAGGAAAAAGGTATGGAATCAACATTTGACTTCGAAGCAACTCGAATACCACAACTGAAAACAAAACAAAGGATTGGCTTGCAGAATAAGCCGGAACAAACATATGATTGAGATTTCGTCCGAAGTTTTCGTGGTGGGGCCTACACGGGCTCGATCGTACAACACCATCATGTACAAGGCAGTGCACATGACATACGAAGCGTCCCCGAGTCGGCATAGCCAAGGACTCTTTAAGACACAACGAGACCACTGTAAAATCGACCGTGAATAGGCGGACCACTAGACGTCGAACCCCAATTTCATATCATACATCTGTCGGAAAGATATCCTAAGAGCTGCTTGAATTCCCACCTATGAAACTCCCGAACCTTCCCGGTTATGCAATCAGGTGTTGGGGATACAGGGGAAGCATAATATCTCACCCAAACTAGCAAATCCTACATCCAGCTGTATCCATCCTTCAACACATAACCAAGAAACCTTCGGAAATCGTCTACCTCAACCTTCGAAAAGCATCCGTTATACAAGTTATGGCAATACTCCCGAACTCCCGCCCCAGTACTGGGTGGCGTCGAGGTTATCTCACCAACGAACTGCATAAAAGAGATTTTCGATGTCGGCGTACTAAACTCAAGTATTCCAGAACTGCAACGATAAAATTATGACGACAACACCTCAGAGCTCAACTCCCCGGGACACTTCCACTAAACCCCTAACAGGAGGCACCAAGACAATGTTCTCATCATAAAACCATCAGAACGATTCCAAGATACCCGCGTGATCCTAAATTTTTTTAGTGAATTTCAGAAGCGAAGAGTCAAAACTCTACGTCAGGATGCCTTACCAGAGCGATGAGGAGACTGGGAAGTAAAAAGAATTCCTAACTCTCCGATATATAATTCCTAAATGACTCAAAACATTTTTCTAGACACAACTCGGCCGCTAAAAACGATCAAGCAATGGGGCTCCTAAGGTCGGGGAAGGCTCTGATTACCAACTTGTAACTCCCTCGATGCGACTATAGCTCCCACGTGTCGAGGCACGACTTAGAGACATAATCGCATTGAAGGCATATGTCGCAAGTGAGGTAATCTTCACACAACCCATGTAATACATAAGGGAAAAAGATACATAGTTGGCTTACAATCGCCACTTCACACAATTACATGAATAAAGCATTACAACAACCAAATACAATCAAGGTCCGACTATAGAACCAAAATAAAAGAAGAACCCTAAATGCGACAAAGGTCCCCGATCGACCCCAACTAGGCTCCACTACTGATCAACTAGAACGAAACAACACAAAGGACAAGATCTTCATCGAGCTCCTCCTGAACTTGGTTGCGTCATCTGCACGGTCTCATCGGCACTTGCAAGCTGGTTTTGGAAGTATCTGTGAGCCGCGGGGACTCAGCAATCTCGCACCCTCGCGATCAAGACTATTTAAGCTTATGGGTAAGGTAAAGGTATGAGGTGGAGCTGCAGAAAGCGACTAGCATATATGGTGGCTAACATACGCAAAAGAGAGTGAGAAGAGAAGGCAAAGCACGGTCGATAAAAGTATGATCAAGAAGTGATCCTAAAACAACCTACGTCAAGCATAACTCCAACACCGTGTTCACTTCCCGGACTCCGCCGGAAAGAGACCATCACGGTAACACACGCTGTTGATTCATTTTAATTAAGGTCGACTTCAGGTTTTCTACAACCGGACATTAACAAATTCCCATCTGCCCATAACCGCGGGCATGGCTTTCGAAAGTTCAAAACCCTGCAGGGGTGTCCCAACTTAGCCCATGACAAGCTCTCACGGTCAACGAAGGAATAGACCTCCTCCCGAGACATTCCGATCAGACTCGGTATCCCGATACTCCAAGACATCCTCGACAATGGTAAAACAAGTCCAGCAAGACATCCCGATGCGCCGACATCTTGATAGGAACTGCACATATCTCGTTCTCAGGGCAACACCGGATGAACACTACATACAGCTAAAACCAGCCCTCAAGTTTCCCTGAGGTGGCGCCGCAAGTGGCTCTAGTTTGGACCAACGCTTAGACAAGCACTGGCCCGGGGGGGGGGGGGTTAAAATAAAGATGACCCTCGGGCTGCGCGACTCCCAAGGGAAAAAGGCTAGGTGGCAAATGGTAAAACCAAGGTTGGGCCTTGCTGGAGGAGTTTTGTTCAAAGCGAACTGTCAAGGGGTTCCCATTATAACCCAACCGCGTAAGGAACGCAAAATCCAGGAACATAACACCGATATGACGGAAACTAGGGCAGCAAGAGTGGAACAAAACACTAGGCATAAGGCCGAGCCTTCCACCCTTTACCAAGTATATAGATGCATTAATTACTTAAGATATATTGTGATATCCCAACAAGTAAACATGTTCCAACAAGGAACAACATCTCCATGTTCCAACAAGGAACAAACTTCAATCTTCACCTGCAACTAACAACACTATAAGAGGGGCTGAGCAAAGCGGTAACATAGCCAAACAACGGTTTGCTAGGACAAGGTGGGTTAGAGGCTTGGTTCAATGATATGGGAGGCATGATAAGCAAGTGGTAGGTATCGCAACATAGGCATAGCAAAAGAGCGAGCAACTAAGCAAGCAAATATAGAAGTGATTTCGAGGGTATGATCATCTTGCCTGAAATCCCGCAAGGAAGAAGAACGAGTCCATGAAGAAGACAAACGGACGTAGTCGAACGAATCCTCACAAACGCGACATTATCGAAACTAACCCGAAGAAGCAACACCGGAAAGAAAGCAAACAATATAGTAAACAACCACCACATAATCATGGCATGATGCATAACCAAGTATGATGCATGTCTGGTTTAATGAAGCATGGCATGGCAAAGTGCACAAACAATCCTACAAATTAAGTGGAGCTCATTATGCAACTCCGTTGCATATTGAAGAAAACACCACATCAATTATTTAGTTCTCTCTCGTTTAGGTACCCAACAATATTAAATGTTGTTAACCATGGCAAGAGGTGAAGCAAAGTAAACTACACAATCTAAGCAATTTAAATGGGGCCGGATATAACAAATAACGAATCCGGTAAATCCCCATATGCCTTAGTAATTTATTGCAACAACAATTTAAACATTTTAATTGTTGTTATCATGATGCGGATGACATGGACAAGTTTATGCAATTTTTATTAAAAGTTAACAAGAGCATATGAAGCATTTGTCACCGCGGTGGAAAGGAAAGGGTGCCACGGCAGCGATAACGAAACGGTGCCACGGCAGCGTTCCGGTTCCGGTAACTCGATTGAGATACCGATGCAAAGGAGAAGTGTGCGGATGCGTGCAAAAATGGTCGGGCGCTCCCGTATTCCGGGTGTCCCACGAGTTGGCGACAAGGAAACGAGTGACAATTTGGACATGGTGCAAAACACGAGCATCTCAAGCATCGCAAGCATTCGTTCACGGGCAGTCGTCTCAGGGTTATACCTTCGAAGCGTGTGTTATCGGAGGGGTTCGAGTTCAATGCGATGTAGGGGAAGTAGACGTTCCGCGACGGTAGTCGAAGTAGCTGTTCTCGTTTCGTAGTTGTTCGGGGTCGCCGCCAGTTGTACACATGACGTTGGGGTACTTGTCGGTCCGGTCTTGACGGTGTCGTTTTTGTGACGGTTATCGTACTAATCGGCCGTAGTGGAACTTGACGGATCCGAGCTCTTCGAGGGTCATCGTGGTACTCGTTGACATTGTAGTCGTACATGTTCAGGAAGAAACTTTTATGGCGTCGTGGAACTTGGCAAGATGCACGTCGATGGTAGTTGTTCTCATATCATCGTGGTACTTGGCGATATCCATGCGTAGAGGTACTTGGCAGCCTCGTGTAGACGAACTTGAGGTACTCCAGGGCAGAGGAATCAACGTGGCAATGGTGGTATCGACATATCCAGATCACAACAAGGCCAAGGGGTCTCGCGCATCGCAGATCGAAGCAGCGGTCGCACTCGTCCTCCCGCGAGCAGAGACGAGGGCACTAGGAAGACCTACGAGGAGCAACAACAGCAAGGGGGAGGATGACGACGAACTTGGCGCGCCGGAGGTAGGGACGAGGTCCTGCCGGCGGGCAGGTGACGTAGAGGAGGAAGGCGAGGGAACGGCCACGACGGCGCTGGTCGTGGGGAACTCGTTCACGGCGCCCAGACCTTCGATGCACATCGAGGCGGCGAGGAGGAGTCTCTCCGGCGAGATGTGGGCGGCCACTGCTCGAGGAGAGGCCACGGGTGGCTGGATTCGGCCGGAGGCGACGCCCTATAGCGCGGGGATGAGGTGGTGGCAGCGGGAGCTTCGAGCTTGGCTGGCTGCGGCCATGGAGGACGGCGGCGCTGAGGCGGGGCGACGCGCGCGCAGAGGCAGGTAGCGGCGCGACGAGGAGGTGCAGAGAGGTGGAGGAGAAGAAGAGGCTTTGCCGGGGAAAAGCTCGGTTGTGGCCGCGGCACTATGAGGAAAAAGGAGGCGGGGCGATGAGGCTCATGCTTGCTGGGGAACTCCCCTCCCTGGCGATGCGTGAGGGAGTGCGGGGATGGGGCACGTTGCGGGTGTGGGTGGCGCTGGGCCGTAGGAAACAGAGGAGGAGAGGGATCGAGGGAGGAGCGAGACGAGGGAGAGATCGATGCGCGGGGCTTCTCCCTGGCGGCGGTGGACGAGGACGAGAGGGAGAGGGTGAGTGGGATCGGGCAGAGACATGGTTAGTTTTAGGGTTAGAGTGTTAGGTGGGCTTGGGGCCGGCCCAGTAGAAGGGGGGTCAACCGGGCCTTTTGAACAGGCTGCAGGAAGAGATCCCAGGCTGCTGGGCTGAACAGTGAGGCCCAAGGGCACTGCTGCTATCTCTCCCTCTCTCTTAAAATCTTATTTACTTTAACAGAAAAGAAAAATTAGGGATAGGAGAAGAAAGAGAGGGTTTGGGAAGGAGTTGCGCATGGGAATAATTTCCCCGGATTCACAAAAATGTGCTCATTCCGCGAAAATAGAAATGGCCAAGATTGAAAGATTTAAATTCAAACTCATTTGATTTAAATTCAAATGATTTGAATAGGAAGTGAGGGTTGGGAAGGTCCAAAAATGTTCGGATTTTTGGTGGAGCTCCGGAATATGATGAAAGAATATATGTCAAGGTTGGAAACCAAGAATTAAGATAACAAAGGCATTGGGATAATATGCAAGTGTGTTATGGTGATTTCCAAATTAAAGAAATATTTCATATAGCTCCCTAATATTGGGACGATATGTTATAAAGAGAAGTCACCCTTCCCTCGATTTAAATAGATCAACCATCTATGCAATTTGTTAGTTGAGTTGAGATGCAAAGGTTAATGACATGAAGGCATGATGACATGATGCAATGCAAAAGTAAAAGAGCAAGCACAAAAGAAACACACAGAGAAACTCAGAATACCTGGAAGTCTTCCGGAGCGTCGTTCTCGGGGCGTTACATGTTACCTTTGAAGACTGTGCATCTTACAGACGGTTAGGCGTCATGGTCTAGAGCATCCAAGAGGAATTGTGGATCGCCGAGTGACCGAGTTTGTGAAGGTTTGGAAGTCACCTGAAGACTTACCACGAGTGATTGGGTGAGGTCTGTGTGAACTTACCTCAAGGGGAATACGGTGAGGACTGAGTGTTCCGAACTGCGTGTTTAGGACTGGGTGTCCGGGACTGTGTGCCCTCAGGTTTAAATACCTAGCCGCCCTAACCAGATGTACAACTGTCATAGCAGTTGGAACTGGTCTACCAAATCATTGTCTTCACCAAGCTACCTGGTTCCATTTCCTCAACCCTTTCAAATTTCCTCAGTTATGTGTTGAGTGCTTGTTCATATTTGTTTGAAGACTTTGACTGAAGACTTTCTCAATTTCCTCAGTTCAATTTCTTCAGTCTGTTTGTCTTCATCCTGTGTCATCCTGTGTTTACGCTTTCCGTACTCTGTGCTTGTCTTCATTTCATCATGACGACCATGCTTGTGTTTTGTTATGTTTACTTCTGAGTACTTATTCCACTGCAAGTAGTTCTTCGCTAAGGAATTTCCTCACCCTAAAATTCCTCAGTGAAGAATTCATAAAAATCACCTATTCACCCCCCCTCTAGTCAATATAACGCACTTTCACTGACGCATGAATACATCTTCCTCAAGAACACCATGAAGGAACGTGTTCTGAACATCTAGCTATCTTAAGCTCCAACCTCTGGAAACAACAATGGACAAGACAAGTCGAATAGTAGCTGATTTAACAACTGTGCTAAAGGTATCCTCATAGTCAATGCCAAACCTTTGTTTAAAACCCTTAGCAACTAATCTAGCCTTGTACCTGTCTATACTTCCACTAGACTTTCTTTTATCTTGTACACCCATTTACAGTTAATGACATTCATGCCACTTTTGATGGTACTAGGTGCCACGTTTATTTTTCATAACTGTGTCATACTCACTACCCATGGCTTCTTTCCAATCTTTGTGAGCAAGAGCATCAACTAGATTAACTGGTTCACCAGCAGTAGTGAGGAAAGCACGTTTTTTATCATACCTGATGGTACCATCTTTGTATTCCTTTTCCTTAGTAATACCTGACTGAGACCTTGTGTGACGCCGAGAAATTATTTGTGCAGCAGAGGAACCAGCCATAGAAGATCCAGCCACCTGATCATATCCAGCCGCAGCGGGATCGCGCGCCAGATCTCCTGCAGACGAAATCAGCCTCGGGATCGATCCGCCAGCCGAAGCGCTATGCGTGTCGCCCGCTGATCTCGTGTGGGTGGACGTGCGCGTCAAGGCCCGTGGGCTGGGCCTAGCCGCCGTCGCCTAGTCAGGCGGCTAGTCGGCCACTCCCTCAGCCCGTGGACTCGTGGCGAGTGGAGAGTCACCCCCACCCCCGCCTGGGCTGGTGGGCTCCGTGCTGTCGCTGTCGGCCACCGAGTCGCGAGCCGCCTCCGCCTGACGCAGGAAGGAATCCTCCTTGGATCATGCGCCAATGATTGCTCTGGCGCCAGGATTTTCCTGGGATCGTGTGCCAGATCGCCTGCTGCTAGCGGGATCCTCCTCGGGGCTAGCGACGGCTGCGTTGGCTGTTTCTGTACACATAAAATCATGACATGCACTTGTACATACATCATTAGAGGTGCAATTTTCTATGGATTTGGTCACATGGTCAGCTTTAGATAATTCACCCCCGTGATCAGATATTGTGTCAAAGTCCCGAAGAAGTGCTATTTCAGCACGAAGAAGTGCGCCTGTGATGACCCACAAGTGTAGGGGATCTATCATAGCCTTTTCGATAAGTAAGAGTGTCAAACCTAATGAGGAGCAGAAGGAAATGATAAGCAGTTTTCAGTAAGGTATTCTCTGCAAGCACTGAAATTGTCGGTAACAGATAGTTTTGTGATAAGATAATTTGTAATGAGTAGCAAGCAATAAAAGTAAATAAGGTGCAGCAAGATGGCCCAATCTTTATGTAGCAAAGGACAAGCCTGGACAAACTCTTATATGAAGGAAAGCGCTCCCGAGGACACTTGGGAATTATCGTCAAGCTAGTTTTCATCACGTTCATATGATTCGCATTCGGTACTTTGATAGTTTGATATGTGGGTGGACCGGTGCTTGGGTACTGTCCTTACTTGGACAAGCATCCCACTTATGATTAACACCCATTGCAAGCATCCGAAACTACAACAGAAGTATTAAGGTAAACCTAACCGTAGCATGAAACATATGGATCCAAATCAGCCCCTTACGAAGCAACGCATAAACTAGGGTTTAAGCTTCTGTCACTCTAGCAACCCATCATCTACTTATTACTTCCCAATGCCTCCCTCTAGGCCCCAAAAATGGTGAAGTGTCATGTAGTCGACGTTCACATGACACCACTAGAGGGATGACGACATACATCTCATCAAAATATCGAACGAATGCCAAATTCACATGACTACTAATATCAAGACTTCTCCCATGTCCTCAGGAACAAACATAACTACTGACAAAGCATATTCATGTTCATAATCAGAGGGGTATTAATATGCATAATTGATCTGAACATATGATCTTCCACCAAGTAAACCAACTAGCATCAACTACAAGGATTAATCAACACTACTAGCAACCCACAGGTACCAATATGAGGTTTGGATACAAAGATTGGATACAAGAGATGAACTAGGGTTTGAGATGAGATGGTGCTGGTGAAGATGTTGATGGGGATTGACCCCCTCCCGATGAGAGGATCGTTGGTGATGACGATGGTGATGATTTCCCCCTCCCGGAGGAAAGTTTCCCCGGCAGAACAGCTCCACCGGAGCCCTAGATTGGTTCCGCCAAGGTTCCGCCTCGTGGCGGCGGAGTTTCGTCCCGTAAGCTTGCTTATGATTTTTTCTAGGACGAAAGACCTCATATAGCAGAAGATGGGCATCGGAGGGCCAACAAGGGGCCCACGAGGCAGGGGCGCGCCCAGGGGGGTAGGGCGCGCCCCCACCCTCGTGGCTAGTGGGTGGCCCCCCTCTGGTACTTCTTGCGCTCAGTATTTTTATATATTTTGGAAATAACTTCCATGAAGTTTCAGGACTTTTGGAGCTGTGCAGAATAGGTCTCTAGTATTTGCTCCTTTTCCAGCCCAGAATCCCAGCTGCCGGCATTCTCCCTCTTCATGTAAACCTTGTAAAATAAGAGAGAATATGCATAAGTATTGTGACATAATGTGTAATAACAGCCCATAATGCAATAAATATCGATATAAAAGCATGATGCAAAATGGACGTATCAACTCCTCCAAGCTGAGACCTCGCTTGTCCTCAAGCGAAAGCGGAAATCAAAAAATATGTCCACATGTTTAGAGATAGAGGTGTCGATAAAAATAAAATACGGACATGAGGGCATCATGATCATTCTTAGAACATCAACATACATATATATATATATTGTCATATGATCTCTTATGCTAATGTAACAATTCAATCACAATTTCAAGTATGAATCATAAACTTCATTGAAAACTAACAAACTCTAATCTCAGTCATTGAGGAAATTGCAATTTATCATTACATAGGAAAGAGTCAATATAAGAGCTTTTCAGCAAGTCCACATACTCAACTATCATTTAGTTTCACAATTTCTAACACTCACGCAATATTTATGGGTATGGAGTTTTAATCGGACACAGAGAAAGATAGGGACTTATAGTTTTGCCTCCCAACGTTTTACCTCAAGGGTAATGTCAACGATAATAGCTCATGCAGACTCACATCCAATTAGCTATATGTATCTAGATCTTTCCAACACATTGTGCTTGCCAAAGGATAAATTGTAAAAAGGAAAGGTGAATATCACCATGACTCTTATATAAGGTAGAAGATAAAAGGAAAAGATAGGTCCTTCGTAGAGGGAAGTAGAGGTTGTCATGCGCTTTTATGGTTGGATGCACAAAATCTTAATTCAAAAGAACGTCACTTTATATTGCCACTTGTGATATGGACCTTTATTATGCAGTCCATCGCTTTTATTTCTTCGATATCACAAGATCATATAAAGCTTATTTTCTCCACATTAATAAGTCATACATATTTAGAGAGCAATTTTTATTGCTTGCACCGATGACAACTTACTTGAAGGATCTTACTCAATCCATAGGTAGATATGGTGGACTCTCCTGGCAAAACTGGGTTTAGGGATATTTGGAAGAACAAGTAGTATCTCTACTTAGTGCAAAGAAATTGGCTAGCATGAGAGGGAAAGGCAAGCTCAACATGTTGGATGATCCATCACAATATAATTTATCTCAGATGTAAGAAAACATAACCCATTATGTTGTCTTCCTTGTCCAACGTCAACTCTTAGCATGTCATACTTTAATGAGTGCTCACAAGCATAAAAGATGTCCAAGATAGTATATTTATATGTGAACCTCTCTTTCTTTATTACTTCCTATTAATTGCAATGATGACCAAAACTATGTTTGTCAACTCTCAACAACTTTTATTCATCATACTCTTTTTATGTGAGCTCATTACTCTCCATAAGATCCATATAATCTCTTTATTTCTTTTTATTTCTTCTCTTTTATTTTATTCCCTCAAGATCATAGCAAAATAATCAAGCCCTTGACTCAACACTAATCTTTATTATATATAGCTCACGGACTCGATTACATAGAAGGATCATAAAGCAAAGCTCACAACTAGATCATACTAAAACTTTATTCTACTAGATCAAGATATTATCAAAAGGATCGAACTATGAAAACCGGTAAAGATAAAAGTGATGGTGATACGATACCGGGACACTTCTCCAAGTTTGGGAGTTGCCAAGGGGAGTGCCCATACCAGATACTCGGTTCTTCTTTGTTGGTGAAGAAGGTGTTGGTGATGATGGGTAGTCGCACATCGAGCGTAAGAGATCCTCCAATTTGTGGATAATGCCCTTGAGTGCGATGATATGCTCCTTCAACAAAATATTTTCACTTGTGAGATACTTGTTTTGAATACGAGCTAACTCAATCATCTTGAAAGCCTCAATCTCCGTTGGGGTAAGGAGATTGTGGTGAGGTTGAAGGATGTCTTCTTCTGCTACTCCCCGAACTTGATCCCCCATGGCCTTCTTGATCCCATCATCCTTGTTGATCTCTCTGTGTTCTTCTCTCTTCAGCTCTATCTTCATTAGCCAAGCATCATTGCCCTCATTGTTGGAGGAGGAGGGAGACGACATGATGCTTGGCCTTTAGAACCCTGGCAGAAAACAACTCGAAACAAGAATAGGAGATTTTTGCGTGATACGCTGGTCAAAACCTTCGGGAGATTATATAATGAATTTTTACCGACTAGAAGAAGTATTGTGCAAGAAAACGGAGTCCGGAGAGCGCACGAGGTGCCCACGAGGCAGGGGGCGTGCCCAGGGGGGTAGGGCGCCCTCAACCCTCATGGAAGCCCCGTGTCCTTTCCGGTCTGCTTCTTATTTTCCTATTTTTTATATATATATATTAAAAAACGTAGAAATATTGCCATTAGAACTGTTTTGGAGTCGGTTTACTTACCGTACCACGTACCTATTCCCTTTCAATGTCTGAAACATTCCGGAAAGTGTCCCTTATGTATTCCTCTGGGGTTACGGTTTCAATAACATTAGTTTCAACATTTATGGGATTACCTGAGATATAATGTTTGATTCTTTGACCGTTTACCACCCTTAGATATGTGCCTTCGAAGTTGTTGATTTTTATGGCACCGGAACGATAGACCTCCTTGATAACGTAAGGACCTTCCCATTTAGAGAGAAGTTTGCCTGCAAAAAATCTTAAACGAGAGTTGTATAGCAATACATAATCACCTACATTAAACTCACGCTTTTGTATCCTTTTGTCATGCCATCTTTTAACTTTTTCTTTGAACAGTTTGGCATTCTCATAGGCCTGGGTTCTCCATTCATCAAGTGAGCTAATGTCAAATAACCTCTTCTCACCGGCAAGTTTGAAGTCATAATTGAGCTCTTTAATGGCCCAATATGCCTTATGTTCTAGCTCAAGAGGTAAGTGACATGCTTTGCCATAAACCATTTTATATGGAGACATACCCATAGGATTTTTATATGCAGTTCTATAAGCCCATAATGCATCATCAAGTTTCTTGGACCAATTCTTTCTAGATCTATTAACAGTCTTTTGCAAAATTAATTTGAGCTCTCTATTACTTAATTCTACTTGACCACTAGACTGTGGGTGATATGGAGATGCAATTCTATGATTAACATCATACTTAGCAAGAATTTTACGAAAGGCACCATGAATAAAATGTGAACCACCATCAGTCATTAAATATCTAGGGACTCCAAACCTCGGGAAAATAACGTCTTTAAGCATCTTAATAGAGGTGTTACGATCAGCACTACTAGTTGGAATAGCCTCTACCCACTTAGTAACGTAATCAACAACAACTAAAATATGTGTATACCCATTAGAGGATGGAAAAGGTCCCATATAATCAAAGACCCAAACATCAAATGGTTCAATAACAAGTGAATAATTCATAGGCATTTCTTGACGTCTGCTAATATTACCAATTCTTTGACATTCATCACAAGACAGGACAAAGTTACATGCATCCTTGAAGAGAGTAGGCCAATAAAAACCGGATTGCAATACCTTGTGTGCAGTTCTATCTGCAGCATGGTGTCCTCCATAAGCTTCGGAGTGACACTTGCGTAGGATCTGTTCCTGTTCATGCTCAGGTACACAACGTCTAATAACACCATCTACTCCTTATTTATAAAGATGTGGATCATCCCAAAAGTAATGTCTTAAATCATAGAAGAAAATTTTCTTTTGCTGGTATGTGAAACTAGGTGGTATAAATTTAGCAACAATATAATTAGCATAATCAGCATACCATGGAGCAGTACAAGAAGCATTTATGCCATTTAATTGTTCATCAGGAAAGCTATCATCAATGGGTAGTGGGTCATCAAGAACATTCTGTAACCTAGACAAGTTGTCTGCAACGGGGTTCTCAGCTCCCTTTCTGTCAATAATATGCAAGTCAAATTCTTGTAGCAAGAGAACCCATCTAATAAGTCTAGGTTTAGCATCTTTCTTTTCCATAAGGTATTTAATAGCAGCATGATTAGTGTGAATAGTTACTTTAGAATCAACAATATAAGGTCTGAACTTATCACATGCAAATACAACTGCTAAAAATTCTTCTTCAGTAGTAGCATAATTTCTCTGGGCATTGTCTATATTTTTACTAGAATATTGAATAACAATTAATTTCTTATCAACTCTTTGTCCTAGAACAGCACCTACAGCATAATCACTAGCATCACACATAATTTCAAAGGGTAAATTCCAATCAGGTGGCTGAACAATAGGTGTAGAAATCAAAGCTTTCTTAAATATTTCAAATGCTTCTACACAATCACCATAAAAGACAAAAGGAATATATTTTTGTAATAGGTTAGTCAGAGGCCGAGAAATTTTTGAGAAGTCCTTAATGAACCTTCTATAAAAACCGGCATGATCCAGAAACCTTCTTATACCTTTGATGTCCTTGGGACACGACATATTGTAAGTGCATCTAGTGCCACCCCTAGTTGGTTTTGGAGTATTGAAGACAAACCTAGTTGAGGGACTAATGTGTTTGTGAGAATTGCAGGATAACATAGGTAGAATTCCCTCATTGATTCGGTTTTCCTACCAGAGATGACCCCTAAATATGTATAAAGACATTGAAGTCAGAGGTGGTATGTGAAGACATTCACATTGAATACTATGATAAGAGAAAGACATCACGTGAAGACTATGGAGCACGAAGACTTAGCAGTTTCGTCGTTCTGTGTTTTTCTTTGTTGAGTCATAGGAACCACCGTACTGTCAAGTGGGGTCCAAGAGAACCAGTCAGAATGACTGAAGTGATGCTTAACCAAAGTCCTATGTCTTCGAGTGAAGATTATGAGAGCAAATCTTGTCCAGAGTTGGATAAGTCAGCTTTTCTTGTAGCCCAAGTAAAGTTGCCGTGTGTGTTTGAAATCTGACCGTTGGAACACGTGTCAGTTCCTTAGTGACCAAGGGTCATTTTGGACAAATTAGGTCGGGTTGCCAACGGGCTATAAATAGCCCACCCCCTACAACCATAAACGGTTGGCTGCTCAGAGCTAGATTACGGCTTTTGCCGTTTGAGAGCAACCCACCTCGAAGCCTTTAAGAGAGAATTCCTTGCGAGGATAATGCCCTAAACACCTAGAGCCAAAGAGTGTTAGGCATCACTTAAGTCTTCCTGTCTGTGTGATCTGAAGACTTATTACACTTGAGGACTGTGAATCCTCCAGCCGGTTAGGCGTCGCGTTCGGAGCATCCAAGAGTCATTGTGGATCGCCGGTGAATGAAGTCTGTGAAGGTTTGGAAGTCTACCTTGAAGACTTACCAGAGTGATTGGGCGAGGACTGGGTGTCCTTAGCTCAAGGGGAATAAGGTGAAGACGAGGTCTTCTGAGTTGAATCTCAGCCTCCCTAACCAGACGTACAGTTGTCACAGCAACTGGAACTGGTCCAACAAATCATTGTCTTCAACGAGTCACTGGTTTCATCCTTCCCTTCCCTTTACTTACTGTTGGTCCTTGTGAAGTCATTGTATGATTGCATTATCTTTTGTCTTCACTGAGTGACTGCTTGTTCTGATTGGCTTCACAATATCTTCCTACCTGATCTTTACTGCCTAGCTGCTATTAGTCATTGTGCTTTCACTTCATTGAATACTTGACTATGGTTTATCTAGTCTAGTCTACCTTCCGCTGCATGGTAATAGGTTTATTTCTATCGTTTGTCTTCGAAACTTCCATGTTTTGAAGACTTTCATAAAAATCGCCTATTCACCCCCCTCTAGTCAATCACTAGCACTTTCAATTGGTATCAGAGCAAGGTACTCCCTTGTTCTGTGTGATTCAGTTTAACCACCTGGAGTTTTAGCTATGTCGACTGCAGGGATAATTAAAGTCTCCGCTGCGTGCCCTGTCTTCGATGGAACTGAATATCCCTACTGGAAGAATAAGATGCGCATGCATCTTGAAGCCATTGATGTCGAACTATGGTATGTCGTCAAGAATGGCGTTCCCAAGGCTGGTGAAGGTGTCACCGCTGCTGATGTGAAGAAGTTCGTTCAACTGGACTCTACTGCCAAGAACATCATCTGTGGTCATCTGACCAAAGGACAGTATGGCCGCGTGAGTGCTTTGGAAACATCTAAGCTAGTCTGGGACTGGCTCTCCAAGGTCAACGACGGCGTCTCAACCCAGAGAGATCAGAGAATCAGTGTCTTTCGCAACCTCTTCAACCGTTTCAAGAGAAATGACAATGAGAATGTCCAGCTCACGTTTGATCGACTCACTGACATCACAAATGAGATTCAAGCCCTCGGCGCTACTGAGATCACCAAGCATGAAGTCGTAAAGACACTCCTAAGATCACTTGACAGCTCGTTTGACACCCTAGCCCTGATGATTCAAGAACGTCCTGACTTCAAGACACTCGCTCCGTCTGACATACTTGAGAGGCTCAACACACACGAGTTTCATCTTTCCGAGAAAAGAGATATCTACGGTCCCAACTATGGGCGAACTCGTGCCTTGAAGGCAAAAGCTGTCTCCTCATCTAAAGAAGAATCTGGCAGCAGTTCTGATGATCCCGAAGACATTGGAAAGGAGCTTGCTATGCTTGTGAAGAAGTTCCAAAAATTCACCAAGAAGAAAGGCTTCAGAAAGTCTTCACGATCACGCTCAAGGAATGATGAAGCTTATGCTCATGACTACAAGAAGAGAACATGCCACAAGTGCAAGAAACCTGGCCACTACATCTTAGAGTGTCCGCAGTGGGACAATGAGAACAACAACAAGAAGAAGAGCAAGGCGTATGACTCTGACGACAAGAAGAAGAAGAAATACTCAAAGTCTTCTTCCAAGTCTTCCTCAAAGTCTTCATCACACAAGAAGAGCTCATATGGCAAGGCACGTGCGTTTGTTGGCAAGGAAATGGATTCAGAGGAGGAGTCCGCTTCTGGGGAGGCAGAGGTGGAGTCTGAGGAGGAGTCCGATTCTGGCGTTGCGAGTCTGGCTACAGCATACGTTGCCAAGTCCATCTTCAACACTGAAGACAATGACTTCATCACCGACACCGATGCAAATGACAAGGACTACTCCGCTCCTACCTACTGCTTCATGGCACGCGGTGCCAAGGTAAACACACGCACTACTCAGTATCAAACATCTAGTGAAGATGACTCTGATTGTGGTTCCAAACCCAGCTACAAATCACTTGCTAAAATTGCAACTGAACAACAGAAAGCTATGGAACATATTCAAAAACTGTTAGACAAAAGCGATGATCTGTTAGACGCTGAAATGACTCGATCTCAGTCCTTAATTGAAGACATAAAAAATCTTCACGTTAAGTATGAGGATCTTGAAAGTCGTCATGAAACGCTCTCAACAACTCATGAAAAGCTTTCCTATGATTATCTTCAAAGGAAGCAAGATCTTGAGAAATTGAGAGCGGCTCATGAAGATCTTCAAAATGAAAACGAGTCACTTCGTGCCGAACAGATCAGTTCAGCTCAGGAAGGATTTGAACCACCATGTCTTAAATGCATCGAGCGTGACAACGCTACTTCTGTTGCTGGGTGTTCTACTGCTGCTACTATTGCAATATCTTCAACTGTTGATGTGGTAACTAACCCCTCTGCTGAGGATACCACTGCTATTGTTGATGAGAATGCTAGGTTGAAGACATTGCTTGAAACAGGGATGTACAAAAAGTCTCAAAGGGCATCAGACACTATGTGATGTCCTCAAAAGGCAGATCCTGAACCGAAACCCTAGGAAAGAGGGTGTTGGGTTTGAAAGGAAAATGAATGCTGATGGCTCTTACTGGAAACCTGAGCAGTACCCCAAAACCACATGGGTTGCTGCAAAGGAACCTTCAGTGGATCCATCCACCCTATCTGGCTTCACTTGTGCTAATCCCATTGTTATTGATGAATCCTTTGATGCAAACTATAAACTATTTAAGAATCAGAATGGTGAAGTGTTTGCCTGGTATATTGGTAGTAACTGCAGGAATGGGCCGCCTATGAAGAAAGTCTGGGTGCCGAAAAGGTGTTTGGAGAATCTTCCTGTGAATGTCGTCATGACACCACAAGTGAAGAAGACAAACCCCAGACCACAGGCTTCATATGGTCCAAAGGCTTCATACAGACAGAGGACTCACCTGAGTCGCACTAACGCAAATGTTTTGCAGGGAAACCATACTCAGGCCTATGAAATATGAGCACGTTTCATCAAACCTCCATGTTCATAAGACCAAAAACTATTCTGCTTATCCTTATGAGTACTATTGTCCACATGCAAGGCTTTTTGCTAGGGCTCCAAAGACAAAGTTCTCAGATGCTGCACTTAGACTCATTGCTTCGAAGCCACCCTTGAAGATGTGGGTGGCTAAGAAAGCATAACTCTCTTTTGCAGGGAAAGGTCTCCAGCCGAAAACCAAAATCGTCTGAAGCCATTGCTGGGGACCTTAAACATCTTGTAGGGCGCAAGATCAAATGCCCAAATGGTCTTATTATGTACTTTGTTCCTGAGTCGCTTGCTACTTGCCCTATCAGTCCTAATCTCGATCTAAGCTTTCATAATCCACTGGCTCGTCAAATGTTTTTGCTTCACAATTCTCTTCGTGAAGCCTATCCCCCTAACTGCACTGTAGGATACGACACCAGCTGCTTCAGAATGGATTATTGATAGTGGGTGTACCAATCACATGACTGGCAAGCGAAGCCTTCTCATGGACTCAACCTTACGTCCAGCTGACAAAAGTCACATCACATTTGCTGACACTGGTAAAAGCAAGGTATTGGGTTTAGGTAGAGTTGCAATCTCAAAGGATCAACACATGGATAAAGTCATGCTTGTTGAATCCCTTGGTTTCAACTTAATGTCTGTCTCAATGCTTTGCGATTTAAACATGATTGTGATGTTTGGAAAATATCGTTGCCTTGTTCTAATGGAATCTGACAAGTCTCTAGTGTTTGAAGGGTATCGGAAAGATGATTTGTACATGGTAGATTTCTCAGCAGGACCACAACTTGCTGTATGTCTTCTAGCAAAACCTTCTGAATGCTAGCTCTGGCATCGGAGGCTAGGGCATGCTGGCATGAGGAACCTCCACACCCTTGCAAGGAAGAAGCATGTCATAGGCATCGAGGGCGTCAAGTTCAAGAAGGATCACTTATGCGGTGCCTGTGAAGTAGGAAAGATGACGAGGGCCAAGCATCCCTCGAAGACAATCATGACAATGACTCAACCCTTCGAACTGCTCCACATGGATCTTTTCGGTCCCACTCATTACTCAACTCTTACTACTACTGCTTGTCTCTATGGCTTTGTCATTGTTGATGATTATTCAAGATATACTTGGTTGCATATAATCCTCTACAAGACTGAAGTGCAGGATGTCTTCAGACGCTTCGCCAATCGAGCAATGAACAACTATGGCGTCAAGATAAAGCACATCATAAGTGACAATGGCACTGAATTCAAGAACACTGGCCTAGATACATATCTTGATTCTTTGGGCATCACACATGAATTCTCAGCTCCGTACATGCCACAGCAGAATGGCGTCGTCGAACGCAAGAATAGAACACTTATTGAGATGGCCCGGACGATGCTTGATGAATACAAGACTCCAAGAAAGTTCTGGCCTGAAGCCATTGATACTGCATGCCATATTATCAACCGTGTTTATCTTCACAAGCTTCTCAACAAGACATCCTATGAGCTCCTTACTGGGAAGAAGCCAAATGTCAGTTACTTTAGAGTATTTGGTGCCAGGTGCTGGATCAAGGATCCACATCACACTTCAAAATTTGCACCAAAAGCACATGAAGGTTTTATACTTGGATATGGAAAGGATTCGCACTCCTACAGAGTATTCAACCTTTTTCACTATAAAATGGTTGAAACAGTGGATGTGCGGTTCGATGAGACTAACAGCTCAGAAAGAGAGCAGCTGCCAAATGTGCTAGATGAAGTTCCATCCAGTGAATCAATCAAACTTATGGGAACTGGAGAAATCATACCTTCTGAAGCTCAGCCTGAAGAGGAACTTATCATCTCCGCACCCGATCAACCTGAAGACAATGCTCAGCCTGAAGACAATCCTTCTAATGATGACAATGATCAGCAAGAGCAAAATCTTCGTCCTGTACATCCTCGTGTTGCAAATGAAGTACATATTGAGAGAATAATTGATAGCATCAATGCACCAGGTCCACTCACTCATTCAAGGGCAACACAACTAGCAAATTTCTGTGGGCACTTCGCATTCATCTCAATATCTGAACCCAAGAAAGTTGAAGAAGACTTCATGGAACCTGAATGGATTCAAGCTATGCAAGAAGAGCTTCAACAGTTTGAGCTGAATAATGTATGGGAACTGGTTAAGCATCCTGATCCTCGCAAGCACAATATAATAGGCACCAAATGGATATATCGCGACAAGCAAGATGAGCATGGTCAAGTTGTCAGAAACAAAGCTTATCTCGTTGCTCAAGGGTACACTCAAGTTGAAGGGATTGACTTCGATGAAACATTTGCTCCTGTGGCTAGACTTGAAGCCATATGCATACTGCTGGCCTATGCAAATCATCATAACATTCTTCTATATCAAAGGATGTGAAGAGCGCTTTTCTCAATGGCAAGATTGAAGAAGAAGTGTATGTTGCACAACCGCCTGGCTTTGAAGATCCAAAACATCCTGACATGGTGTACAAGCTCAACAAGGCACTGTATGGCCTCAAACAAGCCCCTCGGGCTTGGTATGACACACTCAAAGACTTCCTGAAGAGCAAAGGCTTCAAACCTGGTTCCCTCGACCCCACTCTCTTCACGAAGACATATGATGGTGAACTGTTTGTGTGCCAAATATATGTGGATGACATTATCTTCGGCTGCACCAATCAGAAATATAGTGAAGAGTTTGGATATATGATGCAAGAGCAATATCAGATGTCCATGATGGGTGAGCTGAAGTTCTTCCTTGGTCTTCAAATACGTCAGCAATGCAACGGCATCTTCATATCTCAAGAGAAGTACCTCAAAGATTGCCTGAAGAAATTTGGGATGCAAGACTGCAAAGGCTTCACGACGCCAATGCCAGCCAAACATCATCTGGGTCTCGACGACAATGGTAAAGAGTTTGATCAAAAGGTATACCGCTCCATGATTGGTTCTTTACTTTATCTATGTGCATCTAGGCCAGATATTATGCTTAGTGTTTGCATGTGTGCTCGATTCCAAGCGGCACCAAAGGAATCGCATCACTTAGCTGTGAAGCGAATTCTTCGATATTTGGCTTACACCCCAACATTAGGATTATGGTATCCAAAGGGCTCAGAGTTAGATCTGGTTGGATTCTCGGATGCTGATTATGCTGGTGACAAGGTGGATCGCAAGTCTACATCAGGCACATGTCATTTTCTGGGACGATCACTTGTATGTTGGTCTTCAAAGAAGCAGAACTGTGTATCTCTCTCCACTGCTGAATCTGAATACACTGCTGCTGGATCTTGCTGCGCTCAACTTCTATGGATGAAGCAAACACTCAAAGACTATGGCATTCATCTGAAGCAAGTGCCACTCTACTGTGACAACGAAAGCGCCATCAAGATTGCCAACAACCCAGTTCAGCACTCGAGGACAAAGCACATTGAAATTCGTCATCACTTTCTCAGAGATCATGTTGTAAAGGAAGACATTGATATCATACACGTCAACACTGAAGAGCAATTGGCAGATATCTTCACCAAGCCCTTGGATGAGAAGAGGTTTTGCAAGTTACGGTGTGAGCTAAATATCTTGGAATCCGCAAATGTCCTGTGATCAGGCACACATCCTAACACTTATGCATATTGATGACTTAGATGTGCAACACACGAAGTAAAGTATATCTTCAATCAATGAAGACTTACATTCTAAGTGTGAATACATTAATGTGGAATTTGACTTCGGAGCGCCACGACAATTGTGCGCCGTGTCTGGGTCTAATACTTCCTATAGGGTGGGTAACGCCACCACCAAATTTTTCTGTTTGAAGTGTTTCGCTCATGGCGTTACGTTTGGTATGTCTTCACATTTGGTTTGGCTTCAATCTCAACTTGTCTTCATGATTATCTTCACTATGTTGATTTGATTGTCTTTCTCATACATAGTGTCCTGTCCTCTACAGCATTCACTTATAGCTATGTCTTATTGTTGAATCTTTTGAACTAAGTGAATGTGATCGGACCCTAATCTCTCTATGCTTTCTATCTCAAACTCTATCTGTCCAAATCATATGCATTCTATTGAAACTGTCGAATGTCTTCTCTGCGTCCTTGTCAACAGAAGATACAGAGACAAACATTAAGTCCGTTTCCAATGCTAATTCCTTCACCTGAAACCCGGAGAAGTGGGAACGACCACCCAACAATCCAGGCGTGCGTGGGAACGTGGAACAACCTCCGATATGTTGCATGATGGCCACGTGTCCTTCAGATGTGAATCGCCAGGGGCACCTGTGTAATAACACTGTGCCGTCCCTGTCCCTATAAATACACGCCTCACCACAATCATTATCCTTTCTTCCACTCTCACACAAACCCTAGCGCCACCGCTAGCCCTCAACGATGCCGACGACGAAGCGCTTAGCTGCTGCGACCTCATCGACGTCGTCTTCACGCCGGCCGCGGACATCGTCTTCTCCGCCATCGCTGTAGGTGTCCTCCGTCGCCAAGTTCGGGCACGGACGATCGAACTGCTCGGCCTCCTCTCCCACTCCGTCTAGCAGTTCTTCGTGTGGTAAATAAAACTTCCTTTTTACGGCCCCTTTGATCCTATAGATTCATCACTTTCTACCACAAGCAGTTTCTGTTCACACAAGTTGGATCTATTTCATACTGCATCTCATAATATGCCTAGTATGTTCACTTATGCTTCACAAAGTAGTTAGATTCCTCACTTGTACTGATCCATGGATTCGTACAAATCTGGAACCAACTCTCTATCTAGGAGTGAATGTCTTCGCACTATGAGGTCAATGTCTTCTAAAATGATTTATCTTCAAAATCTTCTGAGAATGCATATGACCTCTTCCCCTTCCCTCGCACCTTAATGCTGTCATAGGTACATGTACGTGGGAGAATCCCTTGATTCTAATAGTCTGCATTCATTTGCAGAATTCTTACAGCATCATATAAATTCTCCCGAAGCCAGTTCCTGTTTGACCCGCAGGCGGAAGCCTTTGAAACCTTTGAACGTGTTGAAGCCATTCAGTCTGAAGTTCATGGCTACAGAGAAATCTACAAGGAAGGGAGGCAGACAGCGCCGTGGAAACACTGCTAAGGACCTACCACCAGATCTCTATGAGCTATACAAGTCAGATCCAGAAGAAACCTATGGAGAACGCAAGAACCGAATCCAATGGATTCGAAGACATTGGGCAGAGAAATGGTTCAAGTACAGATTTGTCACCAACGAATATGCTGAGAAGAGTGCCATCAAGGGCCCATGGGGAGATATCATATACAAAGGTCTTCAGCCCAAATCACAGTTCGAAGCTATTGCTCAAGGCTTTTACCCATCCATGCTTCGTGGACCTCAGCCTGCTAATGCCGACCCATCCTCTCTGTTATGGTGTCGCGAAGACAATCTCTTCAAGCGCAACTATCAGTTTGCACAGAACTCTGCCAAGGAAAACAAGAAGTCATTGGGATTAGACTTCAACCCAGGCCCCTCTACGCCACGTGCTGATGGCACACGAGAAGCTGAACCCAATCTGGTTGGGCCCTTCTACAACCTAGAAGGTCTCATCACTCATATTATGGTTCAAGGGGCAGTCGTGGACCAACCTGCAGATGATGCTGAATCTGACGAAGCACCTGCACCACCGAAGCCGCAGAAGCAGAAGAAGGCTAAAGCTTCAAAGTCAGCTGCTCCTCCAAAAATCTTACGGGCGAAGCCACTGGCTACTGCACCTCCTGAAGATAGTGTGCAGTCTGAAGATCTATCACGTATCTCCAAGAAGACTGAGATGAGAAAGAATACTGATCAGGCACTGACTGCTGCTGCTATTCTGCGCAATGACGCCATTGATCTGTCCAGCGATGAAGATCTTGCAGATGATGCTCTTGAGCAACTGATCAAGAGCAAGGAAGAAGCAAAGATCTTCAATGATTTGCCTCTCTTTGATGTGACAATCATCCATAACTTCATTGATGAGTGGTTTGACACGCCCAACCTCAGCTTTGAAGATCTGCAACTTCCAATTGGCCTCAGTGTCACCTTCACTGGCGCCATTGCTTCTGAGCTAGCTCTAGCTCAGCGCATCATTGAACTAAAGCAAAAGATCGACTATGAGAAAGTTCAGTTCAAGAAGCACATGGCCAAGCTCAGCGTGCAAGATGTGAAAAACTTCAAGATTATGCTGCACAAGCTCAAGGAAGCCTTTCTCAAGAAGCGTGAAGAAGCTAAAGGTTCTCGTGAGCACATGAAGAGCCTGGCTGACAAGTGTGTGCAAGCCTACAATGAGGCTGAGAAGCGCAAGGCTCTTGGGCATCCTGGCATTGACCCCAGAATGGCTGCAAAGAAGAAGAAGCCATTGACTGACACATCTGCACCTTCAAGGCAGGAAGAACCCCGCATTGTCTTCCCAAGCAGCATGTCGGGCTCAAAGCCAAAGGTCACTTCCACCGCTCCAGACCTGAAGAAGACAAGGGCTGCCGAGGCTGAAGCCAGAAAGAGGAAAAATCCTGAGGCTTCTGATGTCGCTCCCTCCAAGAAGAAGTGCAGAACCAAGAAAGATCGGGCTGCTCCCACAGAGCCCCTTGTTGTAGAACCCATCTCTGTTGCTCGCCCTGATTCCTCACATCAAGAACGACGGATAGTAGTTCATGAGCCTGCTTCCACAGAGGCTCCTGAAGCTGAAGACATTCCAGTAGTTGACCTCACCGCTGCTGAAGACATTGGTCACCATGACAATGTTGAAGATGATGAAGTCCTTCCTCATATCGAGCACCAACTGGTATCATCGCCTGTGCTCACGCACATCGAACTCATTTGCATTGGTCGTCCTCTAACGCCAACTTCTCAGGATGCATCATGGGCTGATCACCCATAGAGACAAGACACTCCAAGCTCTCCCCAACCGCAAGCTACCCCAATAGTGCAAGATGATGATGACTATGAGGCCCAGCACACTCCATCTCCACAAGCGTCGCCCGTTATACGCAGGCTTCGCAAAGGATCAAGGCCCCAAGTCACTCCCACAATGCATGTGTTTGAATCCGAAGGCAAAATGGCTGAAGATGTTCCGGCTGCATCAGCCGATGAAGAAGAAGCCCCAAGAGTTGCTACACCCCCATCTCACCAAGATGTTGTTCTCGAGGAGAACGTGACCGACCCTCCAGCTTCTGAAGTGGAGGTTGAGAATCGTGAGGCTGCCACCGCTAACACCACTGAAGCCAATGACGTGGTCATGGCTGAAGACACTGTGGAGCCTGCACTTAACACTGTGCCAGAGGCCAATGAAGCCAATGATGCACCTACAACTGATGTGCAGCCTGACGCCTCTGTTGATGCCACTGCTCCTGTTCCGCCACCAAGGCCACACACTATCGAGCAAGCATTCAACTATGGCCAACTTATCACTGTCAAATGGCCTCTTCTGACTCCTCCGCCTGCTGCTGGTCCTCAGTTTGACTATCACGTTGAGCACAGGCCTCAGGTTCAGAAGGCAATGCCAAGGTTGCCCAGGTTTCCAGGTCCTGCATCTGCACCCGGATCTTTTAACATCAATGGTTTCAAAGCACACAACACCTTCTTCAATAGCGCCAAGAACCCCTACTCAAAGGCAAGAATATCTTCTGATCGGTTCTGGAGCTATCAGCAGCGCAGTTATTACTCATGCATTATGTACAATCAAGGGCGCATTTTCCCACATATGCGTCTTGACATTGAAGCCATAACTGGTCTGCCTTGTTTGGAAGAAGCTCTGGATTGCTTCAGAGAGTCTGGATTGTTGCCGTTCGTCACTGACAAGGAGCACTTGGGTCCTTGAGTGGATGACAGGCAATGTTCATCACGAAGCCAAAGCCTTTGATATCATTGAGCTCACTGGTCTGCCCACTCCAGGAGATCTTTATGAACCTGGTTGTCAGCCTCACAGTGCAGCTATGGAGAGCATTTTTCACAAGCCTGAACCAAACATGAGTCAGATGCTTAGCATGATGAAGCCTTTGCCTCCAGATGCTGCATATCCTAAGGAGTTCTTTGTTGAAGACCTTGAGTATCTGCCATGCACTATCTATCACATTATAAGGCGAACTCTCTGGCCCATCAAAGGCCATTCTCCACATGCGAAGCTGGAAGGTGCAATGAAGACTTTCGTCTTCCATATTCTTCACGGCAAATGCTTCAATGCACAAGACTTCTTCATCCGCCAACTTGCTGCATCAGGATCTGATCTCTTTGGCTTGAAGTTTTACGCTCCATGGATTATGCGGCTGATCAAACTACACTCAGCTGTCACCTATCAGCCCTCTGCTCGCAATCATCGGATCTTTATGCTTGACGTCGATATGTCAGTTGAAGCCATCTATCCAGAGCCTGCCAAGGAGCCCCTTTGTCTTCAGAATGCTGATAAGCAGAGTTTCTCTCAACACATTGAAGGTGAACCAGCCGTCACTCGTGTTTATCCTCTGGCTGGTACTACCCGTGGACCTCATCGTGCCCTCACTGAAGCCACTGAAAGCATCATTGCACAACGGCCCAAGAAGCGATCCCGTGTTCTCAATGACCGAGAGCTTCTGGCTGCCCTTCATCAGAAACAAGATAAGCATCATGACTGGCTGAAGCGCCAAATGCAAAGTGTCTTGGTGGACGTAAACAGGATTCGCAACCTTGCCACCAAGAATGCCTTTGTTGCCCATGAAACCTGTCGGCGTACATGGAAAGGGCTGACACTTATGTGTTCTGAAGATGATCTTCAAGAGGATGGCTTCTCTGAACGCTTCAAGTTTGACTCAACACCTCCAAGAAGGACTGTGCTGCGGCGTACTCCGTCTCTTGAAGACTCTGAGTTCTCCTCCTCTGCTGCAACAGTGAATGCACGTGTCATCAATGATGAAGATGATGCTACTTCACCACCTTCAGCGCGAATCAACACTGCACCAAGTTCGTCTGCACTGCCAACCAACACCGAAGACCCTGCTGCTTCACCAACTCCTCACGAGGACGTGTAGGTGATCTATGTCTTCAAACCTTTTTGGTCCTTACTAACAAAAGGGGGAGAAGCATATGAGTTTGATAGTCTTCAAGCGGGTCCATATGGGCGGTGGTTTATATTTTGCCTAGTGTTTACAACTCTCGCGTCTTGATACATTTGGTTCTTTGAGTTGTAACACTCAAACTCGATGGTCGTCTGCTACTTATTTGCTATTCTGTGATGCGGTGATAAATTCCGCATGTGCGACGATAAATTCCGCACTTAGATCATTTTGCAGACATCCATTTTTCATTATGCATGTCATTATATTCACATACTTTTCATGCATGATGAATTGTCATCATAAGTTGAAGAGGATCTCCACAAGTACAACCTGCCATGTGCATTTGCATTCCAAAAGCAAATTACTTATATGCACATCTTCAGGGGGAGCCCTTGCAACTTATGAAGACAATCCCCTATCCTTTACAATTTCACATATTATATTCCCCGTTGAAAACTTCAACTAGTTTGTCATCAATCACCAAAAAGGGGGAGATTGTAAGTGCATCTAGTGCCACCCCTAGTTGTTTTTGGAGTATTGACGACAAACCTAGTTGAGGGACTAATGTGTTTGTGAGAATTGCAAGATAACACAGGTAGAAGTCCCTCATTGATTCGGTTTTCCTACCAGAGATGACCCCTAAAAATGTATAAAGACATTGAAGTCAGAGGTGGTATGTGAAGACATTCACATTGAAGACTATGATATATAAGAGAAGACATCACGTGAAGACTATGGAGCGCGAAGACTTAGCAGTTTCGTCGTTCTGTGTTTTTCTTTGTTGAGTCATAGGAAGCACCGTACTGCTAAGTGGGGTCCAAGAGAACCAGTCAGAATGACTGAAGTGATGCTTAACCAAAATCCTATGTCTTCGAGTGAAGATTATGAGAGAAAATCTTGTCCAGAGTTGGATAAGTCAGCTTTGCTTGTAGCCCAAGTAAATTTGCTGTGTGTGTTTGAAATCTGACCGTTGGAACACGTGTCAGTTCCTTAGTGACCAAGGGTCATTTCGGACAAATTAGGTCGGGTTGCCAACGGGCTATAAATAGCCCACCCCCTACAACCATAAACGGTTGGCTGCTCAGAGCTAGATTACGGCTTTTGCCGTTTGAGAGCAACCCACCTCGAAGCCTTTAAGAGAGAATTCCTTGCGAGGATAATGCCCTAAACACCTAGAGCCAAAGAGTGTTAGGCATCACTTAAGTCTTCCTGTCTGTGTGATCTGAAGACTTATTACACTTGAGGACTGTGAATCCTCCAGCCGGTTAGGCGTCGCGTTCGGAGCATCCAAGAGTCATTGTGGATCGCCGGTGAATGAAGTCTGTGAAGGTTTGGAAGTCTACCTTGAAGACTTACCAGAGTGATTGGGCGAGGACTGGGTGTCCTTAGCTCAAGGGGAATAAGGTGAAGACGAGGTCTTCTGAGTTGAATCTCAGCCTCCCTAACCAGACGTACAGTTGTCACAGCAACTGGAACTAGTCCAACAAATCATTGTCTTCAACGAGTCACTGGTTTCATCCTTCCCTTCCCTTTACTTACTGTTGGTCCTTGTGAAGTCATTGTATGATTGCATTATCTTTTTTCTTCACTGAGTGACTGCTTATTCTGATTGGCTTCACAATATCTTCCTACCTGATCTTTACTGCCTAGTTGCTATTAGTCATTGTGCTTTCACTTCATTGAATACTTGACTATGGTTTGTCTAGTGTAGTCTACCTTCCGCTGCATGATAATAGGTTTATTTCTATCGTTTGTCTTCGAAACTTCCATGTTTTGAAGACTTTCATAAAAATCGCCTATTCACCCCCCTCTAGTCGATCACTAGTACTTTCACATATTTTCAATAGCATCAACTTTAGCTTTATCAACTTCAATACCTCTTTCAGAAATTTTATGCCCCAAGACAATACCTTCATTAACCATAAAGTGGCACTTCTCCCAATTCAAAACAAGGTTAGTTTCTTCACATCTCTACAAAACTCGATCAAGGTTGCTCAAGCAATCATCAAAATAGGATCCATAAACGGAGAAATCGTTGATGAAAACCTCACAAATCTTTTCACAAAAGTCAGAGAATATAGCCATCATGCATCTTTGAAAGGTAGCAGGTGCACTACATAAACCAAAAGGCATACGTCTATAAGCAAAGGTACCGAAAGGGCAGGTAAAAATGGTCTTTGCTTGAACATCAGCTGACACGGGTATTTGAGAGAAACCAGAGTAACCATCTAGAAAGCAAAAATGTGTATGTTTGGATAATCTTTCTAGCATTTGATCAATAAAAGGAAAAGGGTAATGATCTTTTTTAGTAGCTTTATTTAATTTGCGGAAATCAATTAGCATCCTATAACATGTAATAATTCTTTGTGGGATCAATTCATCTTTATCATTAGGAACAACAGTAATACCTCCCTTCTTAGGGACACAATGGACAGGACTTACCCACTGACTATCAGCAACGGGATAAATTATACCTGCCTCAAGGAGCTTTAATATTTCCTTTCTTACCACTTCCTTCATCTTAGGATTTAGCCGTCGTTGGTGATTAATAACTGGTTTGGCATCCTTCTCCAAATTAATTTTGTGTTGACATAGAGTGGGACTAATGCCCTTAAGATCATCAAGAGTATATCCAATAGCAGCATGGTGCTTCTTCAGAGTTTTCAATAATTTATTTTCTTCATGCTATGAAAGGTTAGCACTAATAATAACATGATATATCTTCTTTTCATCAAGATAAGCATATTTAAGAGTATCAGGTAACAATTTAAGCTCAAACATGGGATCACCCTTGGGTGGAGGAGGATCCCCTAGGATTTCAACAGGCAAGTTGTGTTTTAGAATAGGTCCTTGTGTAAAGAATACTTCATCTATTTCCCTTCTTTCATTCATGAACATATCGTTTTCATGGTCGAGCAAATATTGTTCTAAAGGATCATTAGGAGGCACATCAATAGAAGCAAGACCAATAACTTCATCCTCACTAGGTAATTCCTCATCACGGGGTTGTCTACAAAATTTAGAGAAGTTAAACTCATGAGGCATATCACCCAAACCAATAGTAAGAACATCCTTTTCGCAGTCTATCCTAGCATTAACGGTATTTAAGAAGGGTCTACCAAATATAATGGGACAAAAGCTATCTTGTGGGGAACCAAGAACAAGAAAATCAGCAGGATATTTAACCTTCCCACACAAGACTTCAACATCTCTAACAATCCCAATCGATGAAATAGTATATCTATTGGCAAGCTTAATTGTAACATCGATATCTTCTATCTCAGCAGGTGCAATATCGTGCATGATTTCTTTGTATAAGGTATGAGGTATTGCACTAGCACTAGCACCCATATCACATAAGCCATGATAACAATGATCTCCTATTTTAACAGAAATAAAAGGCATGCCTATAACAGGTCTATGTTTATCCTTAGCACCAGGCTTAGCAATTATAGCAGTTTCTTCACAGAAATAAATAACATGCCCATCAATATTATCGGCCAAGAGATCTTTAACCATAGCAATATTGGGTTCAACTTTAATTTGCTAAGGCGATTAAGTTGGGTAACGCCAGGGTTTTCCCAGTCACGACGTTGTAAAACGACGGCCAGTGAATTGTAATACGACTCACTATAGGGCGAATTCGAGCTCGGTACCCGGGGATCATCATAAGTGATAGTTTTTTCTTCAACTTTAATAGGTGCAACTACATTTGTTTCAATGGGAGGATTATATTTAAACCACTTCTCCTTAGCGAGATCAACATGACTAGCAAAAGATTCACAGAAAGAAGCTACTATCTCAGAGTCAAGTCCATATTTAGTGCTAAACTTACGGAAAACATCAGTATCCCTAAAAGATTTAACACAATCAAACTTAGGTGTCATACCCGACTCCTTACCTTTGCCGAGATCCCAATCTTCAGAGTTTCGTTTAATCCTCTCCAATAAATCCCATCTGAATTCAATAGTCTTCATCATAAAAGAACCAGTACAAGAAGTATCGAGCATGGAGCGATTGTTGTCAGAAAGCCGAGCATAAAAAATTTGAATAATTATTTCTCTTGAGAGCTCATGATTGGGGCATGAATATAACATTGACTTAAGCCTCCCCAATATTGAGTGATGCTTTCTCCTTCGCGAGGCCAAAAATTATATATATAATTACGATCACGATGAACAAGGATAAAACTTTTGGTGAAATTCCAATTTCAGTTGCTTATAGTCCCATGATCTCATATCATCACATAGCCTATACCATGTCAATGCATCTCCCTTCAAAGATAAAGGGAATACCTTCTTCTTGATAACATCATCGGGCATACCTGCAAGCTTAAATAATCCACAAACTTCATCCACATAGATTAAGTGCAAATTGGGATGCAATGTTCCATCTCCCGCAAAAGGATTAGCTAGCAGTTTCTCTATCATACCCGAAGGAATTTCAAAGTAAACATTTTCAGTAAGTTCAGTAGGTTGAGGGGTAACAAATTGTGGTTCCGGACGAGGTGAAGATACCCAGAACAAACCCCTCAAAGGATTATGTTCCATAGTAACAAGTGACAGTAAATTTCAGCACACTATATAAGTTTTTCCTAACCAAATTCCACCAACCAAAGGCGCTTCACTCCCCGGCAACGGCGCCAGAAAAGAGTCTTAATGACCCACAAGTGTAGGGGATCTATCATAGCCTTTTCGATAAGTAAGAGTGTCAAACCCAACGAGGAGCAAAAGGAAATGATAAGCAGTTTTCAGTAAGGTATTCTCTGCAAGCACTGAAATTGTCGGTAACAGATAGTTTTGTGATAAGATAATTTGTAACAAGTAGCAAGCAATAAAAGTAAATAAGGTGCAACAAGATGGCCCAATCTTTATGTAGCAAAGGACAAGCCTGGAAAAACTCTTATATGAAGGAAAGCGCTCCCGAGGACACATGGGAATTATGGTCAAGCTAGTTTTCATCACGTTCATATGATTCACGTTTTGTACTTTGATAATTTGATATGTGGGTGGACCGGTGCTTGGGTACTGTCCTTAATTGGACAAGAATCCTGCTACCTCTTGAGAACTGCGTTGGATTTCCTTAAAGACGAAAGGATGATGCAGCAAAGTAGCATAAGTATTTCCCTCAGTTTTTGAGAACCAAGGTATCAATCCAGCAGGAGGCTACGCGCGAGTCCCTCGTACCCGCACAAAGCAAATAACTCCTCACAACCAACGTGATAAGGGGTTGTCAATCCCTTCACGGTCACTTACGAGAGTGAGATCTGATAGATATGATATGATAATATTTTTGGTATTTTTGTGGTAAAGATGCGAAGTAAAATAAAAGCAAAGTAAAAAGAAAAGGAAATAACTAAGTATTGGAAGATTAATATGATGAAGATAGACCCGGGGGCCATAGGTTTCACTAGTGGCTTCTCTCAAGAGCATAAGTATTTTACGGTGGGTTAACGAATTACTGTTGTGCAATTGACAGAATTGAGCATAGTCATGAGAATATCTAGGTATGATCATATATATAGGCATCACGTCCGAGACAAGTAGACCGACTCCTGCCTGCATCTACTACTATTACTCCACTCATCGACCGCTATCCAGCATGCATCTAGAGTATTAAGTTCATGAAAATAGAGTAACGCCTTAAGCAAGATAACATAATTTAGAGGGATAAATTCATGCAATATGATAAAAACCCCATCTTGTTATCCTCGATGGCAACAATACAATACGTGCCTTGCTACCCCTACTGTCACTGGGAAAGGACACCGCAAGATTGAACCCAAATCTAAGCACTTCTCCCATTGCAAGAAAGATTAATCTAGTAGGCCAAACCAAACTGATAATTCGAAGAGACTTGCAAAGATAACCAATCATACATAAAAGAATTCAGAGAAGATTCAAATATTGTTCATAGATAAACTTGATCATAAACCCACAATTCATCGGTCTCAACAAACACACCGCAAAAAGAAGATTACATCGAATAGATCTCCACAAGAGAGGGGGAGAACATTGTATTGAGATCCAAAAAGAGAGAAGAAGCCATCTAGCTAATAACTATGGACCCGAAGGTCTAAGGTAAACTACTCACACTTCATCGGAGGGGCTATGGTGTTGATGTAGAAGCCCTCCGTGATGGATGCCCCCTCCAGCGGAGCTCCAGAACAGGCCCCAAGATGGGATCTCGTGGATACAGAAAGTTACGGCGGTGGAATTAGGTTTTGGCTCCGTATCTGATCGTTTGGGGGTACGTAGGTATATATAGGAGGAAGGAGTATGTCGATGGAGCAACAAGGGGCCCACGAGGGTGGAGGGCGCGCCTGGAGGGGGGGGGGGTAGGCGCGCCCCCTACCTTGTGGCCTCCTCCCTTGTTTCTTGATGTAGGGTCCAAGTCTCCTGGACCATGTTCGGCGAGAAAATCACGTTCCCGAAGGTTTCATTCCGTTTGGACTCCGTTTGATATTCCTTTTCTTCGAAACCCTAAAATAGGCAAAAAAAACAGCAATTCTAGGCTGGGCCTCCGGTTAATAGGTTAGTCCCAAAAATAATATAAAAGTGGATAATAAAGCCCAATAATGTCCAAAACAGTAGATAATATATCATGGAGCAATAAAAAATTATAGATACGTTGGAGACGTATCAAGCATCCCCAAGCTTAATTCCTGCTCGTCCTCGAGTAGGTAAATGATAAAAACAGAATTTTTGATGCGGAGTGCTACTTGGCATAATTTTAATGTAATTCTTCTTAGTTGTGGTATGAATATTCAGATCCGAAAGATTCAAGATAAAAGTTCATATTGACATAAAATTAATAATACTTCAAGCATACTAACTAAGCAATTATATCTTCTCAAAATAACATGGCCAAAGAAAGTTCATCCCTACAAAATCATATAGTCTAGTCATGCTCCATTTTCGTCACACAAGAATGCTCTCATCATGCACAACCCCGATGACAAGCCAAGCAATTGTTTCATACTTTAGTAATCTCAAACCTATAAACTTTCACACAATATATGAGCGCGAGCCATGGACATAGCACTATGGGTGGACTAGAATATGATGATGGGGGTTATGTGGAGAAGACAAAAAGGAGAAAGTCTCACATCAACGAGGCTAATCAATGGGCTATGGAGATGCCCATCGATTGATGTTAATGCAAGGAGTAGGGATTGCCATGCAACGGATGCACTAGAGCTATGATACATCTCCAACGTATCTATAATTTTTGATTGCTCCATGCTATGTTATCTACTGTTTTGGGCAATATTGGGTTTATTATCCATGTTTATATTATTTTTTTGGACTAACCTATTAACCGTTGGCCCAGCCCAGAATTGCTATTTTTTTGCCTATTTCACTGTTTTGAAGAAAAGGAATATCAAACGGAGTCGAAACGGAACAAAATCAACTGGAGAAGTTATTTTTGGAAGGAAAGCTACCGGAAAAGCTTGGAGTGCACCTCAGAAAAGAAGGGAGGTGCCCATGAGGGTGGGGGGCGCGCCCCCCTGCCTCGTTGCCCCCCCTTCAGTCCACCGACGTGCTTCTTTCACCCATATATACCTACGTATCCTAAAACTTCCAGAGGAGATAATAGATCAGGGGTTCCGCCGCCAGAAGCCTCCGTAGCCACCGAAAACCAATCTAGACCCGTTCCGGCACCCTGCCGGATGGGGCAATCCTGCTCCGGTGGCCATCTTCATCATGCCGGTGCTCTCCATGATGAGGGAGTAGTTCTCCCTCGGGGCTGACAGTATGTACCAGTAGCTATGTGTTTGATCTCTCTCTCTCTCTCTCTCTCGTGTTCTTGAGGTGTTACGATCTTGATGTATCGTGAGCTTTGCTATTATAGTTGGAGCCTATGATGTTTTCTCCCCCCTCTACTCTCTTGTAATGAATTGAGTTTTCCTCTTGAAGTAATCTTATCGGATTGAGTCTTTAAAGATTTGAGAACACTTGATGTATGTCTTACCGTGGATATCTGTGGTGACAATGGGATATCACATGATTCACTTGATGTATGTTTTGGTGACCAACTTGCGGGTTCCTCCCATGAACCTATGCATAGGGGGTGGCACACGTTTTCATCATGATTCTCCGGTAGAACTTTGGGGCACTCTTTGAGGTCCTTTGTGTTGGTTGAATAGATGAATCTGAGATTGTGTGATGCATATCGTATAATCATACCCACGGATACTTGAGGTGACATTGGAGTATCTAGGTGACATTAGGGTTTTGATTGATTTGTGTCTTAAGGTGTTATTCTAGTACGAACTCTAGGGATGTTTGTGACACTTATAGGAATAGCCCAACGGATTGATTGGAAAGAATAACTTTGAGGTGGTTTCGTACCCTACCATAATCTCTTCGTTCGTTCTCCGCTATTAGTGACTTTGGAGTGATTCTTTGTTGCATGTTGAGGGATAGTTATGTGATTCAATCATGTTATTATTGTTGAGAGGACTTGCACTAGTGAAAGCATGAACCCTAGGCCTTGTTTCCTAGCATTTCAATACTGTTTACGCTCACTTTTATCATCAGTTACCTTGCTGTTTTTATAATTTCAGATTACAAATACCTTTATCTACTATCCATATACCACTTGTATCACCATCTCTTCGCCGAACTAGTGCACCTATACAATTTACCATTGTATTGGGTGTGTTGGGGACACAAGAGACTCTTTGTTATTTGGTTGCAGGGTTGCTTGAGAGAGACCATCTTCATCCTATGCCTCCTACAGATTGATAAACCTTAGGTCATCCACTTGAGGGAAATTTGCTACTATCCTACAAACCTCTGCACTTGGAGGCCCAACAACGTCTACAAGAAGAAGGTTGCGTAGTAGACATCAAGCTCTTTTTTGGCGCCGTTGCCGGGGAGGTTAGCGCTTGAAGATATATCTTTAGATCTTGCAATCGAGTCTTTTAGTTTCTTTTTTTATCACTAGTTTCGTTTATAAAAGAAAACTACAAAAAAATGGAATTGAGTTTGTCTCATAGGCTTCATCTTTTTAATATCTTTCGTGAGTATGATGGAAAGGAAAATTGTGCCATAGTGTCAGAAGAAGAATGCATTAAAATGTTTGGCACTAAATATTTGAGTGATGAGCATGATTGCAATGTTGTTAGTATGAATTCCTTGAATATCCATGATGCTAATGATATGCAAAGCCACAAGCTTGGGGAAGCCATGTTTGATGAAGATGATATTTTTTGTCCCCCATGTTTTGATGAGCAAATTTATTATGATGGAAGCATGCCTCCTATATGTGATGATTATTGTGATGACACGTATGCTTTAAAGAATAATAATAGCCATGAAACTTGTCATCTTGATCTTAATTTTCAATCACATGATAGTTATTTTGTTGAGTTTGCTCCCACTATTATTCATGAGAAGAAATTTGCTTATGTGGAGAGTAATAAAATTTCTATGCTTGTAGATCATGAAAAGAATGCTTTATGTGATAGTTATATTGTTGAATTCATTCATTATGCTACTGAAATTTATTATGAGGGAGGAATATTTGCTTGTAGGAATTGCAATAATATCAAGTTTCCTCTCTATGTGCTTAAAATTTTGAAGTTTTGCTTGCTTTACCTTCCTATGCAAGTTGATTATTGTTCCCACAAGTTGTTTTCTCACAAAATGCCTATGCATAGGAAGAGGGTTAGACTTAAATGTGCTAGTCATATTCTTCATGATTCTCTGTTTATGTTACAATTCTTATCCTTCATGTAAGCATCATTGAAATCATCATGCCTAGCTAGGGGCGTTAAACGATAGCGCTTGTTGGGAGGCAACCCAATCCTATTTTTGTTCCTTGATTTTTTCTACTGTTTAGTAATAAATAATTCATCTAAGTTCCTCAAAAAAAATTCATCTAGCCTCTGTTTAGATGTGGTTTTATGTGTTTAATTAGTGTTTGTGCCAAGTAGAACCTTCGGGAAGACTTGGGGAAAGTCTTGTCGATCTTGCTGTAAAAAACGGAAACTTTAGTGCTCATGAGTATTGCTACCTTTTTTATTGGAGAGTGATATTTAGTTAATTCTTTTTCGAGATGATTAATAGATAAATTCCTCAGGTCCAGCAATTTATCTGAGAATTTTATGAGTTCCAGAAGTATACGTTTGATCCAGATTACTACAGACTGTTCTGTTTTTGACAGATTCTATTTTCTATGTGTTGTTTGCTTATTTTGATGAATCTATGGCTAGTAAAATAGTTTATAATCCATAGAGAAGTTGGAATACAGTAGGTTTAACGCCAATATAAATAAATAATGAGTTCATTACAGTACCTTGAAGTGGTCTTTTGTTTTCTACTTTAAGTTTTGTGTTGTGAAGTTTTCATGTTTTGGGTAAAGATTTGATGGATTATGGAACAAGGAGTGGAAAGAGCCTAAGCTTGGGGATGCCCATGGCACCCCCAAGATAATCTAAGTACACCTAAAAGCCAAAGCTTGGGGATGCCCCGGAAGGCATCCCCTCTTTCGTCTACTTCTATCGGTAACTTTACTTGGAGCTATATTTTTATTTACCACATGATATGTGTTTTTCTTGGAGCGTCAATTTATTTTGTTAGGATTTGATTTCTGTTATTTATAACAATGTTTCTCATCTTTTATTTCAATAAAAGTGGCATTGATAGTCTTTACTATGCCTATGTTACAAGTCTTCATGTTGCTGTTTGAAAACAGAAAGTTTACCGCTGTTGCAATAATTCCCTAGAAAAGTCAGAATGTGATAAAATTTTGAAACATTTTGCATATTAAGCTCTGATAAATTTACTACAGTGGGAATTTTCTTTCATAATTTTTGGAGCTAGGGAAGTATGGATGTTGCTGCAGTCTTTACAGACTGTCCTGTTTAGGCAGATTGCTGTTATGTTTGCATTGTCTGCATATGTTTGCTTCTTTAATGATTCTATTTGAGGATAGGACTATTAAATATGCAGAGGCATTTAGTATGCAATGTTGAATAATAATTTTAGTGATTCGCTACAGTAGAGTATGATAAGGTTTTGGCAATGGTTTATACTAACTTATCTCACGAGTCCTTGTTGAGTTTTGTGTGGATGAAGCTTCTGAGATTTAGGGAGACCGTGATATGAGAGGAATTAATGAGACAAAAGCTCAAGATTGGGGATGCCCAAGGCATCCAAAGATAATATTTCAAGAAGTCTCAAGCGTCTAAGCTTGGGGATGCCCCGGTTGGCATCTCACCTTTCTTCTTCAACAACTATCGGTTAGTATCGGTTGATCCTAAGTTTTTGCTTCTTCACATGATGTTTGCTATTCTTAGAATGTCATTTTATTTTGCTTTGCTTGCTGTTTGAATAAAATACCAAGATCTGAAATTATTAAATGTTAGAGAGTCTTCACATAGTTGCATAATTATTCGACTACTCATTGATCTTCACTTATATCTTTCGGAGTAGTTTGTCATTTGCTCTAGTGCTTCACTTATATATTTTAGAGCATGGTGGTAGTTTTATTTTGAAGAAATAGATGAACTCTCATGCTTCACTTAGATTATTTTGAGAGTCTTAAATAGCATGGTAATTTGCTTAAAATCATAATATGCTAGGTATTCAAGTAGTAAAGTTTTCTTATGAGTGTTTTGAATACTAAGAGAAGTTTGATGCTTGATGATTGTTCTGAGATATGGAGGTAATAATATCAAAGTCGTGCTAGTTGAGTAGTTGTGAAATTGAGAAATGCTTGTGTTGAAGTTTGCAAGTCCCGTAGCATGCACGTATGGTAAATGTTATGTAACAAATTTGAAACATGAGGTGTTATTTGATTGTCCTCCTTATGAGTGGCGGTCGGGGACGAGCGATGGTCTTTTCCTACCAATCTATCCCCCTAGGAGCATGCGCGTAGTGCCGAGGTTTTTGATGACTTGTAGATTTTTGCAATAAGTATGTGAGTTCTTTATGACTAATGTTGAGTCCATGGATTATACGCACTCTCACCCTTCCATCCTTGCTAGCCTCTTCAGTATCGTGCATTGCCCTTTCTCACATTGAGAGGTGGCGCAAACTTCGCCGGTGCATCCAAACCCCGTGATATGATACGCTCTTTCACACATAAACCTCCTTATATCTCCCTCAAAACAGCCACCATACCTACCTATTATGGCATTTCCATAGCCATTCTGAGATATATTGCCATGCAACTTTCCATCATTCCGTTCATCATGACACATTCACCATTGTCATATTGCTTAGCATGGTCGTGTAGTTGACATAGTATTTGTGGCAAAGCCACCTTTCATAATTCTTTCATACATGTCACTCTTGGTCCATTGCATATCCCGGTACACCGCCGGAGGCATTCATATAGAGTCATCTTTGTTCTAGTATCGAGTTGTAATCATTGAGTTGTAAATAAATAGAAGTGTGATGATCATCATTATTAGAGCATTGTCCCAAGTGAGAATAAAAAAAAGAAAGGCCATATAAAAAGAGAAGGCCCCAGAAAAAAGAGAAAGGCCATAAAAAAGAAAAGGCCAAATAAAAATAATGAGAGAAAAAGAGAGAAGGGACAATGCTACTATCCTTTGCCACACTTGTGCTTCAAAGTAGCACCATGATCTTCATGATAGAGAGTCTCTTGTTTTGTCACTTTCATATACTAGTGGGAAATTTTCATTATAGAACTTGGCTTGTATATTCCAACAATGGCCCTTGTCAGTGTTAAAACCGGCGGATCTCGGGTAGGGGGTCCCGAACTGTGCGTCTAGGCCGGATGGTAACAGGAGGCAGGGGCCACGTGGGCTAAAGGGTGCGGCCACGTGGAGCTCCACCTTTAGTCCTGGTTGGTAACACCAACCGGGACTAAAGGAAATTTTATGATTTTTTTTTTTAAAAAAATTAAAATTTTTTTTGAATTTTTTTTTGGTTTTCAAATTTCTAAATTATTTTAACCTCTAGTCTGTAATCACCACCCCTCATCACTTCTCAATTTATCCTCTAATCACCCCTCATCATTCCAAATCATCTAACTTCCCGAACGGCCCCAGAAAAAAGAGAAAGGCCATAAAAAAGAAAAGGCCAAATAAAAATAATGAGAGAAAAAGAGAGAAGGGACAATGCTACTATCCTTTGCCACACTTGTGCTTCAAAGTAGCACCATGATCTTCATGATAGAGAGTCTCTTGTTTTGTCACTTTCATATACTAGTGGGAAATTTTCATTATAGAACTTGGCTTGTATATTCCAACAATGGCCCTTGTCAGTGTTAAAACCGCCGGATCTCGGGTAGGGGGTCCCGAACTGTGCGTCTAGGCCGGATGGTAACAGGAGGCAGGGGCCACGTGGGCTAAAGGGTGCGGCCACGTGGAGCTCCACCTTTAGTCCTGGTTGGTAACACCAACCGGGACTAAAGGAAATTTTATGATTTTTTTTAAAAAAAAATTAAAAATTTTTTTGAATTTTTTTTTGGTTTTCAAATTTCTAAATTATTTTAACCTCTAGTCTGTAATCACCACCCCTCATCACTTCTCAATTTATCCTCTAATCACCCCTCATCATTCCAAATCATCTAACTTCCCGAACGGTCACCCATCCTCCCACTCCCCCAGCCCGAGCACGCTTAACTTCCGGGTTCTATTCTCCCTCGCTCCAAGTCTGCACTTGTTGTTTTCCTGACAATACTAAGATGTCAATCCTATTAACCTTCAGGAATTTTGCTTGAGCATGAAGTGACACATTTCATAGTTTTATTTTGAAACTATTGTTTTAAAAAACAATAATTATTTAGTAACACTAATATTTCTTGAATAATTAGTTTGACCATTGTTTGACCATAGTTTGACCACAGTTTGACCAAATTTGACCAAAATTGAAATAACAGAAATAATTATTTAGTAACACTAATATTCTAGAATAATTAGTTTGACCATTGTTTGACCACAGTTTGCCCACTGTTCAATTTTTTTTCGATTTTTTTCACTCTAGATCTTAAAAGCCCCGTAACTTTTTTCTATTAGGTTTTTGAGGATTTTGAAAATGTTTAACGGGGTTCCCCCGGTTAAATTCGGATGTAACTTTTCGAGTAGATGATTTTTCGTATAAAAAACTTTTTCATCCGAGTTAGTATGCAAAAGTTATGCCCATTTTTACAAATTTCAGAGAGATTTTGCAAATAAAGTCAAAATTCACATTTGCAAATTTTCCCAACAACTAGACCACATATCACATTGGAAACTTATTTTCTTTTATTTCTTTGACATTTCCATCATTTTTTTTTTTAAAACTGAAAAGACGATCCACCGGGGGGGGGGGGTAGAGTTTGAAAATGGGACCTTTAGTACCGGTTCGTGGCACGAACCGGGACTAATGGTCTCATCCCCATTAGTCCCGGTTCGTGCCTCAAACCGGGACTAAAGGTCTAATCTTTAGTCCCGGTTTGAGGCACGAACCGGGACCAATGGTTGTGGGCCAGGAGCGAGGCCCATTGGTCCCGGTTCATCCCACCAACCGGGACCAAAAGGTCCAGATGAACCGGGACCAATGGCCCGCGTGGCCCGGCCGCCCCCCTGGGCTCACGAACCGGGACCAATGCTCCCATTGGTCCCGGTTCTGCACTGAACCGGGACTAATGGGGTCACCCGGCCTGGACCAAAGCCCCCTTTTCTAGTAGTGATGTTTTACCCAGGTTCGGGCCCTCTTGATGGAGGTAAAACCCTCCGTCCTGCTTGATTGATATTGATGATATGAGTAGTACAAGAGTAGATCTACCACGAGATCTGAGAGGCTAAACCCTAGAAGCTAGCCTATGGTATGATCGTATGTTGTCGTTGTTGTCCTACGGACTAAAACCGTTCGGTTTATATAGACACCGGAGAGGGTTAGGGTTACACAAGGTCGGTTACAAAGGAGGAGATATCCATATCCATATTGCCTACCTTGCCTTCCACGCCAAGTAGAGTCCCATCCGGACACGAGACGAAGTCTTCAATCTTGTATCTTCATAGTCTAACAGTCCGACCAAAGGATATGGTCCGGCTGTCCGGAGACCCCCTAATCCAGGACTCCCTCAGTAGCCCCTGAACCAGGCTTCAATGACGATGAGTCCGGCATGCAGTATTGTCTTCGGCATTGCAAGGCGGGTTCCTTCTCCGAATACATCACAGAAGAACTTGAATACGAGGATAGTGTCCGACCCTGCAAAATAAGTTCCACATACCACCGTAGAGAGAATAATATTTTCTTTAACCAGCCCCGCACATAATGCAAGGCAGTTTTTTGACACGTCTCGTCAAAGCAGAGATCGTGTCCCCTTATTACGGGATTCTCATCAATACGGGCATGGGTAACCCAACCGCGCCATCAATTACGGCGCTTGTGGGATAAGCGAGTTTTACCAGGCAAGTGGGGACGCTTAGCTTCGTCCGCCCATATAAAGGGATAAGGATTCACCTTTCTATCCATGCCTTCTTCCTCATTTGCTCATCCATTTTTGCACACTCGAGCTCTAGCGCCCAAGTCAGCACTTCCCACCTCAACCTTCTCCAACCATGTCCGGAGCGGGAGGCAGGTGGATGGTCTCCTCCGTCACAGAGGGAGACATCAAGAAGCTGCATGGAGCTGGATACTTAGCCGCGAACATCGCGCATCGGCTGCCCGCTACGGGGCAGATCGTCCCTACCCCGGAACCTCACGAGAGGGTAGTTTTCCTTCACCACTTCCTCCGTGGACTAGGGTTTCCCCTCCATCCATTCGTCCGTGGTCTCATGTTCTACTATGGGCTGGACTTTCATGATCTGGCCCCGAACTTCATCCTCAACATTTCGGCGTTCATCGTCGTGTGTGAGGCTTTCCTCCGCATCCGGCCCCACTTCGGCCTGTGGTTAAAGACCTTCAATATCAAGCCGAAGGTGGTACAAGGCCAACAAGCAAAATGCGGCAGAGCCATGGTGGGCAAGATGCCCAACGTTATATGGCTCAAAGGCTCCTTCATGGAGACAATAAAGGGATGGCAATCGGCGTGGTTCTACATCACCGAGCCGCGCGACGCCAAATGGGTGGCAGCCCCCGAGTTTCGATCCGGATTCCCTACACGGCTCACTTCCTGGAAAGAGAAGGGCTTGTCGTGGGGTTCGTCGGTGGAGCTGGATGGACTCCAGAAATGTATCCGGAGTATGGCGAGCAAGAAGCTCAAGCTTGTAAACATAGTCCAAGTTATGCTCATCCGCCGGATCCTCCGGTGTCAACAACGGGATTTTACCTTGTGGGAGTTCGACCCGGCCCAGCACCAGAATCTGAGCGAGCTCTTCGATATGACGCACAAGGACGTCTGGAAGGTGCTGTTCAAGGGCGCCGAGGTCCCCCCTTCTCTCGCCGAGGACCGCGGACTAAGCGCAAAGCGCCTAGCGTGTTCGGTGAGTTCAATACGTCCTGTAGGACATTTATTTTCCCTAGCTTAATTATCCGCGAGGTCTAATCTCCATGCCTTTGATAGGACCGGGTGGAGTTGTCGGGGCAGATTAACTGTCTGGCCCCTTTGCCCGAAGACACTGCGGGCGCTCTCCTGACGGAGATGCTGGCTCCAGCTCCTTACAAGGTTGGAGAAGACCAAGAAGGGCAAGGGAACCCGAAAGAGGTTTCGGCGCCAGGTGTTATCGGACTCATCGTCCGATAACTCTGCGGCACACTCTTCTCCCGAAGACGAGGAGGAAGAAGAAGATGCTCCCCCTCTAGGCGGGGGAGACAAGAAAAGGAAGGCCGCCCCAACTGGGGAGGCCGAAGGGTCCAAGAAGGGGAGGACTCTCCTTCTGGACAGTTCCACCGCCGCCGACGAGGGCGAAGACGAGTGGTTGCCCCGGGCCAAGCCCCCGGGGAGATCGTAAGTATTCGGATACCAGAGTAACTCATAGAATTCCTTTGGCGCACTGTTTTTCCTAACATCGAACGTAATTATACAGGCCGCCATGAGCCAGTATCGATGTATCATCGGACGGCTCCCTGGGCTCGTTGGACATGGATAGCGATCCAGTCCCGACCGCCACTTCCCCTCATCCTGCCGACGACGCCGAGGTGCTATCTCAAGGGGCACCGGATCGAGGGGAGACGGTCCCAGAGGCGCCTCACGGCGACCTTCCGGACTCCGGGAGCTGAGGGGACGGAGCCCCTAAGAGCTCCGAGTTTGGCCCTCAGCCGAACATTGCGCTGGAACCTCCAGCGATTCCAGGCTCGGGCAGGTGGCCTCCTCCTAAGAGGGGCAAGACGGCTGTGCCGGTGACCTCTGTCCATCCAGAGGCACCGGACAATCTGCTGGAAGCGCTTCGCAGCGCTTCCATCGACGAGGAGCACCGCACTATCATGAGTGCGGTGATCCAGAAGGTTCATTCCGCCAAGAGCTGATTGACTGAAGCCTGTGCCAGCCTTCTAACAGGCTTTGAGGTAAGTGTTTTAAAATGTAGTGGAAATATTACCGCATAGACAGTAGCCCCTGATGCTTTGTTCGGTGTTCACAAAGAAAAGCTGAACAGAGGATCAAATAATATCGCAGGAGTCTAATATAAGTATGTCAATATGCATATGTAGGCTTCGCTGCTGGCATCCGCCGCACTAACTGCGGAGGTCGCCGTACCGAAGCAGGACCTCGAGGGGTCCAGGAAAGAGCTCGGCCTTGCCAAGAGGCAGCTTGAGGAGAACAAGGGTAAGTAATACCCTGTCTATAGATATTTATATATAAAAGAAGACGCGATTGCAAAATGACAGGATCAACGTATATTTGCCAGGGGCCACAATCGAGGTGGCGACCCTGAAGCAGGTGCTAACCAAGGCCGAGGATATAGCGGCCAAGGAGCGCACCGAGCGAGAGAAGCACGAGGCTCGGGTGGGCGAGGTGCAGGAAGAGATCCAGGCTCTCATGGCGAAGCACGAGGCGTTGGAGCTTGACTCAAAGACGCCTGAGTCTGAGCTTGCCACGGTCCTCGAGAGCGCGAGAAGTGCCAAGGCCGAAGCCCAAAAAGCCCTCCAGGAGATCGACGCAATGAAGAAGATAGCGGCGGGTAAGGCTTTCTATGTGCAAAGCAAGCATGTAAAAGTAAATTACCGATTACTTACCCGAATCCGGAGCTCTCCAGGAGCATTCGCAGATTTGCCCCGCAGCGTGTCCGATGCCGCACAATTTTACCAGGCCGAGGATGGAAGCTCAACGGAGAAGCTGTTCTGGTCTCAGTATACTGAGGCCGAACACCCGGTGCCAATGAGCGACCAGCTGAAGCAGATGGTCGAGCTACATAAGGCGGCCGATCGGGCCATGAAGAGCTTTATAGTCCGGCTGTGGCCTGGCGATGCCCTTCCGAACATCTTCTTCGGCCTGGTGAGGCGGCTTGTGGATGCCTACCTGCGGCTGGAGGTCGTCAAGCGATCTGTCTACATTGAAGGAGCACGCCGGGCTTTCGCCCGTGTGAAATTGCAGTGGGTCAAGCTAGACACTGTGAAGCTGATCAAGGAGGGGCCGCCGGAGGGCAAGGAGCACCGCCACCCAGAGATGTACTACAAGGGTGTTCTGCCGGGTGCCTGTCTCATCGCGGATGAGTGTTCAAAAGATGTAATATTTGAATGAGACTTGCTCGTTTTATCCTGTATTTATGAAAACTTGTTTCATATGCGCTATGCAACGCTTGTTTGAATTTAAAATATTACCTTCTGTTTGGCTGTTTATCCAATCTGAGAGATGGCTAGTCCTCGGCTTCTTCCCCCATGCCACGAGTGCTGGGGTGTTCGGGATAAACTTGAGCACTCTTGTTCCCATGTTTGGGTCCTTCGAGGGAGGTGCTCAGCACAGCAAACAAGGCAACCGGACTAATAATGCTTTATCACTCTCACTTAGCCATAGAATTCTATAATTTTAAATTTTGACGAAGCCCCTGGTATTCGGAAGGCCGAATTTGGGGCGCGATACACGCCTTTAAGCCGGACAGGGCCGGCCCCTCGCTCTAAGCGGCATAAGTCTTTAGGGACTCGAAAACCTCACCGAACAGCGACCAGTCTCTCTCCTTATCATGACAGTCAGTTTTAGCTTTCTCTACTGAGGTGCTGAACCCAGCAGAACCGGGGCACAATCGCAGTAGTTCTCCTAGCGCTACCTTAGACGATAGAGCGGAACGTAAGGTACGAAAACATAGGAGCCAGGCAAACCCAACATTTGACCAAAGACATGATTCAGAGCTGATGCATATAATGCTATAAGCTCGGGGTGCCGCACTTGTGAAAGTGTTCGAACTTTTCACACAGGATTGTGGGGTACGTAAGCCCCTGGTGTATTGGCCGTACCAGAGTGTACGGTTGCAAGGTTTCATTAATGAACACACACACACACACACACACACACATATATATAACAAGAATTCAATAATAGTCGTAATGTCATGCATTGTTTATTCAAAAAAATTTGCGTTAAAGCAGAATGATACAGATAGTGCAATAAGCAAAGAGTAGGACTATGTCCCTTCCAAGGGCAAGCTGAGGAATGATATTAAACCAAACATTTTGCTCGTTACTGTAATCCACCTGTGAATTCCGTGGTATGACGTAGCTATCTGTCTCCTTGGTTGCTGCATCATGTGTTATGCAATAATGCTGCCGAACAGTGTTTCCAGAGATTAAGGTCCTGAAAAAAAAGAAAAATAACCAAACGGGAAGCCCCTAGTGCGGTTTAGGCCGCGTCTTGGGGCGTGCCGCAGTTGTGCCCCCCTCCCCACCTGTGCCCATGGTATTTTTAATGCGTAATTATGTACGCGCGGCACGAGTTTCGCTGTTGGGCTGGGATTGGGGTGGCCGCCGTATTGCTACGCGAGCTCAGATCGCGCCAGGTGGTCTATTTGCCGATTGCTCCGAGCGCGCTTGAAGGTGTCCGGGCTTTGAAGCGCCGAACTGGTTGATTGCCTTGAGAGGCTGCTTTGCGCTTCTGCTGCAAGGGCTGTGGTGTGCTCCTCTGTTCGGAGGGAGCGCTCTGTGTTTACATTGACTGTAATAACTCCGCGAGGTCCTGGCATCTTGAGCTTGAGGTATGCATAATGCGGTACCGCATTGAATCTAGCAAATGCGGTTCGCCCGAGCAGCGCGTGATAACCACTACGGAACGGGACTATATCGAAGATTAATTCTTTGCTTCGGAAGTTATCCGGGGATCCGAAGACCACTTCCAGTGTAATTGAGGATGTGCAATGGGCCTCTACACCTGGAATGATGCCCTTAAAGGTCGTATTTGTGGGTTTGATCCTTGAGGGGTCTATACCCATTTTGCACACTGTGTCCTGATAAAGCAGGTTCAGGCTGCTGCCGCCATCCATAAGGACTCGAGTGAGGTGAAATCCGTCAATGATTGGGTCTAGGACCAGTGCGGCAAATCCGCCGTGGCGGATACTAGTGGATGGTCCCTGTGATCGAAGGTGATCGGACAGGAGGACCAAGGGTTGAATTTTGGGGCGACTGGCTCCAACTCATATACGTCCCTAAGCGCACGCTTCCGCTCCCTCTTGGGGATGTGGGTTGCGTATATCATGTTCACCGTCCGCACTTGCGGGGGAAACCTCTTTTGTCCTCCAGTGTGCGGCTGCCGGGGCTCCTCCTCGTCATCGCTATGCGGCCCCTTGTCCTTGTTTTCAGCAATTAACTTGCTGGCCTGCTTGAACACCCAACAATCCCTATTGGTGTGATTGGCTGGTTTGTCTGGGGTGTCGTGTATTTGACACGAGCGATCGAGTATATGGTCCAAGCTGGACGGACCCGGCGTACTTTGTTTGAATGGTTTTTTCCGCTGACCGAGTTTAGAGCCTTTGAATCCGGCATTGACTGCCGTATCCTCAGTATTTTCACTGTTAACGCGGCGCTTATGTTTGTTGTGACGTGACCTGCTATTGCCGTCCTTGGTATCTGAGGTACCATGGTTCTTTGATATGTTATTACTGCGAGCCAGCCAGCTGTCTTCTCCTGCACAAAAGCGGGTCATGAGAGTCATGAGAGCTGCCATAGATTTCGGCTTTTCCTGACCAAGGTGCCGGGCTAGCCACTCGTCTCAGATGTTGTGTTTGAAAGCCGCTAAGGCATCCGCATCCGGACAGTCAACGATTTGATTTTTCTTTGTAAGGAACCTAGTCCAGAATTGCCTGGCCAACTCTTCTGGCTGCTGAATTATGTGGCTGAAGTCATCGACATCTGGTGGTTGCACATAAGTGCCCTGAAAGTTGTCGAGGAATGCAGCTTCCAGATCTTCCCAACAGCTAATGGAGTCCGCTGGCAAGCTGTTACGCCAATGCCGCGCTGGTCCTTTGAGCTTTAGTGGGAGGTATTTGATGGCGTGTAAGTCATCACCGCGGGCCATGTGGATGTGTAGGAGGAAATCCTCAATCCATACTGCGGGATCTGTTGTGCCATCGTATGATTCAAGATTTACAGGTTTGAAACCTTCTGGGAATTGACATTCCATTACTTCATCTGTGAAGCATAGGGGGTGTGTGGCGCCTCTGTATTGGGCTATATCGCGACGCAGCTCGAATGGGTCTTGCCCGCTGTGTTCGGCCCGACCGGATTTGCTTTTACTGTATCCGGCATGACGTTTGTTGTCTCGCAGAGTGGTGCGCCGTCGTGATCCGTAGATCGATCTTGCATGCTTTGCTTTGTCCTCCAATATGTCTCGCAGATCTGGCGTATCTCCCCATGCCTTTTTATTTGAATGGCGTTGGGGTGGAGGCTGAGCTTTTGGCTGGAATGCCTCTCTATCGCGGCCACGAGGTGGCCGATTAGCCGTATCATATGCTTCTTCCTCCAGTCGGGGTAGTAACCTGCACTTTGGGTAATTCTTGGAGGGGCGCTCGAGTTTATATTCCTCGGCCGCGAGGACTTCAGTCCATCTGTCAGCTGGCAGATCTTGATCAGCTTGAAGCTGCTACTGCTTTTTCTTCAGGCTATTTTTCGTGGCCATAAGCCGGCGCTTGAAGCGCTCTTGTTCGACAGGATCCTCTGGTACGGCGAATTCATCATTGCCGAGGCTTGCCTCGTCTTCCGAGGGGGGCATGTAATTGTCATCCTCCTCCTCTCCGTCTGCCGCTCTCTCAGGAGAGATGGCTCCTCCATCCTCCTGCTCTAAATCATGCTGGAGGGGATTGTTGTTGTCTTCGGCACTATCCGGAGTGTTATTATCCCCTGTGCCGGTATCACCACTTTTGCTTTGGCGGGACTTAGAGCGGCGCCGCTGACGTCGGTTCTTGTGTTTTTTCTTGGAGGGGTCATCCTCCGATATCTTGTCACCATTGCCTTCTTTGGGTGTATCCAGGGACGGATGCAGGGGGGGACGAGGGGGGGCGAGGCCCCCCCCCCAATGATCGTGTCATCCCGTGCAGCGATCAGCTAGAGGCTAATCTTTTTTGCCTGCGCACTTGTCCATAGCTTGCTTCGCCCACCCTATCCCTTGGGCCTTTGTTACTAATACGAAGCATCAGCCCATCTGCGGATGTAGAGCCCATTGGCTAAAGGCACAAAATACACGAACTGGACAGCCTAATCCACGAACAACTTAGTTATTTGCAGAGCGCAGCCATGATTACGCACGCACATATGGTCGCATCGTTTCCAAACCGCCGCTGCGATCTAGAAGGACGCCTGTTGCGATCGATCTCTCATCTCTCCATCGCGCGGCCATGGAGTAGCGGAGAAGGGAAGCGGACGCCGCCACGCCGGGACAGACCGGTGTTGATCCGCGGAGACGTTGCCGGTTGCCAGCAGATCGGGCGCACGGATGTGCAGCAACAACACAAGGGGAGAAGGTAGTTGATTTTCACATCAGATTAGTTCGTGCCTTTAAGAAGTATAGAAGTATAATCACACATACTATAGTCATTAAGATTCAATTACATTCCCAATTATTTACTTGTTCTGATGAAAACATGAAGAAGAAGAATAAGAAGAAGAAGAAGAAGAACAACAGATTTTTTTAACAAACCAGTAGGTTCAAAAGCTCAGCCATCAAAACCAGGGACAGATTCATGGGATCAAAGGGGCAGTTAGTAGAAGCACACAGCCCCAAACACACAGATGCATAATCGCTCCATTTTCAAGCGGCCTGCTACAATCAAGCGTCACACATGTCGCTTGCCTGCTATTGGATTTTTTTGTGACTTGCATCACAATCAAGAGAAGCGGAGATGGGTAGAGGTATGACCGCGGCCGAGCGCCCGATCCCCAAGTACATTGTGAGTAGGCCGACCGCACGAATGGCAACAAAACAAGGAAAAAAGGTATATTAGTCCTGGTTGGTCCTTCCACAACTAAACATCTTTCTCCTTGTATCACTGTTCTTAATTTGCTTCCACAAAATGGCATGCTTTCACTGGTTCTTGCTTTGGCATTGGGTTAAATCAGTGAGTCCATCTCGGCAATTCCAATGAAAATAATGAGATAAGGCAATGTATTATTTACCCACGTTGCGTTACTACAAATTATTAGTTCATGAAATTATATTGTATTTCTAGTGTTGTGAGTTTATTTTGTCATTTATCTATTTTCTTTAAGTTTTGATCATGTGAATGCAATGAGTAGAGAAGAAAGGGCATGTTTGCACCATGACATCTCCATTAGACCAGACCCTAGGATTTTTTTTACAACATAGCCGTCGCCCATGAGACTTCGCCCCCCCCTATGTCAAAATCCTGGCTCCGTCCCTGGGTGTATCCACCATGTATATGTCATATGACGAGGTGGCTTTCCAGTGCCCTATAGGCGCTGGTTCATGTTCGTCTCCTACATCATCGTCCATACTGTCGATGTCTTCGGAGTCGAAGTCGAGCATGTCGGTTAAATCATCGATAGTGGCTACAAAGTGGGTGGTGGGTGGGCGTCGAATTTCTTCGTCGTCCGCATCCCAATCCTGTTGGCCATAATCCGGCCAGGGCTCTCCTGTCAAAGAGAGAGACCTTAGTGAATTCAGAATGTCGCCGAAGGGCGAGTGCTGAAAGATATCCGCGGCGGTGAATTCCATGATCGGCGCCCAATAGGATTCGATTGGCAGGGGCACGGGCGGTTCGGAGTCCGAAAAAGAGTCCGGCACCTTGGAGTCACGGGCTGCGCAGAGGATTAGGCCGGTGTTTGTCTCGATCACCGTTGAGACTGCAGCCCCTAAGGCGGTGTCTAACCACCCGCCCTCGATTGGCGCAGTTGGCTCCGAGCTAAGGGTCGGAGCTGATGTGGGCGCGGCCTCTGGGGTACTGTTCGGCGACAGAGCTAGGTCATACCCGTCATGATAGTGCGGCGCGCCCGGCTGTGGCTCAAATCCGTCGAAGATCAAGTCTCCGCGGATGCCAGCCATGTAGTTTAAACTTGCAAATCTGACCTGACGGCCAGGGGCGTAGCTTTCAATCTGCTCCAGATGGCCAAGCGAATTAGCCCGCAGTGCAAAGTCGCTGAATACGAAGATCTGTCCGGGGAAAAAAGTCTCGCCCTAGACCGCATCGCTATCGATGATAGTAGGAGCCATCAAGCCTAACGGCGACGACACAGAGTCACTCTCCATGAAAGCACCAATGTCGGTGTCAAAACCGGCGGATCTCGGGTAGGGGGTCCCGAACTGTGCGTCTAGGCCGGATGGTAACAGGAGGCAGGGGACATGATGTTTTACCCAGGTTCGGGCCCTCTTGATGGAGGTAAAACCCTACGTCCTGCTTGATTGATATTGATGATATGGGTAGTACAAGAGTAGATCTACCATGAGATCGGAGAGGCTAAACCCTGGAAGCTAGCCTATGGTATGATTGTATGTTGTCGTTGTTGTCCTACGGACTAAAACCCTTCGGTTTATATATACACCGGAGAGGGTTAGGGTTACACAAGGTCGGTTACAAAGGAGGAGATATCCATATCCGTATTGCCTAGCTTGCCTTCCACGCCAAGTAGAGTCCCATCCGGACACGAGACGAAGTCTTCAATCTTGTATCTTCATAGTCTAACAGTCCGGCCAAAGGATACAGTCCGGCTGTCCAGAGACCCCCTAATCCAGGACTCCCTCAGGCCTCCTCAAGTGCCCTAGGTCTTCGTGAGCAAGCAAGTTGGATGCACACCCACTAGTTTCTTTTATTGAGCTTTCATACATTTATAGCTCTAGTGCATCCGTTGCATGGCAATCCCTACTCCTTGCATTAACATCAATCGATGGGCATCTCCATAGCTCATTGATTATCCTCGTTGATGTGAGACTTTATCCTTTTTATCTTCTCCACATAACCCCCATCATTATATTCTATTCCACCCATAGTGCTATATCCATGGCCCGCGCTCATATATTGCGTGAAGGTTTATGAGTTTGAGATTACTAAAGTATGAAACAATTGCTTGGCTTGTCATCGGGGTTGTGCATGATGAGAGCATTCTTGTGTGATGAAAATGAAACATGACTAAACTATATGATTTTGTAGGGATGAACTTTCTTCGGCCATGTTATTTTGAGAAGACATAATTGCTTAGTTAGTATGCTTGAAGTATTATCATTTTTATGTCAATACGAACTTTTGTCTTGAATCTTTCGGATCTGAATATTCATACCACAATTAAGAAGAATTACATTGAAATTATTCCAAGTAGCAATTCGCATCAAAAATTTTGTTTTTATCATTTACCTACTCGAGGACGAGCAGGAATTAAGCTTGGGGATGCTTGATACGTCTCCAACGTATCTATAATTTCTGATTGCTCCATGCTATGTTATCTACTGTTTTGGGCAATATTGGGCTTTAATATCCACGTTTATATTTTTTTTGGACTAACCTATTAACCGGAGGCCCAGCCCAGAATTGCTATTTTTTCGCCTATTTCAATGTTTCGAAGAAAAGGAATATCAAACGGAGTCGAAACGGAATGAAATCAACTGGAGAAGTTATTTTTGGAAGGAAAGCTACCGAAAAAGCTTGGAGTGCACGTCAGGAAAGAAGGGAGGTGCCCACGAGGGTGGGGGGCGCGCCCACCCCCCTAGGGCACGCCCCCTGCCTCGTGCCCCCCCCCTTCGGTCCACCGACTTGCTTCTTTCACCCATATATACCTACGTATCCTAAAACTTCCAGAGGAGATAATAGATCGGGGGTTCCGCCGCTAGAAGCCTCCGTAGCCACCGAAAACCAATCTAGACCCGTTCCGGCACCCTGCCGGAGGGGGCAATCCTGCTCCGATGGCCATCTTCATCATCCCGGTGCTCTCCATGATGAGGAGGGAGTAGTTCTCCCTCGGGGCTGAGGGTATGTACCAGTAGCTATGTGTTTGATCTCTCTCTCTCATGTTCTTGAGGTGATACGATCTTGATGTATCGCGAGCTTTGCTATTATAGTTGGATCCTATGATGTTTTCTCCCCCCCCCCTACTCTCTTGTAATGAATTAAGTTTTCCTCTTGAAGTAATCTTATCAGATTGAGTCTTTAAAGATTTGAGAACACTTGATGTATGTATTGCCGTGGATATCTGTGGTGACAATGGGATATCATGTGATTCACTTGATGTATGTTTTGGTGACCAACTTGCGGGTTCCGCCCATGAACCTATGCATAGGGGTTGGCACACGTTTTCGTCGTGATTCTCCGGTAGAACTTTGGGGCACTCTTTGAGGTCCTTTGTGTTGGTTGAATAGATGAATATGAGATTATGTGATGCATATCGTATAATCATACCCACGGATACTTGAGGTGACATTGGAGTATCTAGGTGACATTAGGGTTTTGATTGATTTGTGTCTTAAGGTGTTATTCTAGTACGAACTCTAGGGCTGTTTGTTACACTTATAGGAATAGCCCAACGGATTGATTGGAAAGAATAACTTTGAGGTGGTTTCGTACCCTACCATAATCTCTTCGTTCGTTCTCCGCTATTAGTGACTTTGGAGTGACTCTTTGTTGCATGTTGAGGGATAGTTATGTGATCCAATTATGTTATTATTGTTGAGAGGACCTCCACTAGTGAAAGTGTGAACCCTAGGCCTTGTTTCCTAGCATTGCAATACCGTTTACGCTCACTTTTATCATTAGTTACCTTGCTGTTTTTATAATTTCAGATTACAAATACCTTTATGTACTATCCATATACCACTTGTATCACCATCTCTTCACCGAACTAGTGCACCTATACAACTTACCATTGTATTGGGTGTGTTGGGGACACAAGAGACTCTTTGTTATTTGGTTGCAGGGTTGTTTGAGAGAGACCATCTTCATCCTACGCCTCCTACGGATTGATAAACCTTAGGTCATCCACTTGAGGGAAATTTGCTACTGTCCTACAAACCTCTGCACTTGGAGGCCCAACGACGTCAACAAGAAGAAGGTTGTGTAGTAGATATCAAGCTATAAATGTATGAAAGATCAACAAAAGAAACTAAGTGGGTGTGCATCCAACTTTCTTGCTCACGAAGACCTTGGGCACTTGAGGAGGCCCATTGTTGGAATATGCAAGCCAAGTTCCATAATGAAAAATTCCCACTAGTATATGAAAGTGACAAAACAAAAGACTCTCTATCATGAAGATTATGGTGCTACTTTGAAGCACAAGTGTGGCAAAGGATAGTAACATTGTCCCTTCTCTCTTTTTCTCTCATTTTTTTTGGGCCTTCTCTTTTTTATGGCCTTTCTCTTTTTTTATTTCCTCACTTGGGACAATGCTCTAGAAAATGATGATCATCACACTTCTATTTATTCACAACTCAATGATTACAACTCGATGCTAGAACAAAAGATGACTCTATATGAATGCCTCCGGCGGTGTACCGGGATATGCAATAAACCAAGAGTGACATGTATGAAAATAATTATGAACGATGGCTTGGCCACAAATACTATGTCAACTACATGATCATGCTAGGCAATATGACAATGATGAATGTGTCATTATAAACAGAATGGTGGAAAGTTGCATGGCAATATATCTCGGAATGGCTATGGAAATGCCATAATAGGTAGGTATGGTGGCTGTTTTGAGGAAGATATAAGCAGGTTTATGTGTGAAAGAGGGTATCATATCACGGGGTTTGGATGCACCGGCGAAGTTTGCACCAACTCTCAATGTGAGAAAGGGCAATGCATGGTACAGAAGAGGCTAGCAATGATGGAAGGATGAGAGTGCGTATAATCCATGGACTCAGCATTAGTCATAAAGAACTCACATACTTATTGCAAAAATCTACAAGTCATCAAAAAAACCAAGCACTACGCGCATGCTCCTAGGGGGATAGATTGGTAGGAAAAGACCATCGCTCATCCCCGACCGCCACTCATAAGGAGGACAATCAAATAACACCTCATGTTTCAAATTTGTTACATAACGTTTACCATACGTGCATGCTACGGGACTTGCAAACTTCAACACAAGCATTTCTCAAATTCACAACTACTCAACTAGCATGACTTTGATATTATTACCTCCATATCTCAAAACAATCATCAAGCATCAAACATCTCTTAGTATTCAAAACACTCATAAGAAAAAAATTTATTAATCTTGAACACCTAGCATATTAGGATTATTTAAGAAAATTACCATGCTACTTAAGACCCTCAAAATAATCTAAGTGAAGCATGAGAGATCAATAGTTTCTATAAAACAAATCCACCACCGTGCTCTAAAAGATATAAGTGAAGTACTAGAGCAAAACTATATAACTCAAAAGATATAAGTGAAGCACATAAAGTATTCTAACAAATTCCAAATCATGCATGTCTCTCTCAAAAGGTGTGTACAGCAAGGATGATTGTGTTAAACTAAAAAGCAAAGACTCAAATCATACAAGATGCTCCAAGAAAAACACATATCATGTGGTGAATAAAAATATAGCTTCAAGTAAAGTTACCGATAGAAGTAGACGAAAGAGGGGATGCCTTCTGGGCATCCCCAAGCTTTGGCTTTTAGGTGTCCTTATATTATCTTGGGGGTGCCATGGGCATCCCCAAGCTTAGGCTCTTGCCACTCCTTGTTCCATAATCCATCAAATCTTTACCCAAAACTTGAAAACTTCACAACACAAAACTTAAAGTAGAAAATCTCATGAGCTTCGTTAGCAAAAGAAAACAAAAGACCACTTCAAGGTACTGTAATGAACTAATTATTTATTTATATTGGTGTTAAACCTACTGTATTCCAACTTCTCTATGGTTTATAAACTATTTTACTAGCCATATGTCGGTGTACAAAAAGAGGGGTACACTTTTTGTACCCCTATAACTGTGCACGGGTAGTCTGAGCCACGGGCACCACCACACTGAGCAAGGCAAGGGAGGTGAGCCAAGGTAAGGCCGAAGCTCAGGGGAAGCAGAACGACGCCAAGACCAAGACCACAAAGAGCAAAGGGGACGAAGCGGACCCCCTGGCAAGATCCTTGCCGGGAGGCGGTTTTAGCAAACCCGGCAAGACCCTTGCCATGGCAGCTCGCCCCACACCTACGGAGTGAGTCACCCTTGAGTCCACTACCCCCATGGGGCAAGGATTCGGGAGACATCCCCGTGGTGGCATACAAATCTTTGTAAATACATTCAAGACCAAATACACCCTTTAGAAGATGATGATCCTTGGCGGGATCCCAGCCAAGGAGGACCACAAGGCCCCCGGCAAGAGCCTTGCCGGGGATGATAGCAAGCGCCACGGCAAGACCCTTGCCGGGGCCCCGGCAAGGCCCTTGCCAAAAACACCTGTAGGGCCACCATCAGGCCCACGATAGTCAATCCTCCACCGCCATTCGCATGCAGCTGCCGACCCAACCAGCGGGGCAGGCACCTGCGTGGCGGCATGCAGATCTTCGTGGAGACCCACCACTACGCCACCTCATCTACCTGCATGCCTACATGGCACCGCGGGCGCCGCTGGCCAGGGCGCGTGTCGACATGAGAGGAAGCGGCGACGGACGAGACAGGGCTCTCCCCCATCCCCGATAAAGCAAGGACACCTGGGCAAAACGCATTAAATGCGCCTTGTCATGTAATGCGAGGGATAACCTCACATCACTGTACCCTTTCCACCTCCTGTGTGCCACTTTGGCAACCCCTTTCCTATAAAAGGAGGCCCGAGGCGACCAGGAGGAGGATTCGGCTTTTTGGAGCTCCTCACGCCCCATAGCTAGCTCAAGAACACAGATATACAATCCACCAAAGCAGGAGTAGGGTTTTACGCATCCTTGCCGCCCGAAACTGGATAAACGAACTGTGTGCTATCTGTTTGATCCGCTCTTCTCACGACCCCGCGCCCCGCAACCATAGTAGGGATTCTTGTGATCCCATAGGTGTCGTTCCCACTGACATCTTTGGCGCGCCAGGTAGGGGGCACAGTTGTGAGAATCAGCTCTACCAGTCATCTCAACACTCCTTCGTCTTTGTGGCTCTTGAAGAAGAAAGGAGGCCAGAAGATCGACACTCGAGCGATCGCAAACAGAAGCTAAGTTGCACTGAACCCTTATTTGTGCTACACTTCTTATTTGAGGTTATTCCCCCCGGAGATATTTGCTTTGTATGAGAAACCTGCACGCCAGGGGGCTCTACCACGATCAGCAACGCCCTTGCCCTATTTCGAGTCCGCTCAACAGCTCAAGCGGCTGCGTCGAGAATGACAGAGGAGCCTTCCGTGATCAACAACGCCCCCGATTCTGACTCGAGTCAAGCTCGATAGTTCGAGCGGCCGCGTTCATAACGGAAAGGTGGCTTGTCCGACAGCACGTGTACCCAGCAGGCTCATGGGGATCCATCCCCAAAACGCCGCTCGGGGCTTCCGCACCGGCGAGCCTACCCAATCGGTGTAGGGCGCGCATACAAAGAGGAATTGAACGGGGAAATAACATGCATGAAATTAAAAGTACTTCAAAGTTATATTACATCACATCATAGCTGCGGTTCTAACTAAAGATAAAATTTGTCTTGGTCGGGAACCCACAGCGGCGAAGAAGAACGGGATGCCTAATCCCGGCGCTGGCCTTCCACCCTCTTGATTTCGTCGATGCAGTCGGTGATGGGCTTGATGCGCTCCTTGAGCACCGTGAGGTCAGCACCATCCGGCAAGCTCTTCATCGCGGCCGCGAAGTCAAGATCGGGATTCCAGTACGCCATCTTGGTGAGGACCTTGGTCACGACCCTCCGGCAAAGTCGCCGGGCCTCCTCGACCAGCGTGGCCATCCTGTTGGAGAGAAGATAAGCCAAGGCTCCGAGGACGCCCTCGAAGAACCTCACGTTTAGGGGCGGTCCCGCTGCGCTTAGGGGCGTACCTCACGTTTGGCATCCCCATGGTGGCCAACTGCGAGGTGACCCTGCCGGCGACCTCCTCCAGACGGCTGATCCATCTGTTCTCGCCCGCCACATAATCCTGGTGGGAGGCGGCCTCGTTCGCCCGCAGCTGCTTCTCCTCCTCCAGGCTCCTGGTCAAGGTCTCCACCTGAGCCCTGCTCTCTGACAGCATCTTCTCGAGATCCTCCAGCTTCAGCTTGAGGTCTCTGACAGAGTTTTGCGCTTCGGAGAGCTCCCCAGCCCTGCTGATGACCGCTCCTTGCGCCTCCACCAAGGCGCTGTTGAGCGTGCTCTTCTCGTTGGACAGCTTGAGGGCCTGCTCCTTCAGCTCGTCCTGCGCCACCTGCAACTCCCTTACCTTGCCGGCATGGGCCAGAGCCTGGGCATTGAGTGCCTCCTTGTGCCTCTGCTCCAGCTCGCGAGTCCGCCGCGCTACTAGGGCCTCGAGCTCCTCATCGTTGCCACAGAGCGCTGCGGCAAGCTTCGCCTCACGCGCGGTGAGGTCCTGTTCCTGGGAATCTAGTGCGGCTTGATGCTGGTTCCGGACGGCCTCGGCCGCGGCAGCCAAGTTCGCCGCCTATTCCTGGGCCTTCTCGATGTCAGCCATCTTCATGGTGAGCTCGACATTGCGCTTGGCCAATTCCTCCTGAAGGGACCTCTGCTCCTCGCGAGTCTGGTGGAACCAGGTCTGTGTCTCAGCAACGCGCACCTTGAAATCAACCTCCGCCTGGTCCACCGTTGCCATCCTGGACTTAACCTTGTCCAGACCGACACGGTAGAGAGCCTGGAGTTTTCGGAAGTTGGCCCCCATAGCGCGGAAAAGCTTCTCTTGCGGAGAACCGTCACCACCAACTCCCGGCTCACCGACAACCTCAAGCCCGGTGGCGGCAAGCACCTCGCCATCAAACACTTCCCCTTCGGCAGGCGCCCGGGAACTTGACGCCCCTGGGAGGTGGACGAAAAGATCGTCGCCCACCTTCAGATACCTGCCGAGGCCCGAGGTTGAGGAGGAGGGAGGATGATCATCAACCGCCTCTTCCTCGGCGGTGGCCTTGCCAGCTTCCCCGGCAGGCCCACCGTTGGTGCCCTCGGCAGAAGCCTCCCCGATCGTCTTGGCGGCCCCCACCGCGGTGTCCTCGGTAGCATCCTTGGCGGCCTCATCAGCGACGACCTTGGCAGCATCCTTGGCGGCCTCCTCAGCAATGTTCCCAGCAACGGTATCCACGTCCTCCATACCTATTGAAGGAGGGTCTGGGTAGTAATGGGAGCATGGAAGCCAAGAAAAGAATAAGGGAAAAACAGAGACGAAGGACAGGCGACTCACCAGTGCCAGGTTGTGAAGCAGAAGTCCCCTCTCCGCTAGCATTTGGCGCCGTGGCAGAGCCACCAGCGCCCAAGTTCCCCTCTTCCTCCATGGGTGTGGGCTCCGTGCCTGATGCCCTCGCCGGAGACGCCCCCCGCGGCGGCGTAGTCGATGGGGGTGGTGTGTTAGGAGTAGCCCTCTGTGGCTCCTCCTGCTGCCGCTCCCCTCCTGCAAACCCGAAAAGGTCAGCATCATAGCATCGAGCGCCTACCACATGTCGAGTAAGAAGAGGGTGACGAACTTACGCTAGGGGTTGCACTGGGGGCTGCTGTCCGGGCTGCTCAGCACCACCAGTGGTGTCTATGAAGCCCCAGCCGGGCGCTGGCTGCTCACCGAGGTCCTTGCCCTCTTCACCCTCTGGGCCAACGTCTCTGCCTCCCTGCGGAAGCAAAAATGGATCAAGACAAGCGACCCAATTCGAGGAAATGGAAATGACAGTAAGGAACGGAGAACTTACTCGTCATCCGTCTCCTCCTCTTCCACCAGTTTCCTTTTCCTCTCCGGGCTGAGAGGCCCGAGATCAAAAGGGAGCTCCACATCATCATCCGAGTCGACGCCTACCGGAGGAGGCGAAGGAGGCGGCGGGGTTTGTGCGTGCCCGGATGAGGAAGGGGCTGTTGTCTTCTTCTTCTCAGCGGCCTTCGTCAGCCTCTTGGCTGCGGTGGCCCTCGTGTGGCGCCCAGACCCCTCCAGGGTCAATTGAGGCTGCGCAGCCCTGCCGGGCCGGACCGGCTCACCGGAGCCAGCCCGCGGCGGGACTCGCCCTCTTCCCCTGGTTGGCATCGAGCCCTCCACCACGTCCTCCTCCCCCGACGACTCGTCGGCCGCGTCTTCGACGAGCGGAGATCCAGTGTCGGCGCTGCTGAACTCCCCGGAGGCCGCCGCCCACCGGGTGAGCTCCTCTTCCTCCGCCGCCGTTGTGGCCTTGTCCTCCATGCCCCCGGCGCTGCCGACCTCCATGGCAAGCTGTGCCTCCCTCGCCCTAGTGGCGATGTAGTCCAGCTCTGCCTGGGTGGTGTCCATGGTAAGCCACCACTCTACGTCGGCATTGACGTACATCTCGATCAGGGTGTCGAAGAACTGCTACACATCCTCGTCCTTCGGCTCGTCCCAGCTCGGGACAGGGCCGTGCGCATTACAATCCGGCATCATGGCGATGATCTCGGACCGACGCGAATTGTTGCACAACGGGACCACCCCCGCTGGCAGCTTGAAAAATGGCCCCTTGAGGGCCTTGCCAACCTTTGCGGCAGCCCTCGCGGCCTTGCCGGTCCGCTCGACCTCGCCATCACGATCCACATCAAGCTGGAAAAGCCGTTGGCAGAAGTGGGCATGCGCCAGCACTGTGAAGTTGTGATCGAGGCCGGGGCGGAGTCGCATAATGTCAGCCGGGTTCGTAAAGAGCCAAGCTGGCCTCCCCTTGTTGTGCAACGGGGCGATCCGGCGGCGAATGAAGTCCGCCCCGATCATCTCAAGGGTGAGTCCGGCCTGGGTGAGCCAGAGAATCCTGGTGGTGCTGACGGTGAGCCTCCCATCAGCGGCGTGGACATCGCTCCAATCGCTGCCACGGACCGGCGGCACTTGGCGGACCTTGCAGAATTCCAGCGGGTTTTCATCTTCAATCCAGCACCACTGGCCACGCCATTCCTCCCACCTCTCCTTCACGGCACCGTTAGGGTACGCCCCCTTGGATCTTGGGATCCAGGTGACGCAACCGGAGACGGCTCCTCCCGGCTGGATTCGAGGGAAGAAGTAATGGCGGAAGAGCGCCGTGTTGGGCTGCACCCCGGCAAAGCCTTCGCAAAGATGCACGAAGAAAGCCATTCACGCCACCGCATTCAGAGTAAAATCCAAGAGGCGGAAGCCGAAGGTGCGCATAATGTCGCTGAAGAAATCGGAGAAAGGGGGGCATAACCCGCAAGAAAAGTAATCAACGAAGAAGGGGTACCGATTTGAGGCAGGATCAGTGCAAGCAGCAGGAATGACGCGCGTCGCCGGGTGTCCCGAATCCTCTCCCCCGTCTTCACTCCCCATAGGGGCTTGAAGGAGGCCCGGAGCTCTCGAACATCAACCGTCGAGGGGAAGAAGAAGGCAGACTTCATCTGGTCCCCCGACAGTGTGCTCTCCGGCGGCTCCACCGTCCCGGCGCCCTTAGCCACCCCCTTGCCCTTGGCAAATTTGGGAGCCATGGCGACCAAGAAGTTCAGAGGGCTGAGGAAGGGGGATAGCAAAGCAGTGGCGGCGGGCGACAGCGAAAGCTTAGGAAGGAAGGAAGAGAGGGAACGGCGGCTCTGATATTGGAAAAGGCACAAGGGAAGAGGAGAAAGTGAGCAGCACGCCCACGGTTATTCCTTCTTATGGGGGGAAAACGCGGGCCGCCTCCTTTCACATTAACTATAATGTGACGCATGCCCGCGGGATGCAACCCCATGCATGCCGCCCACGTCACACACGCCTCCCCACGCCGCGCCACGCACGGGAAGCATGGGAAGCGCAGCGTGCGAAGAGACTTACCGCGGTAAAAACCGCCCCGCCTGCCCGCGCACCGTTTTGGGGCCTAGCCTAACGACGCGATTGCGCTTACATGTGGCCTAGGCCTGGGGGCTCCTGTCGGTGTACAAAAAGAGGGGTACACTTTTTGTACCCCTATAACTATGCACGGGCAGTCTGAGCCACGGGCACCACCACACTGAGCAAGGCAAGGGAGGTGAGCCAAGGTAAGGCCGAAGCTCAGGAGAAGCAGAACGACGCCAAGACAAAGACCACAAAGAGCAAAGGGGACGAAGCGGACCCCCCGGCAAGATCCTTGCCGGGAGGCGGTTTTAGCAAACCCGGCAAGACCCTTGCCGTGGCAGCTCGCCCCACACCTACGGACTGAGTCACCCTTGAGTCCACTGCCCCCATGGGGAAAGGATTCGGGAGACATCCCCGTGGTGGCATACAAATCTTTGTAAAGACATTCAAGATCAGATACACCCTTTAGAAGATGATGATCCTTGGCGGGATCCCAGCCAAGGAGGACCACAAGGCCCCCGGCAAGAGCCTTGCCGGGGATGACAGCAAGCGCCACGGCAACACCCTTGCCGGGGCCCCGACAAGGCCCTTGCTAAAAACACCCGTAGGGACACCATCAGGCCCACACCAGTCAAACCTCCACCGCCGTTCGCATGCAGCTGCCGACCCAACCAGCTGGGCAGGCACCTGCGTGGCGGCATGCGGATCTTCGTGGAGACCCACCACTACGCCACCTCACCTGCCTACCTGCCTACATGGCACCGCGGGCGCCGCTGGCCAGGGCGCGTGTCGACACGAGAGGAAGCGGCAACGGACGAGACATGGCTCTCCCCCATCCCTGATAAAGCAAGGACACCTGGGCAAAACACATTAAATGTGCCTTGTCATGTAATGCGAGGGATAACCTCACATCACTCTACCCTTTCCACCTCGTGTGTGCCACTGTGGCAACCCCTTTCCTATAAAAGGAGGCCCGAAGGAACCAGGAGGAAGATTCGGCTTTTTGGAGCTCCTCATGCCCCACAGCTAGCTCAAGAACACAGATATACAATCCACCAAAGCAGGAGTAGGGTTTTACGCATCCTCGCGGCCCGAACCTGGCTAAACGAACCGTGTGCTATCTGTTTGATCCACTCTTCTCACGACCCCGTGCCCCGCAACCGTAGTAGGGATTCTTGTGATCCCATAGGTGTCGTTCCCACCAACACCATAGATTCATCAAAATAAGAAAACAACACATGAAAAACAGAATCTGTCAAAAAACAGAACAGTCTGTAGTAATCTGTAGCTAGCGCAAGATCTCAAACCCCAAAAATTCTAAAATAAATTGCTGGACGTGAGGAATTTATCTATTAATCATCTGCAAAAATAATTAGCTAAATAGCACTTTCCAAATAAAAAGGGCAGCAGCTCTCGTGAGCACTAAAGTTTCTGTTTTTTACAGCAAGATATCAAGACTTTCCCCAAGTCTTCCCAGCGGTTCTACTCGGCACAAACACTAATTGAACACAAAAACACAACCAAAACAGAGGTGAGGTAAATTATTTATTACTAAACAGGAGCAAAAAGCAAGGAATAACAATAAAATTTGGTTGCCTCCCAACAAGTGCTATCGTTTAACGCCTCTAGCTAGGCATAAAAAGCAAGGATAGATCTAGGTATTGCCATAATAGTAAGATAGATCATTAAAACTCATTTCATATTCTCTATGTTCAGCAGCAAGTTTTCTTTGAGGCAAGCAAAAGTAATCAAAAGGGCTAAATTTAATGGGACAAAAGTCCCCAAGATCAACCTTGGGAGGTATAGGTTCCTCCTTTGGTCCTTCGTATTGTACAACCAATTCATCATTATAAGCATTTTCTGACTGAACTTTGTGAGCCTATATTCAAGAGAATATCCTAATTCATTATTTCGAATGGCCAAATCATCATTAAGTTCAGAAATTCTATCAACTAAAACATTGGTAGGAACCCTTTTTCTAAGACTTTCATTGTAAGCAACATAGTCTATAGATTGAAAACGCATTATTTCTTGTTGATCAAAAAGGATAGCCTCTATGGGAGGACGGCAAGCGTCCACCCTATAATGCGCAAAGATTTCTTTGGCCTCTTTTATTATGAATCTAAACTCATGAGCCAAAAAGATAGTAGCGGCACGCTTAACAGAAGAATGCTCAATATTAGAAAATTCTAGGAAAATCCTTTGTATGCAAGGATGCATGTGCATGAATTGTCTTTCAAGTTCAACTACAAGCATGGCAATAGCGTCCGCAAGACTACTAGTTCTATGAAGGATAGAACCACCCATAGAAGGTAAAGCACCGACACAAGTAAAGAAATCTTGAATAACTCCTTTTCCAATAATATTACCACTACGAAGACGGAATTTTTTTGTATGTAAGATGGGGGTTCTTTAGCAGGAGCATCCGAATTTTTCATGATATTATTATTGTCCATATCGACAATAATTTCCGCAATTTCAGATATAACGGCAGAGGGTGCAAAGGACAAAAAAGGCAAATAGAGAAAGAGAGGGAGGATAGAGAGAGAGGGCGAATAAAACGGCAAGGGTGAAGTGGGGTATAGGAAAATGAGAGGCAGATGGCAAATAAAGTAATGCGGGAGATAACGGTTGTGATGGGTACTTGATATGTTGACTTTTGCGTAGACTCCCCGGCAACGGCGCCGGAAATTCCTCTTGCTACCTCTTGAGCATTGTGTTGGATTTCCTTGAAGAGGAAAGGATGATGCAGCAAAGTAGCGTAAGTATTTCCCTCAGTTTTTGAGAACCAAGGTATCAATCCAGTAGGAGGCTACACACGAGTTCCTCGTACCTGCACAAAGCAAATAACTCCTCGCAACCAACACGATAAGGGGTTGTCAATCCCTTCACGGTCACTTACGAGAGTGAGATCAGATAGATATGATATGATAATATTTTTGGTATTTTTGTGGTAAAGATGCAAAGTAAAATAAAAGCAAAGTAAAAAAGCAAAGGAAATAACTATGTATTGGAAGATTAATATGATGAAGATAGACCCAGGGGCCATAGGTTTCACTAGTGGCTTCTCTCGAGAGCATAAGTATTTTTACAGTGGGTGAACGAATTACTGTTGAGCAATTGGCAGAATTGAGCATAGTTATGAGAATATCTAGGTGTGATCATGTATATAGGCATCACGTCCGAGACAAGTAGACCGACTCCTGCCTGCATCTACTACTATTACTCCACTCATCGACCGCTATCCAGCATGCATCTATAGTATTAAGTTCATGAAAATAGAGTAACTCCTTAAGCAAGATGACATGATGTAGAGGGATAAATTCATGCAATATGATAAAAACCCCATCTTGTTATCCTCGATGGCAACAATACAATACGTGCCTTGCTGCCCCTACTGTCACTGGGAAAGGACACCGCAAGATTGAACCCAAAGCTAAGCACTTCTCCCATTGCAGGAAAGATCAATCTAGTAGGCCAAACCAAACTGATAATTCAAAGAGACTTGCAAAGATAACCAATCATACATAAAAGAATTCAGAGAAGATTCAAATATTGTTCATAGATAAACTTGATCATAAACCCACAATTCATCGGTCTCAACAAACACACTGCAAAAGAAGATTACATCGAATAGATCTCCACAAGAGAGGGGGAGAACATTGTATTGAGATCCAAAAAGAGAGAAGAAGCCATCTAGCTAATAACTATGGACCCGAAGGTCTGAGGTAAACTACTCACACTTCCTCGGAGGGGCTATGGTGTTGATGTAGAAGCCCTCCGTGATGGATGCCCCCTCCGGCGGAGCTCCGGAACAGGCCCGAAGATGGGATCTCGTGGATACAGAAAGTTATGGCGGTGGAATTAGGGTTTTGGCTCCGTATCTGATCATTTGGGGGTACGTAGGTATATATAGGAGGAAGGAGTACGTCGGTGGAGAAATAGGGGGCCCACGAGGGTGGAGGGCATGCCTGGGGGGTAGGCGCACCCCCTACCTCGTGGCCTCCTCCCTTGTTTCTTGACGTAGGGTCCAAGTCTCCTGGATCATGTTCGGTGAGAAAATCACGTTCCCAAACGTTTCATTCCGTTTGGACTCCATTTGATATTCCTTTTCTTCGAAACCCTAAAATAGGCAAAAAAACAACAATTCTGGGCTGGGCCTCCGGTTAATAGGTTAGTCCCAAAAATAATATAAAAGTGGATAATAAAGCCCAATAATGTCCAAAACAGTAGATAATATAGCATGGAGCAATGAAAAATTATAGATACGTTGGAGACGTATCAAATCCCACTTATGATTAACCCCCATTGCAAGCATCCGCAACTACAACAGAAGTATTAAGGTAAACCTAACCATAGCATGAAACATATGGATCCAAATCAGCCCCCTACGAAGCAACACATAAACTAGGGTTTAAGCTTCTGTCACTCGAGCAACCCATCATCTACTTATTACTTCCCAATGCCTCCCTCTAGGCCCAAACAATGGTGAAGTGTCATGTAATCGACGTTCACATGACACCACTAGAGGGATGACAACATACATCTCATCAAAATATCGAACGAATACCAAATTCACATGACTAATAATAGCAAGACTTCTCCTATGTCCTCAGGAACAAACGTAACTACTCACAAATCATATTCATGTTCATAATCAGAGGGGTATTAATATGCATAATGGATCTGAACATATGATCTTCCACCAAGTAAGCCAACTAGCATCAACTACAAGGAGTAATCAACACTAATAGCAACCCACAGGTACCAATCTGAGGTTTGGATACAAAGATCGGATACAAGAGATGAACTAGGGTTTGAGATGAGATGGTGCTGGTGAAGATGTTGATGGAGATTGACCCCCTCCCGATGAGAGGATCGTTGGTGATGACGATGGTGATGATTTCCCCCTCCCGGAGGGAAGTTTCCCCGGCAGAACAGCTCCGCCGGAGCCTTAGATTGGTTCCGCCAAGGTTCGCCTCGTGGCGGCGGAGTTTCGTCCCGTAAGCTTGCTTATGATTTTTTCTCGGACGAAAGACCTCATATAGCAGAAGATGGGCATCGGAGGGTCACCAGGGTGCCCACGTGGCAGGAGGGCACGCCCGGGGGGGTAGGGCGCGCCCCCACCCTCGTGGCTGGTGGGTGGCCCCCCTCTGGTACTTATTGCGCTCAGTATTTTTTATATATTCTGGAAATAACTTCTGTGAAGTTTCAGGACTTTTGGAGCTGTGCAGAATAGGTCTATAATATTTGCTCCTTTTCCAGCCCAGAATCCCAGCTGCCGGCATTCTCCCTCTTCATGTAAACCTTGTAAAATAAGAGATAATAGGCATAAGTATTGTGACATAATGTGTAATAACAGCCCATAATGCAATAAATATCGATATAAAAGATGATGCAAAATGGACGTATCAGCCTCCATTTGGATGAAGTTCAACAAAAGGAAAGAGGGTTTCATCAAAAACTACATCTCGAGAAATATATATACGTCTAGTTGCAATTTCTAGGCACTTGTATCCGTTGTGTAGATTACTATAGCCAAGAAAAACACATTGGGTGGAACGGAACTCAAGTTTATGATGATTATATGGACGTAAATTGGGGTAACAAGCACACCCAAAGATTTTGAGAGAGTTTTAGTCGGGTTTTTGATGATAGAGATGTTCCAATGGAGTAGATTGTTGCCAATGACTTTACTGGGAAGACGATTAATGAGATATGTTGCTGTAATAAATGCTTCATCCCAATATTTTAGCGGCATAGATGCATGAGCAAGTAAGGAGAGGCCAACTTCAACAATGTGACGGTGTTTGCGCTCGGCAGAACCGTTCTGTTGATGAGCACGTGGCAAGAAACATGATGTTGAATGCCTATGCTATGGAAGAAAGAGTTGAGTTTTTCGTACCCCCCTCCCCAGTCACTTTGAACTATCAGAATTTTTCCGTTAAAGTGTCTTTCAAAAAGTTTCTGAAATTCTTGGAAGATAGAGAAGACTTCAGATTTATATTTGAGTAAATAAATCCAAGTGAACTTGCTATAGTCGTCAATGAAACTAACATAGTATTTATTTCTTCCAAAGGAATCTTGCATGACCCCATACATCACTGAAAATAATCTCTAAAGGAGCATGAGACACACTATTTGACTTGGGATAAGGAAGTTGGTGGCTCTTGGCACATTGACAAGCTTCACAAACTAACTCACTATTTTGACTATGTGACAAAGAAAGTTTGTCTTTATTAACTACTTGCTTAACTATGATCGATGATGGATGTCCTAATCTTTGATGCCACCTTGCCAAGGAGGGTCTGATGGCGGAATAAACTTGATGAAGCTTGCGACTAAGTGCTCCAGATGTGATGGGGTAGAGCCCTCCAATGCATCTACCGTGATGAAGAAATTCCCTCGTTGCCCGGTCCTTTATAAAAAAGTAACGAGGGTGAGTTTCAAAGAAGACATTATTATCAATGGCTAGACGAGACATAGATGCAAGGTTCTTATCAGCTTGTGGAACATGAAGGACGTCTTTAAGGGCCAGATCACGTTTGAGATTAGGGGAATTAATAAAAGCTTAGCCAATGTGATAAATATCCATACCTCCACCACTTGTCGTGGTGTGAATCTGGTCGTTGCCGTGGTATCTCTCACGGAGCGCGAGTTGCTCTAGCTCGCTGGTGACATGATTTGTTGCACCCGAGTCCACGTACCAAACGCCATCTCCTCCTCCTTCTTCACGGATGGCTGCAGCAACATGACGGGTGTCAGGGACGAAGTCTTCATCATACATGTGCCAACAGTCCATGACCTCATGGCCTGACTTCTTGCACATCTGGCAATGAGGACGTCGATTTGAGGAAGCTCGATGGCTATTGTTGTTGTTGAAGCCGCGACCTCCCATGTTGTTGTTGAAGTCGCCGCCTCCTGAGTTGCTACCACTACTAGAACGAGTGCCCTCGCCTTGGTAGTTGCCGCGGCCACGACCACCGCCATTGGCATTGCGACTCTGTCCCTGGTGACCGCGCCCACGCCCGCGCCCATGAGCCGCCGAGTTGACAGAGGACTATCTGACGTTGCTGCCGTGAAGGAGAGCAAGGCGAGCATCAAAGCTCAAGACCTGGTTGTACAGCTCCTGAACCGAGACTGGCTCGACCCTAGCAGACAGGGCGGACACGACTAGATTATAATCCAGATCGAGACCAGCCATGATCTTGGAGACAATCTCGGGATCGGGAAGAGGGACTCTGGTGTAGCATGCGACTTCATCTGTAGGAGTTTTGATTTTGCCAAGATATTCTGCCATGGACATGTTACCTTTCTTCAAGTTCATGAGCTCGATGCGGGTGTTGATGGCCTGACTTTGGCTCTAGGCGGCGAACATGGCGTTGATGGCGCTCCATACTTCGGCCGGAGTCTAGAGTGTGGCAACTTGAGCAACGATATCACAGGACAAAGATCCCATCAGATACCCGTGGAGTTGTTGCTGCTGTGCGAACTAGAGGGTTCGAGCGAAGTTGGCGGTCTGTTCTTCTTTGCCATCTTTAGTGATGGTTGATACGTCTCCAACGTATCTATAGTTTTTGATTGTTCCATGCTATTATATTATGAACCTTGGATGTTTTATATGCATTTATATGCTATTTAATATGATTTTTGGGACTAACCTATTAACCTAGAGCCCAGTGCCAGTTTCTGTTTTTTCCTTGTTTTAGAGTATAGCAGAAAAGGAAAATCAAACAGAGTCCAATTGACCTGAAACTTCACGGAACTTATTTTTGGACCAGAAGAAGCCCATGGAGTATCGGAGTTGGACCAGGAGAGTCTCGGGCTGCCCACGAGGATGGGGGGCGCGCCCCCTGCCTCGTGGACAGCCCGGAGGTCCACCAACGTACTTCTTCTTCCCATATATACCCATATACCCTAAAAACTTCGGGGAGCATAATAGATCGAGAGTTCCGCCGCCAAAAGCCTCCATAGCCACCGAAAACCAATCTAGACCCATTCCGGCACCCTGCCGGAGGGGTAATCTCTCTCCGGTGGCCATCTTCATCATCCCGACGCTCTCCACGACGAGGAGGGAGTAGTTCTCCCTCGGGGCTGAGGGTATGTACCAGTAGCTATGTGTTTGATCTCTCTCTCTCTCTCTCTCTCTCTCGTGTTCTTGAGGTGGTATGATCATGATGTATCGCGAGCTTTGCTATTATAGTTGGATCTTATGATGTTTCTCCCTCTCTGCTCTCTTGTAATGGATTGAGTTTTCCCTTTGAAGTTATCTTATCGGATTGAGTCTTTAAGGATTTGAGAACACTTGATGTATGTCTTGCGTGGGATACCCGTGGTGACAATGGGGTATTCTATTGATCCACTTGATGTATGTTTTGGTGATCAACTTGCGGGTTCCGCCCATGAACCTATGCATAGGGGTTGGCACACATTTTCATCTTGACTCTTCGGTAGAATCTTTGGGGCACTCTTTGAAGTTCTTTGTGTTGGTTTGAATAGATGAATCTAAGATTGTGTGATGCATATCGTATAACCATACCCACGTATACTTGAGGTGACATTGGAGTATCTAGGTGACATTAGGGTTTTGGTTGATTTGTGTCTTAAGGTGTTATTCTAGTATGAACTCTAGGATAGATTGAACGGAAAGAATAGCATCGTGTTATTTTACTATGGACTCTTGAATAGATCGATCAGAAAGGATAACTTTGAGGTGGTTTCGTACCCTACCATAATATATTCGTTTGTTCTCCTCTATTAGTGACTTTGGACTGACTCTTTGTTGCATGTTGAGGGATAGTTATATGATCCAATAATGTTATTATTGTTGAGAGAACTTGCACTAGTGAGAGTATGGACCCTAGGCCTCGTTTCAACGCATTGCAATACCGTTTGTGCTCAATTTTATCATTAGTTACCTTGCTGTTTTTATATTTTCAGATTACAAAAACCTTTATCTATCATCCATATACCACTTGTATCACCATCTCTTCACCGAACTAGTGCACCTATACAATTTATCATTGTATTGGGTGTGTTGGGGACACAAGAGACTCTTTGTTATTTGGTTGCAGGGTTTCTTAAGAGAGACCATCTTCATCCTACGCCTCCTACGGATTGATAAACCTTAGGTCATCCACTTGAGGGAAATTTGCTACTGTCCTACAAACCTCTGCACTTGGAGGACCAACAACGTCTACAAGAAGAAGGTTGTGTAGTAGACATCAATGGTGAGGGTGGCTGGTGGTTCCGGACTCTTCCCATCAAGGTTGTGCTCCATCTTGAAGGAAACATGCCCTAGAGGCAGTAACAAAGCTATTATTTATTTCCTTATTTCATGATAAATGTTTATTATTAATGCTAGAATTATATTAACCAGAAACTTGATACATGTGTGAATACATAGACGAACAGAGTGTCACTAGTATGCCTCTACTTGACTAGCTCGTTGAATCAAAGATGGTTAAGTTTCCTAGCCATAGACATGAGTTGTCATTTTATTAATGGGATCACATCATTAGAGAATGATGTGATTGACTTGACCCATTCCGTTTGCTTAGCATTTGATCGTTTAGTGTATTACAATTGCTTTCTTCATGACTTATACATGTTCCTATGACTATGAGACTATGCAACTCCTGAATACCGGAGGAACACCTTGTGTGCTATCAAACGTCACAACGTAACTGAGTCATTATAAAGATGCTCTACAGGTGTCTCCGAAGGTGTTTGTTGGGTTGGGATAGATCGAGATTAGGGTTTGTCACTCCATGTATCAGAGAGGTATCTCCGAGCATTCTCGGTAATGCACATCACTATAAGCCTAGCAAGCATTGTGACTAATGAGTTAGTTGCGGGATGATGCATTACGGAATGAGTAAAGAGACTTGCCAATAACAAGATTGAACTAGGTATTGAGATACCGACGATCGAATCTCGGGCAAGTAACATGCCGACGACAAAGGGAACAACGTATGTTGTTATGCGGTTTGACCTATAAAGATCTTCGCAGTATATGTGGGAACCAATATGAGCATCCAGGTTCCGCTATTGGTTATTGACCGGAGACGTGTCTCGGTCATGTCTACATAGTTCTCGAACCCGTAGGGTCCGCATGCTTAAAGTTCTGTGACGATCGGTATTATGAGTTTATGTGATTTGATGTACCGAAGGTAGTTCAGAGTCCCGGATGAGATCGGGGACATGACGAGGAGTCTCGAAATGGTCGAGACGTAAAGATCGATATATTGGATGACTATATTCGGACATCGGAAAGGTTCTGAGTGATTTGGGTATTTTTCGGGGTACCGGGGGGTTACGGGAATACGAGGAAGAAGTAATGGGCCTCATGGGCCAAGTGGTGGAAGACAGTATCGGTGTCAAAACCGGCGGATCTCGGGTAGGGGGTCCCAAACTGTGCGTTTAAGGCGGATGGTAACAGGAGGCAGGGGACACGATGTTTACCCAGGTTCGGGCCCTCTTGAAGGAGGTAATACCCTACGTCCTGCTTGATTGTTCTTGATGATATGAGTATTACAAGAGTTGATCTACCATGAGATCATAGAGGCTAAACCCTAGAAGCTAGCCTATGATATGATTGTATGTTGTCCTACGGACTAAACCCTCCGATTTATATAGACACCGGAGGGGGCTAGGGTTACACAGAGTCAGTTACAAGGGAGGAGATCTACATATCCGAATTGCCTAGCTTGCCTTCCACGCCAAGGAGAGTCCCATTCGGACACAGGAAGAAGTCTTCAATCTTGTATCTTCATAGTCTAACAGTCCGGCCAAAGGATATAGTCCGGCTGTCCGGAGACCCCCTAATCCAGGACTCCCTCAGTAACTCCTGAACCAGGCTTCAACGACGATGAGTCCAGCGCGCAGTATTGTCTTCGGCATTGCAAGGCGGGTTCTTCTCCAAATCCTGAATATCTGCTAAGTAGTGTCCGGCTCCCATAAATGTTAGACTTCTTGGCTTCTGCGCCCAATAAGGGCTATCTTCCACGCGTCGAGCGAATGCGAGGAGCCAGGGCATTTTTACATTCACCCCCCTAGCCAGGTAAATAAATCATCTATTAAAGGGATGGGGATTCTTAGATCCAATCCACACCATCCTCCCACGGCGAGAATCCATCAGAGCGCGCTCGGAAAAATCCAAACCATCATGGCCGACCACCGCAGCTCCTTCTCTCGCTCCCGTAGCCCTAAGCCTGGTGATTGGGAGAAGTGTTCCATTCCGCACAGCCGATTAGTAGAGTTGCAGACCTAGGGATTTCTCCCTCCAGCGTATATGGTCCCCGCCCGAGCCGGGCTCGCCACCTATAATGGCGGGGAGAAAGCGGAGAGCTTCCCCAGTCCCTCTAAGGGGGAGCGGTTATGCCTTGTCCCTTACTTACTAAGGGGACTCGGATTTCCAATTCATCCGTTCCTTCACGGGCTCCTGGAGTTTTACGGCCTCCAGCTGCATAATTTCACCCCTGCTTCCATATTACACATCGCCGGTTATGTTGCCCTTTGTGAGCTGTTTCTGGGTTGCGAGGCTCATTTCGAGCTCTGGAAAAGGCTATGCTGCCTTGTGCCCCACACACAGAAGCGGTCACTTTATGAAGTGGGCGGAGCCGAAATATGGCGCATCGCTGAGACTGGATACCTGTCCGGTACTCCGAAGTAGACGTCCGAAGACTGGCCTTCGGAGTGGTTTTACATGCAGGACGTCCCTGCTATGTCTTGAGCTTGCGTTGGTTTTCCCCGAAGAGGAAGGGATGATGCAACAGAGTAGCGTAAGTATTTCCCTCAGTTTTTGAGAACCAAGGTATCAATCCAGTAGGAGGCCACGCTCAAGTCCCTCATACCTGCAGAAAACGATAGCTACTCACAACCAACACGATTAGGGGTTGTCAAGCCCTTCACGGTCACTTACGAGAGTGAGATATGATAGATATAATATTTTTGGTATTTTTGGTATAAAGATGCAAAGTAAAAAGTAAAGGCAAAGTAAAAAAGCAAAGCAAGATTGAAGTGATGGAGATTGATATGATGAGAATAGACCCGGGGGCCATAGATTTCACTAGTGGATTCTATCAAGAGCATAAGTATTCTACGGTGGGTGAAAAAATTACTTTTGAGCAATTGACAGAATTGAGCATAGTTATGAGAATATCTAGGCATGATCATGTATATAGGCATCTCGTCCGTGACAACTAGACCGAAACGATTCTGTATCTACTACTATTACTCCACTCATCGACCGCTATCTAGCATGCATCTAGAGTATTAAGCTAAAAATAGAGTAACGCCTTAAGTAAGATGACATGATGTGGAGAGATAAAGTCATGCAATATGGAATAAACCCCATCTTGTTATCCTCGATGGAAATGATACAATACGTGCCTTGCTGCCCCTTCTGTCACTGGGTAAGGACACCGCAAGATCGAACCCAAAGCTAAGCACTTCTCCCATGGCAAGAACTACCAATCTAGTTGGCCAAACCAAACGGATAATTCGAAGAGACTTGCAAAGATAACCAATCATACATAAAAGAATTCAGAGAAGATTCAAATATGATTCATAGATAGACTTGATCATAAACCCACAATTCATCGTTCTCAACAAACACATCGCAAAAAGAAGATTACATCGAATAGATCTCCACAAGAGAGGGGGAGAACTTTGTATTGAGATTCAAAGAGGGAGAAGAAGCCATCTAGCTACTAACAATGGACCCGAAGGTCTGAGGTAAACTACTCACACTTCATCGGAGGGGCTAGGATAATGTAGAAGCCCTCCGTGATGACGGCCCTCTTCCGGCGGAGCTCCGGAACAGGCCCCAAGATGGGATCTCGTGGATACAGAAAGTTGCGGCGGTGGAATTAGGTTTTTGGCTCCTGTTCTGATTGTTTGGGGGTACGTGTGTATATATAGGAGGAAGAAGTACACCGGAGGAGCAACGAGGGGCCCACGAGGCAGGGGGCGTGCCCTAGGGGGAGGGGGGCGCCCCCACCCTCGTGACCGCCTCTTTTGTTCCTTGGAGCAGGGTCCAAGTCTCCTGGATCACGTTCGGTGAGAAAATCACGTCCCAAAGATTTTATTCCGTTTGGACTCCGTTTGATATTCTGTTTCTCCGAAATACTGAAATAGGCAAAAAAACAACAATTCTGGGCTGGGCTTCCGGTTAATAGGTTAGTCCCAAAAACAATATAAAAGTGGAAAATAAAGCCCAATATAGTCCAAAACAGTAGATAATATAGCATGGAGCAATCAAAAATTATAGATACGTTGGAGACGTATCAGGCATCCCCAAGCTTAATTCATGCTCGTCCTCGAGTAGGTAAATGATAAAAAGAGAATTTTTGATGCGGAGTGCTACTTGGCATAATTTCAATGCAAATCTTCTTAATTGTGGTATGAATATTCAGATTAGAAAGATTCAAGACAAAAGTTTATATTGACATAAAAATAATAATACTTCAAGCATACTAACAAAGCAATTATATCTTCTCAAAATAACATGGCCAAAGAAAGTTATCCCTACAAAATCATATAGTCTGGCTATGCTCTATCTTCACCACACAAAATATTTAAATCATGCACAACCCCGATGACAAGCCAGGCAATTGTTTCATACCCTAACTTTTTCAAAACTTTTTCAATCTCATGCAATACATGAGCGTGAGCCATGGATATAACACTATAGGTGGAATAGAATGGTGGTTGTGGAGAATACAAAAAGGAGAAGGTAGTCTCACATCAACTAGGCGTATCAACGGGCTATGGAGATGCCCATCAATAGATATCAATGTGAGTGAGTAGGGATTGCCATGCAACGGATGCACTAGAGCTATAAGTATATGAAAGCTCAAAAAGAAACTAAGTGGGTGTGCATCCAACTTGCTTGCTCATGAAGACATAGGGCAATTTGAGGAAGCCCATCATTGGAATATACAAGCCAAGTTCTATAATGTAAAATTCCCACTATTATATGAAAGTGACAACATGAGAGACTCTCTATTATGAAGATCATGGTGCTACTTTGAAGCACAAGTGTGGTAAGAGGATAGTAACATTGTCCCTTCTCTCTTTTTCTCTCATTTATATGTATATATTTTTTTATTTGGGCCTTTTCTTTTTTTTATGGCCTCTTTTTATTTGGGCTTCTTTGGCCTCTTTTATTTATTTATTTTTCGTCCAGAGTCTCATCCCGACTTGTGGGGGAATCATAGTCTCCATCATTCTTTCCTCACTGGGACAATGCTCTAATAATGATGATCATCACACTTTTATTTTTCTTACAACTCAACAATTACGACTCGATACTTAGAACAAAATATGACTCTATGTGAATGCATCCGGCGGTGTACCGGGATATGCAATATGACAATGATGAATGTGTCACGACTAACTACATGGTGGAAAGTTGCATGGCAATATATCTCGGAATGACTATGGAAATGCCATAATAGGTAGGTATGGTGGCTGTTTTGAGGAAGGTATATGGTAGGTGTATGATACCGGCTAAAGGTGCGTGGTATTTAGAGAGGCTAGCAAAGGTGTAAGGGTGAGAGTGTGTATAATCCATGGACTCAACATTAGTCATAAAGAACTCATATACTTATTGAAAAAATCTAGAAGTTATCAAAGCAAAGTATTACACGCATGCTCCTAGGGGGATAGATTGTTAGGAAAAGACCACCGCTCGTCCCCGACCGCCACTCATAAGGAAGACAATCAATAAATAAATCATGCTCCGACTTTATGACATAACGGTTCACCATACGTGCATGCTACGGGAATCACAAACTCTAACACAAGTATTCTTTAAATTCACAACTACTTCAACTAGCATGACTTCAATATCATCACCTCCATATCTCAAAACAATTATCATGCTTCAATCTTTTCTTAGTATTCAACACACTGAAAAGAAAGTTTCACAAATCTTGAAAACCAAGCATATTATTATTAAGCAAATTACCATGCTATTAAGAGACTCTCAAAATAATTTAAGTGAAGCATGAGAGATCAATAGTTTCTTTAAAACAAATCCACCACCGTGCTCTAAAAGATCTAAGTGAAGCACATAGAGCAAAATTATAACGCTCAAAAGATATAAGTGAAGCACATAGAGCAAAACTACTTAGCTCAAAAGATATAAGTGAAACACATAGAGTATTCTATCAAATTTTAATTCATGTATGGCTCTCTCAAAAGGTGTATATAGCAAGGATGATTGTGGCATACTGTAAGTGCATCTAGTGCCACCCCTAGTTGGTTTTGGAGTATTGACGACAAACCTAGTTGAGGGACTAATGTGTTTGTGAGAATTTCAGGATAACACAGGTAGAAGTCCCTCACTGATTCGGTTTTCCTACTAGAGATGACCCCTAATAATGTATGAAGACATTGATGTCAAAGGTGGTATGTGAAGATATTCACATTGAAGACTATGACACGAGAAGACGTCGCATGAAGCATATGGAGCTCGAAGACTTAGATCTTTCGTAGTTCTTTTTCTTCTTCATTAAGTCATAGGAACCACCGTACTGTTAAGTGGGGTCCAAGAGAACCAGTCAGAATGACTGAAGTGATGCTTAACCAAAACCTATGTCTTCGAGTGAAGACTATGAGAGCAAATCTTATCTAGAGTCGGACAAGTCAGCTTTGCTTGTAGCCGAAGTAAAGTTGCCATGTGTGTTTGAAATCTGACCGTTGGAACACGTGTCAGTTCCTTAGTGACCCAGGGTCATTTTGGACAAATCAGGTCGGGTTGCCTAGTGGCTATAAATAGCCCACCCCCTACAACCATAAACGGTTGGCTGCTTAGAGTTAGTGTACGGCTTTTGTCGTTTGAGAGCAACCAACCTCGAAGCCTTTGAGAGAGAATTCCTTGCGAGGATAAAGCCCTAACCACCCAGATCCAAAGAGTGTTAGGCATCACTTAAGTCTTCCTGTCTGTGTGATCTAAAGACTTATTACACTTGAGGACTGTGAATCCTCCAGCCGGTTAGGCGTCGCGTTCTGAGAATCCAAGAGCCATTGTGGATTGCCGGTGAACAAAGTCTGTGAAGGTTTGGGAGTCTACCTTGAAGACTTACCAGAGTGATTGGGCGAGGTCTGTGTGACCTTAGCTCAAGGGGAATACGGTGAGGACTGGGTGTGTAACATCCCAAATTTTCAATTTGGAATGTTATACATAGATCATATGCATATCGTATTTTCTTGCATTTTGGGTTGATCCTAGAAATTTCACGCAACTCAAGGACCCTCGGAGAGAGTTGGAGATTTCTTCATTTTCATATTTGAGTCTTCTCAAATTTTGAAAAGAGGATCATTTGATTTATTTATTCTATCTTCAATTATTTTTCCGATGTAAAAATATGAGAGGGAATAATATGACTTTCCCAGAATTTAGGAAAAATGAAGATTTAATAAATAGATCAAATTTGGTTTTCCGGTGCTTGTTTGCTTTTAATTTGGATAGGGAAAAATGCGCGTTTTCGAAAATTGCATTTTAGGCCCGGAGAAAAGTTCATTTTGTTCGGCTCATTTTTAGGAGTCGGGGAAAATTTACTTTAGTATTTTTGGAGTTCGTTTAGTTTCTTTTTCTTTTGTTTTTCTGCGTGGAACCGATTAAAAAAAAATTCCGCAGCGCCTTGGGCCAAGGCCCAGCCAGCAGGCCAGCCGGCCAGGCCTCCCCGTCGCGCGCGCCTAGCGCCCAGCGCAGGCAGCCGCCGCCGCCACTAGGCAGGAGTCCTAGTAGGACTCCGTTTCGTTTTTGTTTTTTTTCCTTTCCTTCTCTTTTTCTTGCCCCCTCCCCCAAGTCTCCTCTCCCCTCACCTATATAAATACCCCCATAAACCCCCTCTCCTCACACCAAAACCCCAAGCCCCTCTCCTCCTTAAGCCGCCGCCGCCTATAGCCACAGCTGCCGCCTCTTGTGCCCGCCGCCGCCTTAGCCCGCCGCCGCCGCCGGTTAGCCGCCGCCACCCGGAGCCCGTCTTCCGAGGTAGCCGCGCCGCCTCTTCTTTTCCTCGGTTCGACTTTCTTCTAGAAGATCGTTCCGTTTTTCTTCCGATTCTTTTCGTTTTTCTTCCGGTTTTGTTCCGGTTCTTCTCCGAAAACCCTAGATCGGTTTTCTGTTTCTTTTCGGTCTTTTTCTCCGAAAACCCTAGATCGGTTTTCGTTTTTCTTTCGGACCGTTCGTCTCAACGAACGTGATCACCGATTCTCCCCGGTTAACGACGTCCGTTCATTTAACCGTTCTTCCATTTCTTTTCGTCGGATTTATTCCGTTTTCTTTCCGTGATCGTGATCTCAGATCCGATCTTCTTTCTAGTCTATCTTCTCGCTCGTTTATCGGAATCAGGTGATTCAAGCGCCTGGAGTTTCGTCTCGAAACCGCCGTTCGGTCTAATCAACTTAAACAACTTTTTTCTACGGTAAAACTTGACCTAGTTTCAACTTGCTAGAACCGAGTTGTCTTCTTCCGCCGTTGGTTTTTCCGTTGGTTTTGTTCGGTTCGTTCTTTCTTTGCAACCGGAGTTCTTATGTTGAACTTTCTGGTTCGTTCTCTTGTTCGAGTTTTACCTGTGCATTAGTTGAGTACTTATTGTGTGCTTGTTATTTGTTTGCGACAGATTACCCGGATTGCGCTGCCTGTTACTTCGAAACCCTAGGACTCGCGGATCATCAGCAAGGCAAGTAACACTTTGATCATACCTTTTCTACAACCCAGTTTTATTGCATTAGATCAATCCTCTCACATTGCATGATTAGGATCTAATTAAATTGTGGGATGGGAAGTAGATGAGGTAGTGCCTATTACCTGTATCATTATGAAACCTTTGGGAGTTACTTCTACGTTTGCTTATTATGCCATGCTATGCTAGTAGACGTGGATTGGGTGAGTGATATCCATGACAGATGTGAGTGTTGTTAATTAATGGTTTATCTAAGGTGGCTACTTAAACACACATCTGGGTGGATTGAGGCACCTGATGTCTATCAGGACTTGCCTGTTTTATTTTGGACCGCCACCCAGGCTCAAAGGGATCATAAGATCACTCATGCTAGTAACTTCCGTGTGCAGCCACAAGCCATTATGGGTTCTGGCATAGTTGACTAAGTCGTGCGAACTCTTACAGTGGTAGACTAGCAGATGTAGGGGATTAGGTGGTACGGTCTACCCGGACGTAAGGTGCTAGTGCTTCTGAAAGACTATGTCTCGGTCATCCGTCTTCTCAAACAACATGTAGTGCGAGAAACCAAACGGAGGCGATCGAGTCTTGTGGGGAAAAGTGCGCAAACCTCTGCAGAGTGTAACAAACTAATCATGATTAGCCGTGTCCCCGGTTATGGACAACTTGAGTATCTAGTACTTGAATATCGTGTGAATCTCATCATGTTACTCTAATTAATTTTGTTGGGTTTTAATTATTCAATTGATTGGGATCGGAATGCTTCTCGATGTTTAACAACTACCATGATAGTTAAATAAATTTATTCCTTTGCAGTAGGGAAAAACTGGCTTCACGCAAAACTGTAACCATAGAGCTTTCCACCAGCCATACATGCATATAGTATAGCTCATTATTGTTCATTACTCTCTATGTGTTACCTTGCTAGAATATTCCATGTGCTGACCCGTTTCGGGCTGCAACTTTCATGTTGCAGACTTTTCAGACGACGAGTAAGGTGTTTTAGGTCGTGCTTCTATACTCAGTGATGCCGTTGGAGTTGATGGACCCATTTATCTTCCAAGTCTTCCGCTGTTACCGTCACTAGATGGCCTTAAGCCATATTTATTGTAATAAGTTCTCTTTGAGACAACGTTGTAATAAGTGTGTGATTGCCACTCTGCTATAAATCCTTCGAAGTACTGTGTGGTGTCAGCATTACTGATCCAGGGATGACACCGGAGCACAGAGATCGGGCTGTTTGAGGTCTGGTCGCTACAGAGATGGTATCAGAGCACACGCTGACTGTAGGACCCGACCACTAAGTTAAAGCCATAGATCACCATTCTCTTCTCATTTTCTAACTCCTCATCTTTTCTACTCTTTTAGGATGACGCACGCGAAGATTAAGTACGCTCAACCGGATGAAGGGACACCTTTTGGATTTCACTTGAAGGAAGTCACTAAGTACTTGAACATTGGACTACCAAGCTTCACCGGCACATTCAACGCCACTCTGCCTGAAGAGGAACGCTGGAAGATTCAAGCTCATGTTCCGGGAAGGACATTCGCGCCAATCACGAAACCCATAGATAGTGTTTTCAATGCACCAACCTGGAGTCTGGGAAAGAGCATGGCAGCCCATATCACCGTAGGACGCATTGGAGAAGTTTACCAAGAAGACCTCAAGGACACTATCTACCAGATTTGCGGACGTCGAGATGAACAATGGGAGTTAGTCTGCACCAAGAAGGATAGATCCATTGCAGCTTTCATCCAGGAGTTAAACCAGCACATTCGACGCCACGAGAATCAGATGTGCAATGACATGATGGAGTTGAAGAATGCGAAGACAAGGATCGTCGAATTAGAAGGAGAACTGAAGGCTACACGCAAGGACTACATGGAAGAGATCGTAGCTCTAGCAAGGCACAATTGCGATCTTAAGTAGGAGATTGAAGAACTCAAGAGGAAGTTAGCATCCCAGGAGGAAGACGAGTATGTCGCATGTCCGGATAACTACATCATCATCGACGACACTGATTCGGATCCAAGTGAACCCGACTTTGAAGACGAAGCTGGAGCGGACATCATGGAGTCTTCCACCGGTTCAAATTTCTAGATGACCACCAAATAGTAGTAGTATTTTCCCCATGTATACAGTATAGTTCGAGCACTTTTTTCGATAGTTAGATCGATTGTAAGCCCTTGTTTGATTGATTGAAGTGTTTTGTGTGCATTTGCTCATGTGCATTGGGGTAGTGTTTTCTCTTTAGACCCCCTCTATTCTTAAATCTCTTCTTTTCTAAACCCTCAGATGCCTCCGAGACGTGATAATGGATTTCCACCGGAGCTTACTCAGTTGATCCAGTAGCAGAATCAGTTGATGCAGATGTTAGTCCAGAACCAGCAGAACAACAACAACAACCCGCCACCACCACCACCACCACCTGTTTACCACTTAGCCCGTTTCCTTAGGCTGAATCCGCCGGTGTTTTCCAGTAGCACCGAGACGATAGTAGCAGATGATTGGCTCCGCAAGATAGGAAGGGAGTTGACCACTGCAGGATGCACAGATGGTGAGAAAGTGAAGTTTGCCGCACATCAGCTTGACGGACCCGCGGCATCATGGTGGGAGAATTTCACAGCCACTTACCCAGTTGACACTGTCACATGGGATCAGTTTCAGCAAGCTTTCCGCACTGCCCATGTTTCAGCAGGAGCTATGGCCATGAAGAAGCGTGAGTTTTGCAATTTACGCCAAGGAGGAAGGACAGTTGGCCAGTACGTTGATGATTTCAGTAAGTTAGCGCGTTATGCCCCAGATGACGTTGCTACGAATGCAACTAAGCAGGCGAAGTTTCTAGAAGGACTAAATGATGAGTTGAGTATGCAGTTGATGGTAGCAAGTTTCAACAACTACCAGGAGTTGGTAGATCGTGCTATCATGATTGAAGGGAAGCAACAGCAGATTGAGAACCGCAAGAGGAAGTATGGACAGGGGAAGTATAACTCTGGAGCCCAGCAGAAGCCCCATTTTACCCCTAAACCAGGATTTCAGTTTCAGCATACCCATGGAGGAGGAAGTTCGCACAACCATAATGGCCACAAGAATGGAAATGGGAATGGAGTAAACAACGGCCAGAACCGGACCATCCCATCAACCCCAACCAAGAGAGATCTGAGTCAAGTCACTTGTTTCAAGTGCCAGAAGACCGGACATTATTCCAATGAATGTCCTGAAGGCCAGAATGGAAATGGAAATGGAAGCTCTGGGAAGAAGCCGAACCCTTTCAACAGGGGACAGGTGAACCACATTAATGTGGAGGAGGTTGAAGATCAGCCTGATGCAGTAATTGGTAAGTTTTTGGTTAAGTCATTTACTGCACTTGTTCTTTTTGACACTGGTGCATCGCATTCATACATATCAAGGGGATTTGTGGATAAGTATAACCTGCCAACCCAAGCCCTTAGGTCACCCATGTTAGTAAGCTCACCAGGAGCGGAGTTTATGGCTAGACGATGGTGTGATCGGTTACCATTAAGGATTGGTAACTATGTTTTTTCCTCAGACCTAATAGTATTGGAATCTCAAGGATTGGATGTGATATTAGGCATGGATTGGTTATCAAAGTATGAAGGGAATATCGAGTGTGCTAGTAAGTCAATTTTGCTTACCACACCAGAAGGACGAAGGATCAAGTATGTATCCCGGCATGTGCCAAAAAGGACCCAAGTAAATTGCCTAACAGGAGTCGTGCAGGAGGAAGTACAAGTGGTGAAGGATTACCCTGATGTATTTCCGGAAGAGTTGCCAGGCATGCCACCGGATAGAGACATTGAGTTTTTGATTGAGTTATTGCCAGGTACAGGCCCAATATCGAAGCGACCGTACCGGATGCCAACAAAGGATTTGGTAGAAATTAAGAATCAGATTAAGGAGTTACTGGATAAAGGTTACATTCGCCCAAGTTCTTCACCTTGGGGATCACCCGTACTTCTAGTGGAGAAGAAGGATGGATCATTAAGGATGGTTGTTGATTACCGTGGATTGAATGAAGTAACCATCAAGAACAAGTACCCACTGCCAATGATCAATGATCTGTTTGCTCGGTTGCAAGGAGCTAAGGTGTTTTCCAAGATCGATTTGCGATCAAGGTACCATCAGTTGAAGATTCGAGAGCAGGACATACCTAAGACAACATTCACCACGAGATATGGACTGTATGAGTATACCGTTATGTCATTTGGATTGACTAACGCACCTGCCTATTTTATGAACCTGATGAACAAAGTGTTTATGGAGTTTTTGGATAAGTTCGTCGTAGTGTTCATTGATGACATTTTGGTTTATTCAAAGAATGAAGAGGAGCATAAGGAACATTTGCATTTGGTTTTGGAGAAGTTAAGGGAACATCAGTTGTATGCCAAATTCAGCAAATGTGAGTTTTGGTTGAAGGAAGTAGGATTCCTCAGACATGTTATATCCGGAGAAGGTATAGCAGTTGATCCCGCAAAGGTTGAGACCGTAACCGAATGGGAAGCACCAACGACAGTTAGAGAGATCCGGAGTTTTCTGGGACTCGCAGGATACTACCGGAGATTTATTGAGAATTTCTGAAAGATTGCAAAGCCTATGACTGAATTGTTGAAGAAGGATACTAAGTTCAAGTGGACTGAGGAGTGTGAGGCTAGTTTCCAGGAGTTGAAGAGACGCTTGGTTACCTCACCAGTATTGATTTTGCCGGATCAGACCAAGGATTATGAGGTGTACTGTGATGCTTCACGTCGAGGACTTGGGGTAGTGCTTATGCAGGAAGGGAGAGTTGTTTCGTATGCTTCACGACAACTGAAGCCTCATGAGTTGAATTATGCCACGCACGATTTGGAGTTAGCAGCCGTAGTGCATGCATTGAAGACATGGAGACATTTCCTCATTGGAAATCATTGTGAGGTGTACACGGATCACAAGAGTTTGAAGTACATTTTCACCCAGAAGGAGTTGAACCTCAGACAGAGGAGATGGTTGGAGCTCATCAAGGATTATGATATGAGATTACATTACCATCCCGGAAAGGCTAATGTAGTAGCTGACGCATTAAGCCGTAAGAGCCATGTCAATACGTTAATGACGGGAGGAATACCCAAAGAGTTAGCAGAAAACCTTCGTGAGCTATGTTTGGAAATAGTTCCGAGAGGCTATGTAGCAGCATTAGAGGTTCAGTCAACATTGATGGATAAAATCAGAGAGGCTCAGAAATCTGACAAGGAGATTGCTTCTATAAAGGAGAAACTGAGCAAAGGAAAAGCTAAAGGATTTCGTGAGGATGAGCACGATACCCTATGGTTTGAGGACCGTGTTTATGTGCCAAATGACCCGGAGATCAGGAAGTTGATTCTGCAAGAGGCACATGATTCACCGTATTCGATTCACCCAGGAAATACCAAGATGTATTTGGATTTGAAGGAAACATTCTGGTGGACCGGAATGAAGAAGGATATTGCAGCATATGTAGCAGTTTGTGATGTGTGTCAGAGAGTAAAGGTAGAGCATCAGAAGCCAGCAGGATTGTTGCAACCATTGCCGATACCCGAATGGAAGTGGGATAAGATAGGCATGGATTTTATCACAGGACTACCCAGGACGAAAGCAGGCTATGACTCGATATGGGTAGTAGTTGATCGTTTGGCGAAGGTAGCACATTTCATACCAGTTAAGACCACTTACACCAGTGCTAAGTTGGCAAAGATATACATGACTAGAATCATTTGTTTGCATGGTGTTCCAAGGAGTATTGTATCAGATAGAGGAACCCAATTTACCTCAAAATTTTGGAATCAGTTGCATGAGACTTTGGGAACCAGACTAGAGTTCAGCACAGCTTTTCACCCACAGACAGATGGACAGACTGAGAGAGTCAATCAGATTTTGGAAGATATGCTGAGAGCTTGTGCACTAGATTATGGATCTAGTTGGGACGATAACTTGCCGTATGCGGAGTTTTCTTATAACAATAGTTATCAAACCAGTTTGAAAATGGCACCTTTCGAAGCTTTATACGGAAGGAGGTGCAGGACACCGTTGTCATGGGACGAAGTTGGAGACCGTCAATTCTTTGGACCAGATTTGATTAAGGAGTCTGAACGGAAAGTTAAGTTGATTCGCGATAGGCTCAAGGTAGCCCAATCCAGGCAGAAGAGCTACGCAGATTCTAAACGCAAGGAGACAGTTTACGAAACTGGAGACAGAGTTTATCTTCGAGTATCCCCACTTCGAGGAGTTAAGCGCTTTGGAGTTAAGGGAAAATTAGCACCACGTTTCGTTGGACCGTATAAGATCTTGCAACGTATGGGAGAAGTCGCTTATAAGTTGGAATTACCAGAGGGACTGTCAGGAGTTCATGATGTATTCCATGTTTCTCAGCTGAAGAAATGTCATGCCGAGATGGCGGAGGTACCGCTAAGAGATACAGTGCCACTTGAAGCGATTCAGCTGAAAGATGACCTAACATATGAGGAGAAGCCAGTCAAGATTCTCGAGTTTGCCAGCCGAGTTACCCGCAGCAAGGTTATCAAGTTTTGAAAAGTTCAGTGGAACCATCACTCAGAGGATGAAGCCACCTGGGAGAGAGAAGAATATTTTCTCAAGGACCACCCTCACCTATTTTCTAGCCAACCCGAATCTCGAGGGCGAGATTCATCTTAAGGGGGGTAGGTTTGTAACATCCCAAATTTTCAATTTGGAATGTTATACATAGATCATATGCATATCGTATTTTCTTGCATTTTGGGTTGATCCTAGAAATTTCACGCCACTCAAGGACCCTCGGAGAGAGTTGGAGATTTCGTCATTTTCATATTTGAGTCTTCTCAAATTTTGAAAAGAGGATCATTTGATTTATTTATTCTATCTTCAATTATTTTTCTGATGTCAAAATATGAGAGGGAATAATATGACTTTCCCAGAATTTAGGAAAAATGAAGATTTAATAAATAGATCAAATTTGGTTTTCCGGTGCTTGTTTGCTTTTTATTTGGATAGGGAAAAATGTGCGTTTTCAAAAATTGCATTTTAGGCCCGGAGAAAAGTTCATTTTGTTCGGCTCATTTTTAGGAGTCGGGGAAAATTTACTTTAGTATTTTTGGAGTTCGTTTAGTTTCTTTTTCTTTTGTTTTTCTGCGCGGAACCGATTAAAAAAAAATTCAACAGTGCCTTGGGCCAAGGCCCAGCCAGCAGGCCGGCCGGCCAGGCCTCCCCGTCGCGTGCGCCTAGCGCCCAGCGTGGGCAGCCGCCGCCGCCACTAGGCAGGAGTCCTAGTAGGACTCCGTTTCGTTTTTGTTTTTTTCCTTTCCTTCTCTTTTTCTTGCCCCTCCCCCAAGTCTCCTCTCCCCTCACCTATATAAATACCCCCATAACCCCCCTCTCCTCACACCAAAACCCCAAGCCCCTCTCCTCCTTAAGCCGCCGCCGCCTTAAGCCGTCGCCGCCTTAAGCCGCCGCCACCGCCTTAAGCCGCCGCCGCCTATAGCCGCCGCCGCCGCCTCTTGTGCCCGCCGCCGCCTTAGCCCGCCGCCGCCGCCGGTTAGCCGCTGCCGCCCGGAGCCCGTCTTCCGAGGTAGCCGCGCCGCCTCTTCTTTTCCTCGGTTCGGTTTTCTTCTAGAAGATCGTTCCATTTTTCTTCCGACTCTTTTCGTTTTTCTTCCGGTTTTGTTCCGGTTCTTCTGCGAAAACCCTAGATCGGTTTTCCATTTCTTTTCGGTCTTTTTCTCCGAAAACCCTAGATCGGTTTTTGTTTTTCTTTCGGACCGTTCGTCTCAACGAACGTGATCACTGATTCTCCCCGGTTAACGACGCCGTTCGTTTAACCGTTCTTCCTTTTCTTTTCGCCCGATTTATTCCGTTTTCTTTCCATGATCGCGATCTCAGATCCGATCTTCTTTCTAGTATATCTTCTCCCTCGTTTATCGGAATCAGGTGATTCAAGCGCCTGGAGTTTCATCTCAAAACCGCCGTTCCGTCTAATCAACTTAAACAAGTTTTTGCTACGGTAAAACTTGACCTAGTTTCAACTTGCTAGAACCGAGTTGTCTTCTTCCGCCGTTGATTTTTCCGTTGGTTTTGTTCGGTTCGTTCTTTCTTTGTAACCGGAGTTCTTAAGTTGAACTTTCTGGTTCGTTCTCTTGGTCGAGTTTTACCTATGCATTAGTTGAGTACTTATTGTGTGCTTGTTGTTTGTTTGCGATAGATTACCCGGATTGCGCCGCCTGTTACTTCGAAACCCTAGGACTCGCGGATCATCAGCAAGGCAAGTAACACTTTGATCATACCTTTTCTACAACCCAGTTTTATTGCATTAGATCAATCCTCTCACATTGCATGATTAGGATCTAATTAAATTGTGGGATGGGAAGTAGATGAAGTAGTTCCTATTACCTGTTCATTATGAAACCTTTGAGAGTTACTTCTACGTTTGCTTATTATGCCATGCTATGCTAGTAGACGTGGATTGGGTGAGTGCTATCCATGAAAGATGTGAGTGTTGTTAATTAATGGTTTATCTAAGGTGGCTACTTAAACACACATCTGGGTGGATTGAGGCACCTAATGTCTATCAGGACTTGCCTGTTTTATTTTGGACCGCCACCCAGGCTCAAAGGGATCATAAGATCACTCATGCTAGTAACTTTCGTGTGCAGCCACAAGACATTATGGGCTCTGGCATAGTTGACTAAGTCATGCGAACTCTTACAGTGGTAGACTAGCAGATGTAGGGGATTAGGTGGTACGGTCTACCCGGACGTAAGGTGCTAGTGCTTCTGAAAGACTGTCTCGGTCATCCGTCTTCTCAAACACCATGTAGTGCGAGAAACCAAACGGAGGCGATCGAGTCTTGTGGGGAAAAGTGCGCAAACCTCTGCAGAGTGTAACAAACTAATCATGATTAGCCGTATCCCCGATTATGGACAACTTGAGTATCTAGTACTTGAATATCGTGTGAATCTCATCATGTTACTCTAATTAATTTTGTTGGGTTTTAATTATTCAATTAATTGGGATCGGAATGCTGTCAACCATTCTCGATGTTTAACAACTACCATGATAGTTAAATAAATTTATTCCTTTGCAGTAGGGAAAAACTGGCTTTACGCAAAACTGTAACCATAGAGCTTTCCACCAGCCATACATGCATATAGTATAGCTCATTATTGTTCATTACTCTCTATGTGTTACCTTGCCAGCATATTCCATGTGCTGACCCGTTTTGGGCTGCAACTTTCATGTTGCAGACTTTTCAGACGACGAGTAAGGTGTTTTAGGTCGTGGTTCTATACTTAGTGATGCCGTTGGAGTTGATGGACCCATTTATCTTCCAAGTCTTCCGCTGTTATCGTCACTAGATGGCCTTAAGCCATATTTATTGTAATAAGTTCTCTTTTAGACAACGTTGTAATAAGTGTGTGATTGCCACTCTGCTATAAATCCTTCGAAGTACTGTGTGGTGTCAGCATTACTGATCCAGGGATGACACCGAAGCACAGAGATCGGACTGTTTGAGGTCTGGTCGCTACAGGGTGTCCTGGGCTGCGTGTTCAGGACTGGGTGTCCGGGACTGTGTGTCTTCAGGTTTAAATACCTAGCCGCCCTACCCAGACGTACAGTTGTCACAGCAACTGGAACTGGTCCAACAAATCATTGTCTTCAACGAGTCACTGGTTTCATCCTTCCCTTCCCCTTACTTATTGTTGGTCCTTGTGAAGTCATTATATGATTGCACTATCTCTTGTCTTCACTGAGTGAGTGCTTGTTTTGATTGGCTTCATAATATCTTCCTACCTGATCCTTACTACCTAGCTGCTATTGGTCATTGTGCTTTCACTTCATTGAATAATTGACTATGGTTTGCCTAGTGTAGTCTACCTTCTGCTGCATGGTAATAGGTTTATTTCTATCGTTTGTCTTTGAAACTTCCACGTTTTGAAGACTTTCATATAAATCTCCTATTCACCCCCCTTCTAGTCGATATAACGCACTTTCAATTGGTATCAGAGCAAGGTACTCCCTTGTTCTGTGTGATTCGGTTTAACCACCTGGAGTTTTAGCTATGTCGACCGCAGGGATAATTAAAGTCTCCATTGCGTGCCCCATCTTCGATGGAACTAAATATCCCTACTGGAAGAATAAGATGCGCATGCATCTTGAAGCCATTGACGTCGACCTATGGTATGTCGTCAAGAACGGCGTTCCCAAGGCTGGAGAAGGTGTCACTGCTGCTGACGTCAAGAAGTTCGTTCAACTGGACTCTACTGCCAAGAATATCATCTATGGTCATCTGACCAAAGGACAGTATGGCCGCGTGAGTGCTTTGGAAACATCTAAGCTAGACTGGGACTGCCTCTCCGAGGTCAACGAAGGCGTCTCAACCCAGAGAGATCAGAGAATCAGTGTCCTTCGCAACCTCTTCAACCGGTTCAAGAGAAATGACAATGAGAATGTCCAGCTCACATTTGATCGACTCACTGACATCACAAATGAGCTTCAAGCCCTCGGCGCTATTGAGATCACCAAGCATGAAGTCGTCAAGACACTCCTGAGATCACTTGACAGTTTGTTTGACACCCTAGCCCTGATGATTCAAGAACGTCCTGATTTCAAGACACTCGATCCGTCTGACATACTTGAGAGGCTCAACACACATGAGTTTCAGCTTTCTGTGAAAAGAGATATCTACGGTCCCAACTATGGACGAACTCGTGCCTTGAAGGCAAAAGTTGTCTCCAGATCTAAAGAAGAATCCGACAGTAGTACTGATGATCCCGAAGACATTGGAAAGGAGCTTGCTATGCTTGTGAAGAAGTTCCAAAAATTCACCAAGAAGAAAGGCTTCAGAAAGTCTTCACGATCAAGCTCAAGGAATGATGAAGCTTCTGCTTATGACTACAAGAAAAGATCATGCCACAAGTGCAAGAAACCTGGCCACTACATCTCCGAGTGTCCGCAGTGGGACAATGAGAACAAGAAGAAGAAGAAGAGCAAGGAGTATGACTCTGATGACAAGAAGAAGAAGAAATACTCAAAGTCTTCTTCCAAGTCTTCCTCCAAGTCTTCATCACACAAGAAAAGCTCACCTGGCAAGGCCCATGCGTTTGTTGGCAAGGAAATGGATTCAGAGGAGGAGTCTGCTTCTGAGGAGGCGGAGGTGGAGTCTGAGGAGGAGTCTGATTCTGGCGTTGCGAGTCTGGCTACAGCATACGTTGCCAAGTCCATCTTCAACACTGAAGACAATGACTTCATCACCGACACCGATGCAAATGACAAGGACTACTCCACTCCTACCTACTGCTTCATGGCACGTGGTGCCAAGGTAAACACACGCACTACTCACTATCAAACATCTAGTGAAGATGACTCTGATTGTGATTCCAAACCCAGCTACAAAACACTTGCTAAAATTGCAACTTAACAACAGAAAGCTATGGAACATATTCAAAAACTGTTAGACAAAAGCGATGATCTGCTAGACGCTGAAATGACTCGATCTTAGTCCTTAATTGAAGACATAAAAAATCTTCATGTTAAGTATGAGGAACTTGAAAGTCGTCATGAAACGCTCTCAACAAATCATGAAAGGCTTTCCTATGATTATCTTCAAAGGAAGCAAGATATTGAGAAATTGAGAGTGGCTCATGAAGATCTTCAAAAGGAAAACGAGTCACTTCGCGCCAAACAAATCAGTTCCGCTCAGGAAGGATTTGAACCACCATGTCTTAAATGCATTGAGCGTGATAATGCTACTTCTGTTGCTGAATGTTCTACTGCTGCTACTGTTGCAATATCTTCAACTGTTGATGTGGGAACTAACCCCTCTGCTGAGGATACCACGTCAGTTATTGCTGATGAGAATGCTAGGTTGAAGACACTGCTTGAAACAGGGATGTACAAAAGTCTCAAAGGGCATCAGACACTATGTGATGTCCTCAAAAGGCAGATCCTGAACCGAAACCCTAGAAAAGAGGGTGTTGGGTTCGAAAGGAAAATGAATACTGATGGCTCTTAATGGAAACCTGAGCAGTACCCCAAAACCACATGGGTTGCTGCAAAGGAACCTTCAGCGGATCCATCCATCCTATCTGGCTTCACTTGTGCTAATCCCATTGAGGGAGTCCTGGATTAGGGGGTGTTCGGGTAGCCGGACTATACCTTCAGCCGGACTCCTGGATTATGAAGATATAAGATTGAAGACTCCGTCCCGTGTCCGGAGGGGACTTTCCTTGGCGTGAAAGGCAAGCTTGGCGATGCGGATATTCAAGATCTCCTACCATTGTAACCGACTCTATGTAGCCCTAACCCTATCTGGTGTCTATATAAACCGGAGGGTTGTAGTCCGTAGGACAGAATCAAATCCATACACAATCATACCGTAGGCTAGCTTCTAGGGTTTAGCCTCCTTGATCTCGTGGTAGATCTACTCTTGTACTACCCATATCATCAATATTAATCAAGAAGGAGTAGGGTTTTACCTCCATCGAGAGGGCCCAAACCTGGGTAAAACAAAGTGTCCCCGGTCTCCTGTTACCTCCGGCCTAGACGCACAGTTCGGGACCCCCTACCCAAGATCCGCCAGTTTTGACACCGACATTGGTGCTTTCATTGAGAGTTCCTCTGTGTCGTCGCCTTTAGGCCCGATGGCTCCTTCGATCTTCAACAACGATGCGGTCCAGGGTGAGACTTTTCTCCCTAGACAGATCTTCGTCTTCGGCGGCTTCGCACTACGGGCCAATTCGCTTGGCCACCTTGAGCAGATCGAAAGCTACGCCCCTGGCCGCCAGGTCAGGTTTGGAAGCCTAAACTACACGGCTAACGTCCGTGGGGACTTGATCTTCGACGGATTCGAGCCACAGCCAAGCGCGCCGCACTGTCTCGACGGGCATGATATAGCTCTGCTGCCGAACAGCGCTTCAGAGGCCACACACGCATCGGTCTCGACCTTTGATTCGGAACCTACCGCACCGATCGAGGATCAGCGGTTGGACGCTGCCTCAGGGGCTGCGATCTCAGAGGCGATCGAGCCAAACTCCAGCTCCGCACTCCGCGTGGCCCGTGACTCCGAGGAGCCGGATTCCTCTCCGAACTCCGAGCCCCCCACACCCCTGCCAATCGAATCCGATTGGGCGCCGGTAATGGAGTTCACTGCCGCGGACATCTTTCAGCATTCGCCTTTTGGTGACATCCTGAATTCTCTTAAGTCTCTCTCTTTATCAGGAGAGCCCTGGCCGAACTACGGTCAGCAAGGATGGGATACGGACGGTGAGGAAATTCAAAACCCACCCACCACCCACTTGGTAGCCATTGTCGACGATTTAACCGACATGCTTGACTTCGGCTCCGAAGACATTGACGGCATGGACGACGATATAGGAGACGAATAGGAACCAGCACCTATAGGGCGCTGGAACGCCACCTCGTCATATGACATATACATGGTGGATAATCCAAAAGACGGAGATGGCGATGGAACAATGAGGGATGACGCCCCCAAGAAACAGCCAAAGCGCCAACGTCAGCGATGCCGCTCTAAATCCCGCCAAAGCACAAACGGTGATTCCGGCACGGGAGATAATACTACCCCGGATAACGCCGAAGAACACCCACCCCAACAAGATTCGGCATAGGAAGATGGAAAAGCCAGCCCTCATGAGAGAGCGGCAGACTGAGAGGTCGAGGATGATAACTATACTCCTCCCCCTGAAGACGAGGCAAGCCTCGATGACGATGAATTTGTCATACCATCAGACCCTGCCGAACAAGAGCGTTTTAAACGCAGGCTTTCAGCCACGGCAAGCAGCCTCAAGAAAAAGCAGCAACAACTTAGAGCTGCCAAAAAATTGCTAGCTTTCAGATGGTCTGAAGACCTTGCGGCCGAAGAGTATGAACTCGAACGCCCCTCCAAGAGTTACCCGAATCACAGGTCACTAGCTACCCCGATCAGAAGAGGAAGAACCTACATCACCAGCGCACGACATGGCAGACCGGCCACCTCGTGGCCGCGACAGAGAGGCCTCTCAGCCTTCCACCCAAGCCACGCCCAGACGCCGCACAACTAAGGCGCGGGAAAATGCGTCCGACCTGCGGGACATACTGGAGGATAAGGCAAGGCAAACAAGATCGATCTACGGGTCGCGCAGGCGCCCTACGGCATGTGACAATCTTCATGACGGATACAACAAATCCGGCCGGGCCGAACACAACAGACATAGCTCTTTCGAGCTGCGTTGTGATATAGCCTAGTACAGAGGCGCCGCGCACCCGCTATGCTTCACGAACGAAGTAATGGATCATAAAATCCCACAGGGCTTCAAACCCATAAACATCGAATCATACGATGGCACCACAGACCCAGCGGTATGGATTGAGGATTATCTCCTTCACATCCACATGGCACGCGGCGATGATCTCCACGCCATCAAGTACCTCCCGCTTAAACTTAAAGGACCGGCTCGGCATTGGCTTAACAGCTTGCCAGCAGACTCAATCGGTTCTTGGGAGGACCTGGAAGCCGCATTCCTCAACAACTTCCAGGGCACTTACGTGCGACCGCCGGACGCCGACGACTTAAGGCACATAATTCAGCAGCCAGAAGAATCAGCCAGACAATTCTGGACACGGTTCCTAACTAAGAAAAACCAGATAGTCGACTGTCCGGGCGCAGAGGCCCTAGCAGCCTTCAAACATAACATCCGCGACGAGTGGCTTGCCCGGCACCTGGGACAGGAAAAGCCGAAATCCATGGCAGCCCTCACGACACTCATGACCCGCTTTTGCATGGGAGAAGACAGCTGGCTAGCTCGCAGTAACAACCTATCAAAGAACCCTGGTAATTCGGATACCAAGGAAAAAAGTGGCAGGACACGTCGGAACAACCAAAAGCGCCGCGTTAACAGCGACATCAATGAAGACACGGCAGTCAATGCTGGATTCAGAGGCTATAAATCCGGTCAGCAGAAAAAGCCATTCAAAAAGAATGCTCAGGGCCCGTCCAGTTTGGACCTAATACTCAATCGCTTGTGCCAGATACATGGCACCCCCGAAAAGCTAGCCAATCACACCAACAGGGATTGTTGGGTGTTCAAGCAGGCAGGCAAGGTAAGAGCCGAAAATAGAGACAAGGGGCTGCACAGCGACGATGAGGAGCCCAAGCTGCCGAACAAAAATGGACAGAAGGGCTTTCCCCCACAAGTGCGGATGGTGACCATGATATACGCAACCCACATTCCCAAGCGGGAGCGGAAGCATGCGCTACGGGACGTATACGCGATGGAGCCAGTTGCCCCAAAGTTCAACCCATGGTCCTCCTTCCCGATCACTTTTGATTGAAGGGACCATCCCACTAGCATCCGTCACGGCGGCTTCGCCGCATTGGTTCTTGACCCAATCATCGACGGATTTCACCTCACAAGAGTCCTCATGGACGGCGGCAGTAGCCTGAACCTGCTTTATCAGGACACAGTGCGGAAAATGGGCATAGATCCCTCAAGGATCAAACCAACAAGAACGACCTTTAAAGGCGTCATACCAGGTGTACAAGCCAACTGTACAGGCTCAGAAACACTTTACGTGGTCTTCGGATCCCCGGACAATTTCCGAAGCGAAGAGTTAATCTTCGATATAGTCCCGTTTCACAGTGGCTATCACGCCCTGCTCGGACGAACCGCATTCGCAAAATTCAATGTGGTGCCGCACTACGCATATCTCAAACTCAAGATGCCAGGCCCTCGAGGAGTAATCACGGTCAACGGCAACACCGAACGCTCTCTTCGTACAGAGGAGCATATGGCGGCTCTAGCAGCGGAGGTACAAAGTAGCCTTCTTCGGCAATTCCCCAGTCCAGCCATTAAAAAGCCAGACACTGCCAAGCGCGCCTGGAGTAACCTACAGCAGGACCGCCTGGCACACTCTGAGCAAGCGTAGCAATGCGGCCCCAACCCCAACTTTCGCGACCTAGCGAAACCAGTACCTCGCGTACATAACTACGCCCTTGAAATACCATGGGCACAGGGGAAGGGGCAAAATAACGGCATGCCCAACATACTGCGTAAAACGTACCAGGGGCTGCCGGATTCCTTTTTTAATCTTTTCTTACTTTCAGGACTCCATACTTCGGACGACCTGTTCGGCAATTAGATTGCCGCACAAACGATGCAAGATCCAAGAAGGTAGACAAGCCATGCCGCATCATGGAACTCCCAGGTGGTCTCTGTTATGAGCGATATACCTACTTTATATATAATTCCGCGGCCTGCCCCTGGTCAGGACATACTGAATAGTCCAATATCTTTTGCTTACCGCACAATCTGTATCGTTCGGCTTTGATAAATAGCCTCTCCATAAACAATGCCTAGCTTTTTGTCTATTTTTTGCATTACTCTTTCCATATATATGCTCATTAATGACATGTCGCGCCCGTACATTATGGTATGGCAAGTACGCCAGGGGCTTCAGTACCCTTTAATATGGTGTGAGAAGTCCGTACACTTTAACAAGTGCGGCACCCCAAACTTATAGCACTATATGCATCGGCTCCGAATCATGATTTGGGTCAATAGTTGGGTTTGCCCGGCTCCTATGTTTTGGTGCCTTACGTTCCGCTATATCGGCTAAGGTAGCACTAGGAGAACCACTGCGATTGTGCCCCGGTTGAGCTGGGTTAAGCACCTCAGTGGAGAAAGCTAAAACTGACTGTCATGAAGAGGCGAGAGACCGGTCGCTGTTCGAGAGGTTTTTCGAGTCCCTAAAGGCTTATGCCGCTTCGAGCGAGGAGCTGGATGACCCCAGCCTAGGCGTTGATAGCGCCCCGAATTCGGTCTTCCGAACTAGGGGCTTCGCCGAAATTTAAAATTATAACGTTCTATGGCTAAGTGAGAGTGTTCAAGCATTATAGTCCGATTGCCTGCTTCGTCGTGCTGAGCGCCTCCCTCGAAGGACTCAACCATGGGAAAAAGAGCGCCCAGATTTATCACCGAACACCCCAGCACTCGTGGCATGGGGGCAGAAGCCGACGATTGGCCATCTCTCAATTTTTGATAAACGGCCGCACAGAAAATAATATTTTAAATTCAATAAGCATTGCTTAGCGCATATGAACAAGTTTTCAGCGCACAGGATAAACACGAGCGAATTCATTCAAAAATTACATCCTTGGTGCACTCATCTGCCACAAGGCGGGCACCCGCAAGAACATCCTTATAGTAGTTCTCCGGCTTGCGATGCTCCTTCCCCGGCGGCGGCCCATCCGCCAGAAGCTTCTCGCCGTCTAGCTTACCCCAGTGCACCTTTACACGGGCAAGGGCCCTACGGGCACCTTCGATGCAGACAGAGCGCTTGATGACCTCGAGCCTTGGACAGGCCTCCACCAGCCGCCGCACTAGCCCGAAGTAGCTCCCAGGCAGGGCCTATCCGGGCCATAGACGAACTATGAAGCCCTTCATGGCTTGTTCGGCCGCCTTGTGGAGTTCGACCAGCTGTTTCAACTGGTCGCTCAAGGGCACAGGGTGTCCGGCCTCAGCATACTGAGACCAGAACACCTTCTCCGTCGAGTTGCCTTCTTTAGCTCGGTAGAATGCGGCGGCATCAGATACGCTGCGAGGAAGATCTGCGAATGCCCCTGGAGAACTCCGGATTCGGGTAAGTAACAAGTAGTTTACTTTTATATTTCTGCTTTGCATAAAGAATGCCTTACCCGCTGCTATCTTTTTCAAATCCTCCAATTCTCGGAGGGCCTTTTGGGCTTCGGCCTTGGCAGACTTGGTAGTCTCGAGGGCCGTCGCGAGCTCGGACGCTTGGGTCTTCGACTCAAGCTCCAAACTCTCATGTTTTTTCATGAGAGCCTGAAGCTCTTGCTGCATCTCGCTGACCTGAGACCCAAGTTTCTCTCGCTCGGTGCGCTCCGCGGCCGTTTTCTTTTCGGCCTCGGACAGCGCCTGCTTGAGGGTCGCCACCTCAGTCGTGGCCCCTACAATAAGCAGTTCAATCCTATTATTTTTTGCAATCACGCCTCTCTATAGGCATCTTTTTATAAGGTATTTCCTACCTTCTTTCTCCTCGAGCTCCTGCTTGGCAAGGCCGAGCTCTTGCTCGGACCGCTCGTGTCCCTATTTTAGGGTATCCACCTCTACAGTCAGTGCAGCGGTGGCTAGCAGCAAAGCCTGCATACGCATATTGACTCTTTATTGTTAGACTCCTGCGAAATTTGATAGATCCTCTATTCGGCTTTCCTTTCTGGACGCCAAACAGAGCATCAGGGGCTACTGTCTATGTGGTAATATTTTTACATATTTTTACTTACCTCAAAGCCTATTAGGAGGCCAGCGCAAGCTTCATTCAGCCCGCTCTTGGCGGTCTGAACCTTCCGGATCACCGTACTCATAATAGTACGGTGCTCCTCGTCGATGGAGGCGCCTTCAAGCACCTCCAGCAGATTGTCCGGCGCCTCCGGTTGGACGGAGGCTGCCGGCTCAGAAGGCTTTCTCCTCTTGGAAGGAGTTCGCCTCCCGCAGTCCGGAATTGTTGAAGATTCCGGCACGGTGTCCGGCTTAAAGCCGGACTTGGAGCCCTGAGGGGTCTTGTCCCCTTCACTCCTGGGGTCCGGGAGGTCGCCTTGGGGCCCCTCCAGGACCACCTCCTCCTGCCCCAGAGCTCGTTGCGACGCCACTTCGGCGTCATCCACAGTGCGGGGGGAGACAGCGGGTGGAACAGAGTTGACGTCCGATGAATCCAGGGAGCCGCTCGACGAATCGTTGAGTGCGGCTCGGGGCGGGCTGCATGATTACATTCGACATTGGGGAAAGCTGCGCAATAAAGGAACATCATGAGTTACTCTGATACCCAAACTTACGATTTCGCCGGACGCTTGGTCCTGTCCGGCCACTCCTCTTCGCCCTCTTCGGCGTCAGGGGTGTAGTCCGGCGGAGGGGTCTTCCTTTTCCTGGACCCCTCGGTCTCCCCCGTTGGGGCGGCCTTCCTCTTCTCTCCTCCCTCCACTAGAGGGGGAGAATTTTCTTCTTCCTCCTCCTCGTTCTCACGAGAGGAGGGCGCCTCGGACTCGTCAGATGACGAGTCCGACGCCACCACGTTGCGGGCACTCTTTCGAGTCCCCGTGGTCTTCTTCTTCTTGGCCTTCTTCTCCGGCACCACATAAGGCGCCGGGGCCAACAGCTTCACCAGTAAAGCTGGGGCTGGATCTTTGGGTAGCGGAGCCAGACAGTTAATTGGCTCGGCTACTGCCCGCCAAGCCTGTCAAAGGTAAGGGAGTTCAGATCCCGCATAGTGTCACACTATGAAAAAAGGCTTAAACATCCTGTGAAGGGTGTAGATGGCATACCTTGCTAGCGTGACGCTGCGAGCTGTATCCGCGGTCCTCAGAAGCGGATGCGGGAGCCTCGGCGCCCTTGAATAGCACCTTCCAGGCGTCTTCATACATCGTGTCGAATAGCCTGTTCAGGATTTGGTGCTGCGCCAGGTCGAACTCCCACAGATTGAAATCCCGTTGTTGGCACGGGAGGATCCAGCGGACGAGCATAACCTGGATTATATTAACTAGCCAGACTGGCTTGTTCACCAGGGACCGGATGCATGTTTGCAACCCGGTCACCTCTTTTTCGTCACCCCACGACAGGCCCGTCTCTTTCCAGGACACAAGTCGCGTGGGGGGTCCGGATCGAAACTCAGGGGCCACGGTCCATTCCGGATCGTGTGGCTCGGTGATGTAGAACCACCCGGATTGCCATCCCTTTAGGGTCTCCACGAAAGAGCCCTCGAACCATAGGGCGTTGGCCATCTTGCCCGCCATAGCGCCTCCGCACTCCGCCTGGCTGCCGCACACCACCTTGGGCTTGACGTTGAAAGTCTTGAGCGAGAGGCCGAAATGGGGGGGAACGCGGAGGAAAGCCTCGCGCACGATGATAAACGCCGAGATGTTGAGGATGAAGTTCGGAGCCAGATCGTGGAAATCTAGGCCGTAGTAGAACATGAGCCCCCGGGCGAATGGGTGGAGTGGAAAACCCAGTCCGCGGAGGAAGTGGAGGAGAAAAACCACCCTCTCATGGGGCCTTGGGGTGGGGATGAGCTGCACCTCCTCGGGAAGCTGGTACGCGATGTCCTTGGACAGATACCCGGCCTTCCTTAGCTTCTTGATTTTTCCCTCCGTAACGGAGGAGACCATCCATTTGCCTCCCGCTTCGGACATTGCTGGAGAAGGTTGAGGTGGGAAGTGCGGGCTTGGGCATTGGAGCTCGGGTGCACGAGAGATGGGTAGGCAAGGGAAGAAGAAGGCGTAGGTGAAAAGGGTGGATTCTTATCCCCTTATATAGGCGGATGCGGTTATGCGTCCCCATCTGCCTAATAAAACTTGCTTGCCTCCCGAGTGCCGTGATAAATGGCGCGGTTGGGTTAACCACGTCCGTATTGATGAGAATCCCGTAAAAAGGGTACACGATCTCTGCTTTGACAAGACGTGCCGAGGAAACCGCCTCACAAAACATGCTGAGGTGGAAAAATAAAAACGATTCGAGTAAAGGACTTGGCGGTAGTGTGATGGCGCACTGTAGGATACATCAGCAGATTTGATTTGTGCTGATATTATTCTCTTTATGGCAATATGTGGAAACTCATTTTATAGAGCCGGACACTACTCTTGGTGATTACAATCTTCTGCGAAGGACTTGGAGGAGGAACCCGCCTTGCAATGCCGAAGACAATTTGCGTGCTGGACTCGTCGTCATTGAAGCCTGGTTCAGGGGCTACTGAGGGAGTCTTGGATTAGGGGGTGTTCGGGTAGCCGGACTATACCTTCAGCCGGACTCCTGGATTATGAAGATATAAGATTGAAGACTTCGTCCCGTGTCCGGAGGGGACTTTCCTTGGCGTGAAAGGCAAGCTTGGCGATGCGGATATTCAAGATCTCCTACCATTGTAACCGACTCTATGTAACCCTAACCCTATCCGGTGTCTATATAAACCGGAGGGTTGTAGTCCGTAGGACAGAATCAACTCCATACACAATCATACCATAGGCTAGCTTCTAGGGTTTAGCCTCCTTGATCTCGTGGTAGACCTACTCTTGTACTACCCATATCATCAATATTAATCAAGCAGGAGTAGGGTTTTACCTCCATCGAGAGGGCCCGAACCTGGGTAAAACAAAATGTCCCCTGTCTCCTGTTACCCTCCGGCCTAGACGCACAGTTCGGGACCCCCTACCCGAGATCCGCCGGTTTTGACACCGACACCCATCGTTATTGATGAATCCTTTGATGCAAACTATAAACTGTTTAAGAATCAGAATGGTGAAGTGTTTGCCAGGTATATTGGTACTAACTTCAGGAATGGACCGCCTATGAAGAAGATCTAGGTGCCGAAAAGGTGTTTGGAGAATCTTCCTGTGAATGTCATCATGACACCACAGGTGAAGAAGACAAACCCCAGACCACATGCTTCATACGGTCCAAAGGCTTCATACAGACAGAGGACTCACCTGAGTCGCACTAACGCAAATGTTTTGCAGGGAAGCCATACTCAGGCCTATGAATATGAGCACGGTACATCAAACCGCCATGTTCATAAGACCAAGAACTATTCTGCTTATTCTTATGAGTACTATTGTCCTCCTGCAAGACTTTTTGCTAGGGCTCCAAAGCCAAAGTTCTCAGATGCTGCACTTAGACTTATTGCTTCTAAGCCACCCTTGAAGATGTGGGTGGTTAAGAAGCTTAACTCTCTTTTGCAGGGAAGGGTCTCCAGCAGAAAAACAAAATCGTCTGATGCTATTGCTGGGGACCTTAAACATCTTGTAGGGCGCAAGATCAAATGCCCGAATGGTCTTATTATGTACTTTGTTCCTGAATCGCTTGCTACCCTCCCTATCAGTCCAAATCTCGATCTAAGCTTTCATAACCCACTGGTTCGTCAAATGTTTTTGCTTCACAATTCTCTTCGTGAAGCCTATCCCCCTAACTACACTGTAGGGTACGACACCAGCAGCTTCAGAATGGATTATTGATAGTGGGTGTACCAATCACATGACTGGCAAGAGAAGCCTTCTCATGGACTCAACCTTACGTCCATCCGACAAGAGTCACATCACATTTGCTGACACTAGTAAAAGTAAGGTATTGGGTCTAGGTAGAGTTGCAATCTCAAAGGATCAACACATGGATAAAGTCATGCTTGTTGAATCCCTTGGCTTCAACTTAATGTCTGTCTCAATGCTTTGCGATTTAAACATGATTGTGATGTTTGGAAAATATCGTTGTCTTGTTCTAATGGAATCTAACAAGTCTCTAGTGTTTGAAGGGTATAGGAAGGATGATTTGTACGTGGTAGATTTCTCAGCAGGACCACAGCTTGCCGTATGTTTTCTAGCAAAAGCTTTAGAATGCTGGCTCTGGCATCGAAGGCTAGGGCATGCTGGCATGATGAACCTCCACACCCTTGCAAAGGAGAAGCATGTCATAGGCATCGAGTGTGTCAAGTTCAAGAAAGATCACTTATGCGGTGCCTGTGAAGCAGGAAAGATGACGAGGGCCAAACATCCCTCGAAGACAATCATGACAACAACTCGACCCTTTGAACTGCTCCACATGGATCTTTTCGGTCCCACTCATTACTCAACTCTTACTACTACTGCTTGTCTCTATGGATTTGTCATTGTTGATGATTATTCTAGATATACATGGGTGCACATAATCCTCTACAAGACTGAAGTGCAGGATGTCTTCAGATGCTTCGCCAATCAAGCAGTGAACAACTATGGCGCCAAGATAAAGCACATCAGAAGTGACAATGGCACTGAATTCAAGAACACTGGCCTTGATGCATATCTTGATACTTTGGGCATCACACATGAATTCTCAGCTCCGTATACGCCACAGCAGAATGGCGTCGTCGAACGCAAGAACAGAACACTCATTGAGATGGCCCGAACGATGCTTGATGAATACAAGACTCCAAGAAAATTCTGGCCTGAAGCCATTGATACTGCATGCCATACAATCAATCGTGTTTATCTTCACAAGCTTCTGAACAAGACATCTTATGAGCTCCTTACTGGCAAGAAGCCAAATGTCAGTTACTTCAGAGTATTTGGCGCCAGGTGCTGGATCAAGGATCCACATCACACTTCAAAATTTGCACCAAAAGCACATGAGGGTTTTATGCTTGGATATGGAAAGGATTCACACTCCTATAGAGTCTTCAATCTCTTTCATTATAAAGTGGTTGAAACAGTGGATGTGCAGTTCGATGAGACTAACGGTTCACAAAGAGAGCACCTGCCAAATGTGCTAGATGAAGTTCCTTCCAGTGAATCAATCAAACTTATGGGAACTGGAGAAATCATACCCTCTGAAGCTCAACCTGAAGAGGAACCTATCATCTCCGCACCTGATCAACCTAAAGACAATGCTCAGCCTGAAGACAATCCCTCTAACAATGAAAATGATCAGCAAGAGCAAAATCTTCGCCCTGTACATCCTCGTGTTGCCAATGAAGTGCAGATTGAGAGAATAATTGATAGCATAAATGCACCCGGTCCGCTCACTCGTTCAAGGGCAACACAGCTAGCAAATTTCTGCGGGAACTTCGCATTTGTCTCAATAACAGAACCCAAGAAAGTTGAAGAAGCCTTCATGGAACCTGAATGGATTCAAGCTATGCAAGAAGAGCTTCAACAGTTTGAGCTGAATAATGTATGGGAACTGGTTAAGCGTCCTGATCCTCGGAAGCACAAGATAATAGGCACCAAATTGATATATCGCAACAAGCAAGATGAGCATGGTCAAGTTGTCAGAAACAAAGCTCGCCTCGTTGCTCAAGGATATACTCAAGTTGAAGGCATTGACTTTGATGAAACATTTGCTCCTGTGGCTCGACTTGAAGCCATACGCATAGTGCTGGCCTATGCAAATCATCATAACATACTTCTATATCAAATGGATGTGAAGAGCGCTTTTCTCAATGGCAAGATTGAAGAAGAAGTGTATGTTGCACAACCGCCTGGCTTTGAAGATCCAAAACATCCTGACATGGTATACAAGCTCAACAAGGCACTGTATGGCCTCAAACAGGCCCCTCGGGCTTAGTATGACACACTCAAATACTTCCTCAAGAGCAAAGGCTTCACACCTGGTTCCCTCGACCCCACGCTCTTCACGAAGACATATGATGGTGAACTGTTTGTGTGCCAAATATATGTGGATGACATTATCTTCGGCTGCACCAATCAGAAATATAGTGAAGAATATGGATATATGATGCAAGAGCAATACCAGATGTCCATGATGGGAGAGCTGAAGTTCTTCCTTGGTCTTCAAATACGACAGCAACGCAACGTCATCTTTATATCTCAAGAGAAGTATCTCAAAGATTGCCTGAAGAAGTTCGGTATGCAAGACTGCAAAGGCTTCACGACGCCAATGCCAGCCAAACATCATCTGGGTCCCGACGACAATGGTAAAGAGTTCGATCAAAAGGTATACCGCTCCATGATTGGTTCTTTACTTTATTTATGTGCATCTAGGCCAGATATTATGCTAAGTGTTTGAATGTGTGCTTGATTCCAATCGGCACCAAAGGAATCGCATCACTTAGCTGTGAAGCGAATTCTTCGATATTTGGCTTACACCCCAACTCTAGGATTATGGTATCCTAAGGGTCAGAGTTTGATCTGGTTGGATTCTCGGATGCTGATTATGCTGGTGACAAGGTGGATCGCAAGTCTACATCAGGCACATGTCATTTTCTGGGAGGATCACTTGTATGTTGGTCTTCAAAGAAGCAGAACTGTGTATCTCTCTCCACTGCTGAATCTGAATACATTGCTGCTGGATCTTGCTGCGCTCAGCTTCTGTGGATGAAGCAAACACTCAAAGACTATGGCATTCATCTGAAGCAAGTGCCACTCTACTGCGACAATGAAAGCGCCATCAAGATTGCCAACAACCCAGTTCAGCACTCGAAGACAAAGCACATTGAGATTCGTCATCACTTTCTTAGAGATCATGTTGTGAAGGAAGATATTGATATCATGCACGTCAACACTGAAGAGCAATTGGCAGATATCTTCACCAAGCCCTTGGATGAGAAAAGATTTTGCAAGTTACGGTGTGAGCTAAATATCTTGGAATCCTCAAATGTCCTGTGATCAGGCACACATCCTAACACTTATGCATAATGATGACTTAGCTGTGCAACACACGAAGTAAAGTATATCTTAAATCAATGAAGACATGCATTCTAAGTGTGAATACATTAATGATGAATTTGACTTCGGAGCGCCACGATAATTGTGCGCCGTGTCTGGGTCTAATACTTCCTATACGGTGGGTCATGCCACCACCAAATGTTCTGTTTGAAGTGTTTCACTCATGGCGTTACATTTGCTATGTCTTCACATTTGGTTTGGCTTCAATCTCAACATGTCTTCATGATTATCTTCGCTACGATGATTATATATGTATACTAGTGTTCTGTCCTCTACATCATTCACTTATAGCTATGTCTTCTTGTTGAATCTTTTGAACTAAGTGAATGTGATCGGACCCTAACCTCTCTATGCTTTCTATCTCAAACTCTATCTCTCCAAATCATATGCATTCTTTTGAAACTGTCAAATGTCTTCTCTGTGTCCTTGTCAGCAGAAGATACAGAGACAAACATTAAGTCCGCTTTCAATTCTAATTCCTTCACCTGAAACCCGGAGAAGTGGGAACGACCACCCGACAATCCAGGCGTGCGTGGGACGTGGAACAACCTCCGATATGCTGCATGATGGCCACGTGTTCCTCAGATGTGAATCGCCAGGGGCACCTGTGTAATAACACTGAACCACCCCTATCCCTATAAATACATGCCACACCACAGTCATTATCTCTTCTTCCACTCTCGCACAAACCCTAGCGCCACCACTAGCCCTCGACGACGCCGGCGACGAAGCGCTTAGCTGCCGCAACCTCTCCGACGCTGTCTTCACGCCAACCGCGGACATCATCTTCTCCGCCGTCGCCATAGGTGTCCTCCGTCGCCAAGTTAGGGCACGGACGATCGGACTGCTCGGCCTCCTTTTCCACTCCGTCTAGCAGTTCTATGTGTGGTAAATAAAACTTCCTTTTTACGGCCCCTTTGATCCTATAGATTCGTCACTTTCTACCACAAGTGGTTTTTGTTCACACATGTTGGATCCACTTCATACTGCATCTCATAATATGCCTAGTATATTCACTTATGCTTCACAAAGTAGTTAGATTCCTCACTTGTACTGATCTGTGGATTCGTACAAATCTGGAACCAACTCCTTATCTATGAGTGAATGTCTTCACACGATGAGGTTAATGTCTTCTAAACTGATTTATCTTCAAAATCTTCTGAGAATGCATATGACCTCTTCCCCTTCCCTTGCACCTTAATGCTGTCACAGGTACATGTCCGTGGGAGAATCCCTTGGTTCTCATAGTCTACATTCATTTGCAGAATTCTTACAGTATCACATAAATTCTCCCGAAGCCAGTTCCTGTTTGTCCAGCAAGCGAAAGCCTTTGAAGCCTTTGAACGTATTGAAGCCATTCAGTTTAAAGTTCATGGCTGCAAAGAAATCAGCAAGGAAGGGTGGCAGAAAGCGTCGAGGAGAAACATCAAGAGATCTGCCCGATGACCTCTCAGAGCTGTACAAGACAGATCCTGAAGAGGATTACAATCAGCGCAAGACACGAATTCAATGGATTCGATGATATTGGGCAGAACAGTGGTTCAAGTACAGGTTTGTGACAAAGGAATATGCTGAGAAGAATGCCATCAAGCGACCATGGGGAGACATCCTCTACCAAAATCTTCAACCCAGGTCCAGAGATGAAGCCATTGAACAAGGCTTCTATCCCTGCATGGTCTGTGGACCACAGCCTGCGGATGCTGACCCATCGTTACTGCTATGGTGTCGTGACGACAATCTGTTCAAGTGCAACTTCCAGTTTGCCCAGAATTTGGCGAAGCAGAACAAGAAGTCTTTGGGATTAGACATCAACCCTGGTCCCTCTGCTCCCCGTGCCGATGGGACCCGCGAAGCTGAACCCAATCTTGTTGGGCCCTTCTACAACTTGGAAGGTCTCATCACTCATATCGTGGTTCAAGGGACAGCCGTGAATGAGCCTGTAGATGACGCTGAATCAGATGAAGCACCTGCAGCGCTGAAGCCGAAGAAGCAGCCTAAAGCTTCAAAGCCAGCCTCTGCACCAATAATCTCACGGGCGAAGCCACTGGCTACTGCACCTCCTGAAGACAGTGTGCAGTCTGAAGATTTGTCACGCATCTCCAAGCCACAGAAAGTCAAGATGCCTCTGCCACACACCGGCCAAGAACTGACAGCTGCTACTATTCTGCGCAATGATGCCATCGATCTGTCCAGTGATGATGATCTTGCAGATGACGCTCTTCAGTAACTGATCAAGACCAAGGAAGAAGCAGAAATCTTCAATGATCTTCCTCTCTTTGACGTGGCAATCATACACAACTTCATTGATGAGTGGTTTGACACGCCTAACCTCAGCTTTGAAGATCTGCAACTCCCAATTGGCCTCAGTGTCGCCTTCCATGGCGCCATTGCTTCAGAGCTAGCTCAGCGCATCGTCGAACTGAAGCAAAAGATTGACTTTGAGAAAGCTCAGTTCAAGAAGCATATGGAAAAGCTCAGTGTGCAAGAGGTGAAAAACTTCAAGATTATGATGCACGAGCTCAAAGAAGCCTTTCCCAAGAAACGTGCAAAAGCTTAAGGTTCTCGTGAGCGCATGAAGGTCCTGGCTGACAAGAGTGTGCAAGCCTACAATGAGGCTGAGAAGCGCAAGGCCCTTGGTCATCCTGGCATCGACCCCAGGATGGGTGCAATGCAGAAGAAGCAGATCCCATTGTCTTCCCAACTAGCATGACTGGCTCGAAGCCAAAAGCCAGGTCTACCGCTTCAGAACTGAAGAAGACAAGGACTGCCGAGGCTGAAGCCCGAAAGAGGAAACATTCTGAAGCCTCTAATGCTGCTCCCTCCAAGAAGAAGATGAAGACCAAGAAGGAACGGACTGCTCCCACAGAGCCCTTAATTGTTGAACCCATCTCCATGGTTCGCCCTGCCGCTGAACACCAAGAGCGCCAGCTGACTGTCCATGAGCCTGCTTCCACAGAGGCTCATGAAGCTAAAGACTTTCCAGCAGCTGATCCCACCGCTGCTGAAGACATTGGTCACCATGACCATGTTGAAGATGATGCAGTTCTTCCTCAGATCGAGCACCAACAGGTATCATCGCCTGTGCTTACGCACAGTGAACTCATCAGCATTGGTCGTCCTCTGACGCCAATTGCTCAGGATGCATCATGGGCTGATCACCCACAAGCACAAGAGGAAGATGAATTTGAGGCCCAGCCAACTCCAACTCCAACTCCACAGGCGTCGCCAGCATTACGCAGGCTTCGCAAAGGACCAAGGCCTCCAGTCTCCGAGTCTGAAGCTAAAGCTGCTGAAGACATTCCGGCTGCATCAGCCGATGAAGAAGAAAACCCAAGAGTTGCTACACCCCCGTCTCACCAAGAAGCTGTTCTCGAGGAGAACGTGACTATGACCGACCCTCCAGCTCATCAAGTGGAGGTCGACAATCTTGAGGCTGCCACCACCAACACCAATGAAGCAATTGACGCTGTCATGGCTGAAGCAAATGTGGAGCCTCCACCAACCCAAGAACCAGAAGTCAGTGAAGAAAATGATGCTACTACTCCTGTTCCTGCGCCTGCTGCTGGTCCTCAGTTTGACTATCATGTTGAGCATAGGCCTCAGGTACAGAAGCCAATTCCAAGGTTGCCTAAGTTTCCAGGTCCTGCATCAGCACCTGGATCCTTCAATGTCAACGGCTTCAAAGTAGACAACACTTTCTTCAATAGCTCCAAGAACCCCTACTCAAGGGAAAGAATATCTTCTGATCGGTTCTGGAGCTATCCGCAGCGAAGCTGTTACTCCTGCATTCTGTACAATCAAGGTCGCATCTTCCCACATAAGCGCCTTGACACCGAAGCAATAGCTGGTCTGCCCTGTCTGGAAGAAGCTCTGGATTGCTTCAAATAGGTTGGATTGTTGCCATTTGTCACTGACCAAGAGCACTGGAATGAAGAGTTGCTGCTCCAATTCTATGCCACACTTCACATCCGTGGGTACAACAGAGATCCGAAGACTTGGGTCCTGGAGTGGATGACAGGAAATGTTCATCACGAAGCCAAAGCCTTTGATATCATTGAGCTCACTAGTCTGCCCACTCCTGGCGATCTCTACGAACCTGGCTGTCAGCTTCACAGTGAAGCTATGGAGAGCATCTTTCAGAAGCCTGAACCAAACATGAGCCTGATGCTCAGTATGATGAAGCCCTTGCCACAAGATGCTGCATATCCTAAGGAGTTCTTTGTTGAAGACCTTGAGTATCTACCACGGACTATTTATCACATCATAAGGCGAACTCTCTGGCCTATCAAAGGACATTCTCCTCATGCCAAGCTGGAAGGTGCAATGAAGACTTTGGTCTTCTATATTCTTCATGGCAAATGCTTCAATGCACAAGACTTCTTCATCCGCCAACTTGCTGCATCAGGCTCTGTTCTTTTTGGCTTGAAGTTCTATGCTCCATGGATAATGCGGCTGATTAAACTCCACTCCGCTATCTCATATCAGCCATCTGCTCGCAATCATCGGATCTTTCTGCCTGATGTGGATATGTCCGTTGAAGCTATTTATCCTGAGCCTGCCAAGGAGCCTCTTAGTCTTCAGAATGCGGAGCATCAAAGTTTCTCTAAGAACATTGAAGGAGTTGAAGCAGTCACTCGTGTTTATCCTTTGGCTGGAACTACACGTGCACCACATCCTGCCCTTACTGAAGCCACCGAAAGCACAATTGCCCAACGACCCAAGAAGCGCACTCGTGTTCTCAATGACCGAGAGCTTCTGGTGGCTCTTCATCAAAAACAGGATAGGCATCATGACTGGCTGAAGCGCCAAATGCAAAGCCTCTTGGTGGATGTCAACCGCATTCGCAATCTTGCCACCAAGAATGCCTTTGTTGCACATGAAACCTCTCGACGCACATGGAAAGGACTGACGCTGATGTGCTCTGAAGATGATCTTCAAGAGGATGGCTTCTCTGAACACTTCAAGTTTGATTCCACACCTCCTCGAGGGGCAGTGCTGCGACGAACTCCATCTCTTGAAGACTCTGAGTTCTCTTCCTCTGCGGCAACTGTGAATGCCAGAGTGATCGAGGACGAAGATGATGCTACTTCACCGCCACCTCCTTCAGCACACTTCGACACTGCTCCAAGTTCTTCTGCACCGCCGAACACCACCGACGACCCTGCTGCTTCACCTACTCATCTTGGGAACGAGTAGATGCTCTATGTCTTCAAACCTTTTTGGTCCTTACTGACAAAAGGGGGAGAAGCATATGAGTTTGATAGTCTTCAAGCGGGTCCCTATGGGCGGTTGCGTTATATTTTGCCTAGTGTTTACAACTCTCGTTTTGACACATTTGGTTCTTTGAGTCGTAACACTTAAACTCGATGGTCGTCTGCTACTTATTTGCTACTTTGTGATGCGATGATAAATTCCGCATGTGCGACGATAAATTCCGCACTTGGATCATTTTGTAGACGTCCATTTTCCATTATGCATGTCATTATCTTCACATACCTTCACATGCATAATGAATTGTCATCATAAGTTGAAGAGGATCTCCACAAGTACAACCTGCCATGTGCATTTGCATTCCAAAAGCAAATTACTTATATGCACATCTTCAGGGGGAGCCCTTGCAGCTTATGAAGACAATTCCTTATCCTTTTACAATTTCACATATTATATTCCCCATTGAAAACTTCAACTAGTTTGTCATCAATCACCAAAAAGGGGGAGATTATAAGTGCATCTAGTGCCACCCCTAGTTGGTTTTGGAGTATTGACGACAAACCTAGTTGAGGGACTAATGTGTTTGTGAGTATTGCAGGATAACACAGGTAGAAGTCCCTCATTGATTCGGTTTTCCTACCAGAGATGACCACTAAAAATGTATGAAGACATTGATGTCAAAGGTGGTATGTGAAGATATTCACATTGAAGACTATGACACGAGAAGACGTCGCATGAAGCTATGGAGCTCGAAGACTTAGATCTTTCGTAGTTCTTTTTCTTCTTTGTTGAGTCATAGGAACCACCGTACTATTAAGTGGGGTCCAAGAGAACCAGTCAGAATGACTGAAGTGATGCTTAACCAAAACCTATGTCTTCGAGCGAAGACTATGAGAGCAAATCTTGTCTAGAGTCGGACAAGTCAGCTTTGCTTGTAGCCCAAGTAAAGTTGGCGTGTGTGTTTGAAATCTGACCATTGGAACACGTGTCAGTTCCTTAGTGACCCAGGGTCATTTCGGACAAATCAGGTCGGGTTGCCTAGTGGCTATAAATAGCCCACCCCCTACAACCATAGTTAGTGTACGGCTTTTGTCGTTTGAGAGCAACCCACCTCGAAGCCTTTGTGAGAGAATTCCTTGCGAGGATAAAGCCCTAACCACCTAGAGCCAAAGAGTGTTAGGCATCACTTAAGTCTTCCTGTCTGTGTGATCTGAAGACTTATTACACTTGAGGACTGTGAATCCTCCAGCCGGTTAGGCGTCGCGTTCTGAGCATCCAAGACTCATTGTGGATCGCCGGTGAACGAAGTCTGTGAAGGTTTGGGAGTCTACCTTGAAGACTTACCAGAGTGGTTGGGCGAGGTCTGTGTGACCTTAGCTCAAGGGGAATACGGTGAGGATTGGGTGTCCTGAGCAGCGTGTTCAGGACTGGGTGTCCGCGACTGTTGTCCTCAGGTTTAAATACCTAGCCGCCCTAACCAGACGTACAGTTGTCACAGCAACTGGAACTGGTCCAAAAAATCATTGTCTTCAACGAGTCACTGGTTTCATCCTTCCCTTCCCCTTACTTATTGTTGGTCATTGTGAAGTCATTGTATGATTGCACTATCTCTTGTCTTCACTGAGTGACTGCTTGTTCTGATTGGCTTCATAATATCTTCCTACCTGATCCTTACTACCTAGCTGCTATTGGTCATTGTGCTTTCACTTCATTGAATACTTGACTATGGTTTGCCTAGTGTAGTCTACCTTCCGCTGCATGGTAATAGGTTTATTTCTATCGTTTGTCTTCGAAACTTCCACGTTTTGAAGACTTTCATAAAAATCACCTATTCACCCCCCCTCTAGTCGATATAACGCACTTTCACATACTAAGACACAAAGACACAAATAATACAAGATGCTCCAAGCAAAACACATATCATGTTGGTGAATAAAAATATAGCTCCAAGTAAATTACCGTTGGAAGTGGACGAAAGAGGGGATGCCTTCCGGGGCATCCCCAAGCCTTGAATTTTTGGTGTCCTTGGATTATCTTGGGGGTGCCATGGGCATACCCAAGCTTAGGCTCTTTCCACTCCTTGTTCCATAATCCATCAAAAGAATTCACCCAAAACTTGAAAACTTCACAACACAAAACTCAAAGAAGAAAACTCATGAGCTCCGTTAGCGAAAGAAAACAAAAGACCACTTCAAGGTACTGTAATGAACTCATTATTTATTTATATTGGTGTTAAAACTACTGTATTCCAACTTCTCTATGGATTATAAACTATTTTACTAGCCATAGATTCATCAAAATAAGCAAACAACACACGAAAAACAGAATCTGCCAAAAACAGAACAGTCTGTAGTAATCTGTAGCTAGCGCAAGATCTGGAACCCCACAAATTCTAAGATAAATTGCTGGACGTGAGTAATTTATCTATTAATCATCTGCAAAAATAATTAACTAAATATCACTCTCCAAATAAAAATGACAGCAGTTCTCGTGAGCGCTAAAGTTTCTGTTTTTTACAGCAAGTTCAACAAGACTTTCCCCAAGTCTTCCCAATGCTTCTACTTGGCACAAACACTAATTAAACACAAAAAACACAACCAAAAGTGAGGATAAATAATTTATTTATTACTAAACAGGAGCAAAAAGGCAAGGAATAAAAATAAAATTGGGTTGCCTCCCAACAAGCGCTATCGTTTAACGCCCCTAGCTAGGCATAAAAGCGAGGATAGATCTAAGTATTGCCATAATAGTAAGATAGATTATTAAAACTCATTTAATATTCTCTATGTTCGGCAGCAAGTTTTCTTTGAGGCAAGCAAAAGTAATCCAAAGGACTAAATTTAACGGGACAAAAGTCCCCAAGATCAACCTTGGGAGGTATAGGTTCCTCCTTTGGTCCTTCATAATGCACAACCAATTCATCATTATAAGCATTCTTTTGACAGAACTTTGTAAGCCTATATTCAAGAGAATATCCTAGCTCATTATTTCGAATAGCCAAATCATCATTAAGTTCAGAAATTCTATCAACTAAAACATTGGTAGGAACCCTTCTTCTAAGATTTTCATTGAAAGCAACATAATCTAGAGATTGAAAACGCATTATTTCTTCTTGATCAAAGAGGAAAGCCTCTATGGGAGGACGGCAAGCATCCACCCTATAATGCGCAAAGATTTCTTTGGCTTCTCTTATTATGAATCTAAACTCATCTGCCAAAAAGATAGTAGTGGCACGCTTAACAGAAGAATGCTCAATATTAGAAAATTCCAGAAAAATCCTTTGTATGGAAGGATGCATGTGCATGAATTCTCTTTCAAGTTCAACTACAAGCATGGCAATAGCGTCCGTAAGACTACTAGTTCTGCGAAGGATAGAACTACCCATAGAAGGTAAAGCACCGGCATAAGTAAAGAAATCTTGAATAACTCCTTTTCCAATAATATTACCACTACCAACACGGATTTTTTTTGTATGAAATATGGTAGGTTCTTTAGCAGGAGCATCAGAATATTCCATGATATTGTTATCGCCCATATTGGCGATAACTTCCCCAGTTTCAGACATAACGACAAGCAAGCAAACTAGCACACGAGCAAACAAGAGGCAAGCGGAAAGGAGAGGGAGGATAGAGAGAGAGGGCGAATAAAACGGCAAGGGTGAAGTGGGGGAGAGGAAAACGAGAGGCAAATGGCAAATAATGTAATGCGAGAGATAGGGATTGCGAAGGGTACTTGGTATGTTGACCTTTTGCGTAGACTCCCCGGCAACGGCGCCAGAAATCCTTCTTGCTATGTCCTGAGCTTGCGTTGGTTTTCCCCGAAGAGGAAGGGATGATGCAGCAGAGTAGCGTAAGTATTTCCCTCAGTTTTTGAGAACCAAGGTATCAATCCAGTAGGAGGCCACGCTCAAGTCCCTCGTACCTGCACAAAATGATAGCTACTCGCAGCCAATGCGATTAGGGGTTGTCAAGCCCTTCACGGTCACTTACGAGAGTGAGATCTGATAGATATAATATTTTTGGTATTTTTGGTATAAAGATGCAAAGTAAAAAGTAAAGGCAAAGTAAAAAGCAAAGCAAGATTAAAGTGATGGAGATTGATATGATGAGAATAGACCCGGGGGCCATAGATTTCACTAGTGGCTTCTCTCAAGAGCATAAGTATTCTATGGTGGGTGAACAAATTACTGTTGAGCAATTGACAGAATTGAGCATAGTTATGAGAATATCTAGGCATGATCATGTATATAGGCATCACGTCCGTGACAACTAGACCGAAACGATTCTGCATCTACTACTATTACTCCACTCATCAACCGCTATCAAGCATGCATCTAGAGTATTAAGTTAAAAACAGAGTAAGGCCTTAAGCAAGATGACATGATGTAGAGAGATAAAGTCATGCAATATGAAATAAACCCCATCTTGTTATCCTCGATGGCAACGATACAATACGTGCCTTGCTGCCCCTTCTGTCACTGGGTAAGGACACCGCAAGATCGAACCCAAAGCTAAGCACTTCTCCCATGGCAAGAACTGCCAATCTAGTTGGCCAAACAAAACGGATAATTCGAAGAGACTTGCAAAGATAACCAATCATACATAAAAGAATTCAGAGAAGATTCAAATATTATTCATAGATAGACTTGATCATAAACCCACAATTCATCGGTCTCAACAAACACACCGCAAAAAGAAGATTACATCGAATAGATCTCCACAAGAGAGGGGGAGAACTTTGTATTGAGATTCAAAGAGAGAGAGAAGAAGCCATCTAGCTACTAACTATGGACCCGAAGGTCTGAGGTAAACTACTCACACTTCATCGGAGGGGCTAGGATGATGTAGAAGCCCTCTGTGATGACGGCCCTCTTTCGGCGGAGATCCGAAACAGGCCCCAAGATGGGATCTCGTGGATACAGAAAGTTGCGGTGGTGGAATTAGGTTTTTGGCTCCTGTTCTGATCGTTTGGGGGTACGTGTGTATATATAGGAGGAAGAAGTACGCCGGAGGAGCAACGAGGGGCCCACGAGACAGGGGGCGCGCCCCCCACGCTCGTGTCCGCCTCTTTTGTTCCTTGGAGCAGGCTACAAGTCTCCTGGATCACGTTCGGTGAGAAAATCACGTTCCCGAAGATTTTATTCCGTTTGGACTCTATTTGATATTTTGTTTCTCCGAAATACCGAAATAGGCAAAAAACAGCAATTCTGGGTTGGGCCTCCGGTTAATAGGTTAGTCCCAAGAACAATATAAAAGTGGAAAATAAAGCCCAATATAGTCCAATACAGTAGATAATATAGCATGGAGCAATCAAAAATTATAGATATGTTGGAGACGTATCAGTCCCCCTTCCAGACCCTGTTCGGCGGGGTCTTCCTGAGTTCAACAATGCTCCTCTGAACAAACGCCGAAGCTGGCGCCCACGGAGCCCCCAGGAGGAAGACAACGGAGAAGTCCTTTACCTGATGAACCGGATTAAAGCACTGGCTCAATCAGGATTGACAATAATCGAGGTTATGTCAATACGCATTATGCGGGGGTGCAGCCACTTCAATATCGAGGGCACCCCCTGTGGTGTTTTAACGGGGAAGATGATGCCACCCGTTGCGGGCGCAAGGGACCGGACTCCGCTGCTGCTTTAGCAAAAATTCTGTCTGAGTTGTTCAAGGGAGAGGAAGAGGAGTTCATCCGTATTAAGCCACGGGATGGATTCTCCATGTACAACCCTCCAAGCTGGGTGAGTTGTACCTCTTTACTCCCAACCTTCCTGCATTCTTTGTCGTAGGTATTCACCCTGCCATTTCATGGCAGGAACTGCGAAAAGCTATACGGGAGGTCAACAGCCCACCTCCACAACCGGAGGACCCTGACCGGGCCCTCGATCCCGGACTCGAAGAGGATCCGGACATATTCATGGAACTGATAGATAGGCAATTCTATCAATTGAGCTGCGATGATGCCATGGTGGCCATAATGGCCGACTATCCTGGACTACTCCCTGTGTCGCACGTAAGAAAAACCAAAGTCCCAACTCCCAAAAAGGATACCCTTTTATGCACTTCACCTACCGTACACATATGGTGTTTACAGGGAAGGCCTTCGGGACGCTGTGCCGAACCCACAGCAACTCGCCAACAAGAGGTACCGAAGCCGGGTAGGCCAAAAAGGAAGGCGGTTAGGACATATATGCCGGCACAGAGGTATGACACAAAACCTCACTCTGTGGTTGTCGTCTTTCTTAAAATATAATGACGTTCATGTTTCCTAGCAGAAAAAAATGCTCGCCGGACTATATCTGGAGAGGTTGCCGATCACGCCTCGACCAGTTGGGCTCCAGAGCCAGACATAGAGGCGGAAGCTAACGCAGGGCAGACGTCGGGTGTTCCTCCTACAGAGGATGCAGACAGACTATCCGCTACAAATTCCAAAGTGGAGAGCGCCATGAATCACAGGCGTCGCCGGGCCGTACTCCGTGACGCTTGTTTCTCGCCAGAGGCATTTGATGCCTTCAATTCCGGAGACGCGTACATCCGTGCCGCTCAAAATGGTCTAGCCAAAGCCACGGACCAGTATGTAAGGGATATATGGGTAAGCAAATCTGATGATTATATGTATCAGTAGCCCATGAGACTTGAAACAGTTGACACAACTGATTTAAGGATCATTATTTGTGTAGGTTCTTATAGAGAAGATTTCCCAATTGTCTCAAGAGTTGGACGAGTGCAAGGCCCAGCTAGGGGCCACTGTTGCCGCGTTGAAGGAGTCTGAGAAGGGTCCCTCTGGTAACACTTGTTTCCATTGCAAAGAATACGTGTACCAGGTAGTATGCGGCATGTATGCAAATGTAACAATAGATGTTGCAGGTGGCCCCGGAGTGAATCCGGAGGCTGTGGCGTTGGATGTGGCACGTGATAATCGACAGCGAAATGCTGGCGAGCGCGTGCTTACACGAGTCAGGCAAGAGAAAAATGATCTCCAAGACGCCAATATCCGGCTGGGCGTGGAACTGAAAGATGTCCGAGCCCAGCTTGCGGACTCCGTGAAGGAGAACAAACGGCTTCGGCGCGACATTTTTAGTAAGTGCTTGAACGAACTTTTAAAGGAGTTCGGGGAAGAAGCCGTCTAACAGAGTTATGTCTGCAGGGATCCTGACGGGTTGTCCCATGGAGGAGATGCCCGGCTCTTCGGGTGATCTTCTACCAGAGGTCTCACAACTGCACGAACAAGTTCGACAGGTGATGCAGGGTATTGCCCAAGCCTTTTGGCCATCCATGTCCCCGCTCGGAGGCATAGGGGAGCTTATAGAGAAGCTCAAGGGAGCGCGGTGACATTTCCGATTATGGAAGATATCCGCCTGTCGACAAGGTGCAAGGGAAGCCTGGGCTATGGTGAAGATGTGCTATACCAAAGCGGACCCGAACCACGTGGCCGAGGTCGGACCCGTGGGGCCTGATGGGAAAGAGATCCCCGTCAGTTTAGTGTATGATCAAGTAGAATTAGCCGCAAAGTATTCCCGACAGGATTGTAGGCTAGACAGCATGTTGGATGGTATAGAAGAAGAATTGAATCAGTCTTAGCGACTGTGTAATTCAAGTGACATATGTAATGTCCCTAGCCGGATTGTAAATCATTTGTCATGACGGACCTTTTCGCTTCGACCTCTGGACCCGATAGTCCGGAGTGTATCCGATACCCGCTCGGTTATGTAAAAACCGGGGTATGCATGGAGACCAGGCATAGGGGTCATAAGTGCTTGAACAGACAAGTGCCCAACTAGTTATGTTATATTACATGGGTAGTAAGAAACATCTTCCAGGGAGAATAGTTCGGTTAAGGGTTCCTTTCCCTGGGTATGCATGCCCTAATGTGCATGTCCGAATTGCGAAAAGAGATGCATGATATAAACATCTGGGGGCATGTTTCAAATTAGATAAAAGTCATCTTTTATTCACCAATCAAATATTCCCTTAAGAACGCTAGCTTTCGGCTTCACCCAGTCTGAGGTACACATCCGGCTGACCCGACAGTAACAATCGCAGAGGTTCTCCCCTTATGCCCTAGCCGAATTAACGAGAACGTAGGGCATAAATACAAGAGCCAGGCAACCCAGCTTGGCCAAAACTTAAGTCATATCGATGCATATAATGGCGAAAAAAGGTACATGCGGAAGAATAACAAATGTATGGGACGTAAAGCCCAGGAAAATAGTTAGATTAAGCTTCTGTATAAGAAGCCCCCAGGTATAATGAGCGCGGTTAGCGTGTCAAGATTGTGTGACCAGGACACAAGTATAGACTTTAAGGGCCTTGAAGAGAGTAAAAAGGGAGAAAGAGAGAAAAGACAAATATGCAAAATATTGACGGAGGTGAGGAGACGAACATAGAGTCCGGCACTAGGCGTAGAATCTTCGGAGTCTGGCTGCATTCCATGGGTTTGGCTCGAGTCGATTATCCGATGCATCCCGCAGATGGTACGCTCCACCAGTCAGAACCTAGTCAATAATGAAGGGACCCTCCCATTTGGGCTTGAGCTTGTTCTTTTTCTTCTCCGGCAGGCGTAGAACTAGTTCGCCAACATTATAGGTTTTGGCCCATACTTCTCTACTTTGATACCTTTGAGCCTGTTGTTGATAGAATGCGGAATGAGCCTTTGCCATGTCGTGCTCCTCCTCTAGGGCATCCAAACTGTCCTTCCGATCAAGCTCGGCCTCTTTTTATTCGTACATGCGCACTCGAGGTGACTCATGAATTATGTCGCAAGGCAGAACCGCCTCTGCGCCGTACACCATAAAGAACGGTGTGTATCCGGTATTGCGATTCGGCGTGATCCGCAGCCCCCATAGTACGGAGTCGAGCTCCTCTACCCAGTGCGTGTTTGACTCCTTTAAGGACCGCACTAATCTGGGTTTAATGCCGCTCATGATAAGACCATTCGCTCGCTTGACTTGACCGTTAGTTTGCGGGTGATAGACAGAAGCATAATCGAGCTTGATGCCCATGTTGCTGCACCAAAGTTTCACCTCGTCGGCTGTAAAGTTTGTGCCGTTGTCAGTGATGATGCTGTGGGGGACGCCATAACGGTGTACGACCCCGGATATGAAGTCTATCACCGGTCCAGATTCAGCCGTTTTGACAGGTTTGGCTTCTATCCATTTGGTGAATTTATCCACCATGACCAGTAAGTATTTTTTCTTATGGGTTCCCCCTTTAAGGGGTCCGACCATATCAAGCCCCCAGACCGCAAAGGGCCAAGTAATGGGGATTGTTTGGAGAGCGGTAGGCGGCATATGGCTTTGGTTTGCAAATAGCTCGCAATCGACGCAATGCTGGACCAGATGCTACGCATCTGCCCGGGCCGTCGGCCAATAGAAACCTGTACGGAAGGCCTTGCTTACAAGGGCCCGGGCTGCGGCGTGATGGCCGCCGAGTCCGGCATGGATTTCTGCCAAAAGCTTCCGCCCTTCCTCTTCGGAGATGCACCTTTGAAGGACTCCGGTAGTGCTTTTCTTATAAAGCTCTCCCTCGTGGACCTTGTAGGCTTTAGATCGCCGCCCTATGCAGCCTGCCTCATTTTGGTCCCCGGGTAGTTCCTGCCTGGTTAGGTAGGCCAGGAATGGTTCTGTCCACGGGGCGCTGACGGCCATTATTACGTGGGCTGAAGGTGTTATTTCGCTGGCAGAGCCTCCGATTGTGTCAAAGTGTTCGGTATCTGGGGTTGTGACTGGGTCCGGACTATTGTTGCCGGTGTCCCCTTCCCATACCACGGATGGTTTAAACAGTTTTTCCAGGAAGATGTTTGGTGGGACAGGGTCGCGTTGCGCGCCGATACGGGCGAGGATGTCGGCCGCCTGGTTGTTTTCCCGGGCCACATGGTGAAATTCAACCCCCTCGAACCGAGATGACATTTTGAGGATGGCATTGCGATATGCCACCATTTTCGGATCCTTGGCATTGAAGTCTCCATTTATTTGGGATATTGCGAGGTTCGAGTCCCCATGCACCTCCAGGCATTGAATGCCCATGGTGACTGCCATCTGGAGACCGTGTAATAGGGCCTCATATTCGGCTGCGTTATTGGAGTCTGTATATAGTATTTGGAGTATGTATCGCACTGTATCTCCGGTTGGGGACGTCAGGATGACACCAGCCCCCAGACCAGCCAGCATTTTAGAGCCGTCGAACTGCATGATCCAATTGGAGTATGCGCCGTACTCTTTAGGGAGTTCGGCTTTTGTCCATTCGGCTACGAAATTGGCCAGTACTTGCAACTTAATGGCTAGCCATGGTTTATATGTTATGTCGAACAGGAGGAGCTCGATAGCCCATTTGGCAATCCGGCCAATGGCATCGCGGTTGTTTATTATGTCGTTGAGTGGTACTTCGAAGGTCACTGTAACTAAACACTCTTGAAAGTAGTGTCGTAATTTCCGGGATGCCATGAATACCGTGTATGCTATCTTTTGATAATGTGGGTACAGTGATTTGCATGGAGTGAGCACAGTGGATACATAATATACCGGCTTTTGAAGTGGGAATTTATGTCCATCCATCTCTCGTTCGACGACGAGCACTGCGCTTACAACTTGGTGAGTTTCCACTATATATAATAGCATTGGTTCACCAACATTTGGCGCGGCCAAGATTGGGTTGGTGGCTAGGATGGCTTTTATTTCTTCTAGTCCAGCCGTGGCTGCGTCCTTCCACTCGAAGTGTTCGGTGCGCCGAAGAAGGGGATAAAGGGGGAGTGCCTTTTCTCCTATTCGGGAGATAAAGCGGCTTAAAGCCGCCACACATCCAGTTAACTTCTGGATTTGCTTGAGGTCAGTTGGGATAGCCAACTGCGACAGGGCCTGGATTTTGGCTGGATTTGCTTCAATTCCTCTGCTGGAGACTATAAAGCCCATGAGCTTTCCAGCGGGTATGCCGAAAACGCATTTTTCCGGATTGAGGTTAATGTCGTATGTTCGGAGATTGTCGAATGTGAGCCTCAAGTCGTCTATTAAGGAGTCGACGTGTCTGGTTTTAACGACCACATCATCGACGTATGCCTCCACTGTTTTGCCGGTCTGTTTTTCCAGACATGTCTGAATCATGCGCTGATACATTGTGCCGGTGTTTTTGAGCCCGAAGGGTATTGTGTTAAAACAGAAGGGGCCGTATGGGGTGATGAATGCCGTTGCGGCTTGGTCGGACTCCGCCATCTTAATTTGGTGGTAACCGGAGTATGCGTCGAGGAAGCACAATGAGTCGTGTCCTGCGGTAGCGTCAATAATTTGATCGATGCGAGGGAGGGGGAAGGGATCCTTTGGGCAAGCCTTATTAAGGTCCTTGAAGTCGACGCATAGGTGCCAGGATTTGTCCTTCTTTGGCACCATCACCAGGTTTGCTAGCTAGTCCGGATGCTTTATTTATCTAATGAATCCGGCCTCCGGTAATTTGGCTAGCTCCTCTCCCATGGCTTGTCGCTTAGGTTTGGAGAAATGCCGAAGAGTCTGCTTGACCAGCCTGAATCCTTTTAGAATGTTAAGGCTATGCTCAGCCAGCCTGCGTGGGATTCCTGGCATGTCTGAAGGATGCCAGGCGAATATATCCCAATTCGCGCACAGGAACTCCCTAGTGCGGCGTCTACGGCGGGGTTTACTTGTGCCCCAATGGATGCTATTTTTGTGGGGTCCGTTGGATGGACTTGGAATTTGACTATTTCATCCGCTAGTTTAAAGGAGGCGGACTTGGATCTTTTGTCTAGTATCACGTCGTCCCTGTCCACTTTGGAGCGCAACACGGTTAATTCCTTCGCCACAAGTGCTTCGGATAATGCCTCGAGGGCCAGTACGACTGTTTTGTTCTCGGCGCGTTGTGCTATGTCCAGATCACTAGCTAGAGTGATGATTCCATTGAGTCCGGGCATTTTGAGCTTCATGTACCCGTAATGGGGTATGGCTTGAAAAATCGTGAATGCCTCCCATCCTAGAAGGGCGTGGTATTCGCTGCTAAACGGGTCCACTTGGAATGTGATTTCTTCGGACCTGTAATTCTCCGGAGTGCGGAATACCACATCTAGTGTGATTTTCCTAGCGCAACGTGCCTCCCAACTAGGGATGATTCCTCGGAAGGTCGTGGTGCTTTGCTCAATACGGTTGCTGTCTATTTCCATTTTTTTGAAGAGTTTCCTCATAAATGAGGTTTGATCCACTGCCACCATCCATGAGCACTTTAGTGAGCCGAAAGTCGTCCACAATTGCACTGAGGACCAAAGCGGCTGGTGCTCGGGCTGTTCGGAATTTAGGTTCATCACTGGCATTGAAAGTAATGGCCGTGTCGCTCCATAGATCTATTGCTGCTACGTGGCAGACTTTGGCAAGGCTGCGGAGTGCTCGCTAACGCCTATTATTTGAGGAGAAGGTCTCAAAGACTGTTAATACTGTATTGTTATCCATGGGATAGTGTTCTGGGGTGTTTTGGATTAGGAGATCCTCACCACGCTTGGCCACCTGCCGGAGTACCCAACATGCTCTAAGGCTATGTGTTGATATGGTATCCGCTGTACTATGAATTTTATATGGCCCGTTAAGCCATCCCTCCAATACGGTTCCACGCCCTGTAGTGGGTTTTTGCTTCTTTGTAATTGAGTCGGGCGACTTATGAGAGTGCACCCTTTTAGTTCGAACTGGAGGTTTTGTCAGAGCCGGATTGTCCCAAAATTGTATTTGGGTTTTCCAGGCGCTTTCCATCGCATAGTACTTCCGTACTATGGCCGCGAAGTCAGCGAAGTGTGCTATGTCACGGCGACTTATGGCGTTGAGGCTCCTCTTGTCCGTGCAATTCTTGAAAAAGAACGAAATTGCGTCTTCCTCGCGACAGTCCTTGACCTTGTTCATTACAAGGAGGAATCTGGCCCAATAGTGATGTACTGTCTCTTGGGGCGCTTGCCTAATGTGGGAAAGATCGTTTGTATCTGGGTGGGCGGGTGGATTTAAGTCCGGACCTTGACCCAATCTGAGATCCCGGGGCAGGGGAGTTTCCGGTCTTGGAAGTTCGGGCTCCGGGATATTGCTCCACGAGTTTGGTATGCGACCTGATTCTAGGTTCAGGGTTAGGGCGATGTCCTCCCGTGAGCAGATATCCGGCTCAGAGAGCTCGAAAATCTAGACATAGTTCGTCCTTAGGATAGAGGGAGAACCGCCGCGTTGCTCCTTCACCACCTCTATTTGATGGGTGACCGGCGGAGAGTTAATCTCCCTTTGGTCGGGTTTAAGCCCGATCCGATCGTAGTCCGTAGTGACTCCCAGAGCGGTGATGTGATCCAAGAGCTCATTCAATGAGCAGAGATCCATTGGATCCATCTGCTTGGCGAATTTTGAGCCGATGTGGAGGCTATTTTCGATGACCCAAGAAGTCATCGTCGGCGCAACGGCCGAGCGGGCGGTCATGACGAAGCCGCCTAGTCGGAGAGTTTGGCCTACAGCCAGGGCTCCCCCAGAAGTGATGTTGTCCTTGACAACAAGACAAGCCATCCCACTTATGATGACGGCATAGTGGAACTCTCAATGAAAGCACCAATGTCGGTGTCAAAACCGGCGGATCTCGGGTAGGGGGTGCCGAACTGCGCGTCTATGGCGGATGGTAACAGGAGGCAGGGGACACGATGTTTACCCAGGTTCAGGCCCTCTTGAAGGAGGTAATACCCTAGGTCCTGCTTGATTGTTCTTGATGATATGATTATTACAAGAGTTGATCTACCATGAGATCGTAGAGGCTAAACCCTAGATGCTAGCCTATGGTGTGATTGTATGTTTTCCTACGGACTAAACCCTCCGGTTTATATAGACACCGGAGGGAGCTAGGGTTACACAGAGTCGGTTACAAGGGAGGAGATCTACATATCCGTATTGCCTAGCTTGCCTTGCACACCACGGAGAGTCCCATCCGGACACGGGACGAAGTCTTCAATCTTGTATCTTCATAGTCCAATAGTCCGGCCAAAGGATATAGTCCGGCTGTCCGGAGACCCCCTAATCCAGGACTCCCTCAGAGAGGAGGTAGGGCGCGTGGCCCCCCTAGCCCAAACCGAATTGGACTAGGGGCCTGGCCCCCCTTTCCTCCTTTTCCTCCCTCTCCTTCCTTCTCCCTCCCCTCCTTCGTTTCCTCTTCCTGGTAGGAGTAGTAAAGGGGAGTCCTACTCCTACTAGGAGGAGGACTCCTCCTCCTGGCGCGTGCTACCTCTTGAGCACTGCGTTGGTTTTACCTTGAAGAGGAAAGGGTGATGCAGTAAAGCAGTGTTAGTATTTCCCTCAATTTTTGAGAACCAAGGTATCAATCCAGTAGGAGATCACGCTCAAGTCCCACGCATCTACACAAACAAATAAGAACCTAGCAACCAACGCGATAAAGGGGTTGTCATGCCCTTCTCGGTCACTTATGAGAGTGAGATCTGATAGATATGATAAGATAATATTTGTGGTATTTTTATGATAAAGAGAAATAAATATGCAAAGTAAAATAAACATCAAAGGAAATAACTAAGTATTGGAAGACTAATATGATGGAAGATAGACCCGGGGGCCATAGGTTTCACTAGTGGCTTCTCTCAAGAGCATAAGTATTACGGTGGGTAAACGAATTACTGTCGAGCAATTGATAGAATTGAGCATAGTTATGAGAATATCTAGGTATGATCATGTATATAGGCATCACGTCCGAGACAAGTAGACTGACTCCTGCCTTGCATCTACTACTATTATTCCACACATCGACCGCTATCCAGCATGCATCTAGAGTATTAAGTTCAAGGGAACAGAGTAATGCTTTAAGGAAGATGACATGATGTAGAGGGATAAACTCATGCAATATGATATAAACCCCATCTTTTTATCCTCGATGGCAACAATACAATACGTATCGGTTCCCTTTCTATCACTGGGATCGAACACCGCAAGATTGAACCCAAAGCTAAGCACTTCTCCCATTGCAAGAAAGATCAATCTAGTAAGACAAACCAAACTGATAATTTGAAGAGACTTGCAAAGATAAACCAATCATACATAAAAGAATTCAGAGGAGAATCAAATATTGTTCATAGATAATCTGGATCATAAACCCACAATTCATGGGATCTCGACAAACACACCGCAAAAGAAGATTACATCGAATAGATCTCCAAGAAAATTGAGGAGAACTTTGTATTGAGATCCAAAGAGAGAGAAGAATCCATCTAGCTAATAACTATGGACCCATATGTCTGAAGTAAACTACTCATACATCACCGGAGAAGCCATGGAGTTGACGTAGAGGCCCTCCGTGATCAATGCCCCCTCCGGTGGAGCTCCGGAAAAGGCCTCGAGATGGGATCTGTCGAGTACAGAAGGTTGCGATGGTGGAATTACGTTTTCAAGGTGCTCCTGGATGTTTGGGGGTACGTGGATATATATAGGAGGAAGAAGTACGTCGGTGGATTAACGGAGGGCCCACAAGGGTGGAGGGCGTGCCCAGGGGGGTAGGCGCCCCCTGCCTCGTGCCTTCCTCCCTTGTTTCTTGACGGCCACTCCAAGTCTCCTGGATCATGTTTTTTGATAAAATCACGTTCCCGAAGGTTTCATTCCG
>NC_053027.1:38273198-38372091 GCF_003073215.2 Triticum urartu
TGTAATAAGTTTTAAAAAATGAAATGGCTCAGTAATAGATGGGTTTTCGTCCGGAACCCTGACAATTCAAAATAGATTGTCCAGTTTGTACACGAGGTGCATCCAGTTTTTGTCGTAAACCTCTCTACTTTTTTGCACATGCTATGTGGGTGAAACGATTATACCATGGCAACTTTCGACCTTTTCAGAGTTCACTTGTAGTGCTTTTCAATTTCAGCGTCATTTAGCTCAAAAAATCATTAAATGCCTGAAAAATAGCAAATGATGTCAGGACGGGTTGAAAGTCGACGACGTGGCTTTGAATGGTGCATAGTGAATGCACCAAAAGTCTGGACTTGTAGTAAGTTTTAAAAAATGAATTGCCTTTGTAACAGATGAGTTTTCGTCCGAAACCCTGATACTTCGAAAAAGATTTTCCAGTTTGCACACAAAATGCTTCCAGTTTTTGCCATAACCCTCTTTACTTTTTTGCATATACTATGTGGTTGAAATGATGATACCATGCCAACTTTCCACCTTTTCAGAGTTCATTTGTACTGCTTTTCAGTTTCAGGGTCATTTAGCTCGAAAAAAATCATTAAATGCATGAAAAATAGCAAATGATGTCAGAAAGGGTTGAAAGTTGATGATGTGGCTTTGAATGGTGCATACTGAATGCACAAAAAGTTTGGAGTTGTAATAAGTTAAAAAAATGAAATGCCTTTGTAACAGATGAGTTTTCGTCCGAAACTCTTATTATTCGAAAGAGATTATCCAGTTTGTACACGAAGTGGATCCAGTTTTTGCCGTAACCCTCTCTACTTTTTTGCACATGCTATGTGGGTGAAACGATGATACCATCCCAACTTTCATCCTTTTCAGAATTCATTTGTAGTGCTTTTCAATTTCAGGGCCATTTAGCTCAAAAAATCATTAAATGCATGAAAAATAGCAAATGATGTCAAAAAGGGTTGAAAGTTGATAACGTGGCTTTGAATGGTGCATACTGAATGCACAAAAAGTCTGGAGTTGTAATAAGTTTAAAAAATGAAATGCCTTCGTAATAGATGATCTTTCGTCCGAAACCCTGATACTTCGAAAGAGATTGTCCAGTTTGTACATGAAGTGCATCCAGTTTTTGCTGTAACCCTCTCTACTTTTGTCCACATGCTATGTGGGTGAAATGATGATACCATGCCAACTTTCATCCTTTTGGAATTCATTTGTAGTGCTTTTCAATTTTAGGGTCATTTAGCTCAAAAAATCATTAAATGCACGAAAAATAGCAAATGATGTCAGAAAGGGTTGAAAGTTGATGACGTGGCGTTGAATGGTGCATATTGAACGCAGAAAAAGTCTGGAGTTGTAATAAGTTCAAAAAATTAATTACCTTTGTAATAGTCGAGGGTGTTGTGCGACATATGCCAAAGGATGGCTTATCATGGAGGGGGCTAGTAAGACGTCGCCGGTGTCAGGAAACGGGATGAGGCAAAGACATGCACTCGGCGAATCTTACCCAGGTTCGGGGATCTCCTAGGAGATACACCCCTAGCCCTGCTCTACGGGGTCTCCGCATGATCACTAACTCAACAAGGGCAGCTACAAGGTGCTCCTTGAGCTGTTTCTCTAGAGGAGGAAGAAGAACAAGGCTAGCCCTAACTCCCTCTCTATGTGTGTGTTTCTCTAACAATCTGAACCCTTTGCATGGGTGCCCTGGGGGTTTATATAGGGCTACCCCCAGGGGTACAATGGTAATCCGACCGGGTGTGGGCCTAGGCCGTCAGTGTCTCTTGTGGCCGGCTTCTCCGCCGGCAGCTGGGGCCTGCAGACTGGTGGGACCCGTCGGCTATCTTGTACTTGGGAGACAGGCCGCACCCGCCGCTTGCGGGCCTCACTGGTAGCTCATCACTGTAGCCGTGGTTGTAATGACGCTTACTTTGTTGGGGGAGGCGTGGCTACAGTCCCGTCGCCTAGCGGTTGTTTACTGTAGCCATTCCCTATTTCTCCTGGCTGATGGTGCACAAACTCTTAAGAAGGGGAGGACCGCCTGTTGGAAGCTGACATCTCCCTTAGCCGGCTAGCTAAGCCTGCTGCTCTCTGGCTTTCCATGGGCTGGTAGGACCTGCCGCTTGCGGGCCGTACTGACAGCCCGTCATGGGAGTTGGGTCCTTATATCTTGGGTGATGTCATGGGCGGAGGGGCTACAGTGATGCGCCATGCGGGAGATCACCAGCCGGTACGGCGCACTGTAGCCATGTCCCGCCCTGGATACAAGGGTGGCAGGCTTCTCTGTAGCCATGCCTTGTCTCATCGCATTCATGGTGGCTTAGACTTTGAGGGTGTTTGGGGCCGCTCGCTAGAAGTCGTCCCCTCTGGGGGCCGCCTGCTAGGAGTCAGCCCCTCTCGCAGCCGGCCGGTTCGACCAACCGACCACAAGAAGGCGGCGATCAATCTTTGAGTCTTGAGGGGCGCAGTCGGCCCCGACGTTTTGAAATGTCATGGGGCTGGATGAGGCTACCCATGGCCAATAACTCCGACAGTAGTACCCGAAGCTGGCGTGTCGCCACGGCTGGCAAGGGGGAGGTGCCCCGGTAGCTTTCTACTCCGCAAAGTTTTGGTCGCTTGCCCGGTCCGTCTTCTGGAGTGCCGGCTGTCAGGAGCCGCCCTAGGCCTGACAGGCCGACTGGTGGAATTCGAACAGTCGCGGCGGGAAGCACGCGGAGCAATAGCTAGGCGCCTAGGCTAGCCGCCCGCCGCATGCGCGCCACGCGGCGGTAGCTGGCCGGGCCGGCCTGCCAGCCCACGCTTGACGGGACGCATGAGCAGTCCAGGCCCGCCACTACCGGGCCTCGGCACGCGCGCAGATCTGCTGCGGCCGAGGCGGGCGGTTCGGATCCCGCGTGCTTTTACCACGCGCCATTATGGCGCGGTAAGTGCGTGGCCATGGGGTCGTGGGCGTAGTAAATCCGACGATCCCACGCCCCGCCCCCTTAGCTTCGTAGCCAGAGGGCTATAATTAGGGGGAGAGGGGAGGGGCAGAGGCACGCGCGCCCTCCCCTCACTCTTTCTTCGCGACACACGGCTCCGGCGACTGGGATGGCTCCAACGTTCACGACGACCACCTCACCTTTCTTCGCGACACACGGTGCCTTCCCAGCATGGACCTCATTAGGCATGCCGGCGAGCGACTTCATGCGTGCCTTCTTAGCCTTCTACCGACTCCAGCCGCACCACCTCACACCAATCACGGTGGTGCTGCTGTCGGCCTTTGTCACCCTGTGCGAAGGGTATCTGGCGTCCTCCCCACCATCGAGCTCTGGGGAGCTTTCTTCTAGATCAAACTTAGCAGTTCCGTCAGGGAGGAGACCACACAGTGCAGAGCGTACATCACGGTGCAGCGTCCGGGTTCTGGAAACGCCTTCCAGGCCGTCAAGCTGATCCAGTCGGCAAAGCTGTGGCAGAAGTCGTATTTCTACGTGAAGAATGTCGACCCGGCGCATGACTTCATCAACCCGCCGCCTTACATGGCAGGCCCGCCTGCCGTGCCCCGCGTCAACTGGGGCTTCAAGCCGAAGCGGCTGTCGGAAGACGCCTCCGCCGCCATCGCCCACCTTAAGGTGACTACGGAGTCTGAGGGCCTCAAGGCGTCCGACTTGTTGGTCGCCTTTGTGGTGCGCTAGGTCATGCCGCTCCAACGCCGGCCGCATGATGAGCCAGATGACCGGGCACCGCGATCCATGCTGGATGTTTACCAAGGAGATGCCGGCTGTAGAGGTGGCTCTCATGGTGAACGAGATCGTGGACCTCAAGCTTGACGATGGGAGGTGGCGATTCGGCAAGCAGTCGTACTCACGCGCCAACCCTCCGCCTATGGTAAGCTTCTTGATTCTTCTTTTTGCTAGGCTCTGGTTTGCCGATTGACCGGACCGACTGTAATGCAGATCCTCCCCTCCCAGCCGGATGACGACCTCGCCTAGCAGCCGGACCGGGACATGAGCGATATGGCGGACCCCGACTTGGGGGCGGCCGCCCTAGAAGACGACGCCACAGGTGGTGGAGGAGCAGGCAGCTCTAGAGGAAGAGGCGGCGTGGGGGACTGGCCGTATGATGATGAGGAGGATGAGGAGGAAGGCGAGGAGGAGGAGGAGGCGGAGGAGCCTCGCCGTCCGCCGCCTTCCCACTAGGCGGGGCCGAGTTCCTCAGCCGCTCCATCAGCACCAAGTGGTGGGCCTAAACACCGTGGCACGCTGCTTTTCGGCAGCCGCCCCAAGAAGCCCAGGCACTCGGTCGCCGCAGCCAAGGACATGGTCGCTGCGACCAAGCGGCGTGAGGCTGCTGCGAAAGTGGCCAGTTTGCAGAAGGACCCCAAGCAGCCTCCAATGGTGTCGGCATAAGTCCTTAATCTTTCTTTTGTCTTTTTTGGTTCTTTATTTTGCCGATTCCTTCTGAATCTATTTTTCTCTGAACAGGGCTTCGCTCTCTCTTGAGAGGTCGACCTCAACCTTAGTTGTTAGGACGGCGGAGATCTCCTCCAACACCCACCGTATAGACCCGGCCGCCGACCTCCGAGAGGCCCAAGAACGGAACGCCCGGGAGGTGCATTGTCAGAATCATGATTTTGAATTGGATCGGAGCTCCGATGGTAAGATCGCAAATCGTAGAATCTTCACTATCAGGATCGTAGAAACGTAGATTCTATGAACTAAAATCGTAGAATCATAGGGGTTAGTTTGGATCGTAAAGTTGTAGAATTGTATAACAGAATCGCGATTCTGACAACCTTGGCGGGAGGAGAAGGAAGCTGCCGCCAGGAAGGAGGAGGCTGACAAGGCGGCCGCCGCCAGGGCGGAGCAGGTGGACGCACATGCGGCGGCTAAGGCCCAACCAGATGTTGCGGCGGAGAAGCGGGCAGCGGACGCCGCGCGTCGTCAGGCCCCCCAACTTATCACCCCCTATGCTCCGTGCCGCCAACATTAGAGATTCCGGCACCGGAAGGAGGACCCGGCGGTGACCAGCCATTCCTGGAGAGGGATGGCGGCGACGCCGTCTTGCCGGAGATTGAGGCACCACCGACTGCAGACGTGCAGGGCGCCCAGCCGGCTGCCACATTGGAACCACCAGCCGGAGGCGAGTTGGTGGTGGGGTCGGCTCCTGCGACGCGCACTCTAGTGTGCTACCATGTAGAGAAAGCGGCATCGGCACCGAGGCCGATGGAGATTGGGAGCGACGGCTCATCGGCTCCCGAGGCCCAAGCTACCAGCGCCGCGCTGACAGAGTGGGTGCACGGAGGCGGGACGAGCGCCTTGATCAATGCGGCGCAGGACGTCCAGGCCGACTTCAGGGCTGAAGCAGCCACCTCTCATAATGCATGATGGAATTTTTGAAGACACGGGCCGCTGTTTGGGTATGCGACTTGCTTCGTATTTTTGTTTCCCGTAATCTTTGGTGGGGGTGCACCAGCGCACCCACTGCGTGTAGTCCCTGAGTTCTGGGCCGGCTGCTGAGCAGGCGGCCTGGAACTTTATAGTGGGTTCTTAGCTTCTAAGTGACTTACCTTTCGTTGCCTTGTTGCAGGACTATCACAACATCCGCGCGGCCAGCTTCAATGCTCATGTCCGAGAGTTGGACCGACGGATCGCCGACTTGGCGGAAAGCCGGAGTAAGCACTCTATCTTCTTCTGACGTGCCCCTGCAGGCTATAGCCCCCGAGATGCGGGCCGACTACTGAGCAGTCGGGCCGGATCTTCCCGGCAACTGCTCCTTCTTCTTTTCTTGAATGTTGATATTTTTCTTCTCTTGCTTTTTCAGAGACCAACGCTGCCTTGCAGCAGCAACTGGGCGAAGCCAACACCGCACTACGCGCCTGCTACCTCTTGAGCACTGCATTGGATTTCCTTGAAGAGGAAAGGATGATGCAGCAAAGTAGCATAAGTATTTCCCTTAGTTTTTGAGAACCAAGGTATCAATCCAGTAGGAGGCTACACGCGAGTCCCTCGTACCTGCACAAAACAAATAACTCCTCGCAACCAATGCGATAAGGGGTTGTCAATCCCTTCACGGTCATTTATGAGAGTGAGATCTGATAGATATGATACGATAATATTTTTGCTATTTTTTTGATAAAGATGCAAAGTAAAATAAAAGCAAAGTAAAAAAGCAAAGGAAATAACTAAGTATTGGAAGATTAATATGATGAAGATAGACCCGGGGGCCATAGGTTTCACTAGTGGCTTCTCTCAAGAGCATAAGTATTTTACGGTGGGTGAATGAATTACTGTTGAGCAATTGACAGAACTGAGCATAGTTATGAGAATATCTAGGTATGATCATGTATGTAGGCATCACGTGTGAGACAAATAGACCGACTCCTGCCTGCATCCACTACTATTACTCCACTCATCGACCGCTATCCAGCATGCATCTAGAGTATTAAGTTCATGAAAACAGAGTAACGCCTTAAGCAAGATGACATGATGTCGAGGGATAAATTCATGCAATATGATAAAAAAAACCCATCTTGTTATCCTCGATGGCAACAATACAATACGTGCCTTGCTGCCCCTAGTGTCACTGGGAAAGGACACCGCAAGATTGAACCCAAAGCTAAGCACTTCTCAACAAACACACAATTCATTGTTCTCAACAAACACACCACAAAAAGAAGATTACATCAAATAGATCTCCACAAGAGAGGGGGAGAACATTGTATTCAGATCCAAAAAGAGAGAAGAAGCCATCTAGCTAATAACTATGGACCCGAAGGTCTGAGGTAAACTACTCACACTTCATCGGAGAGGCCATGGTGTTGATGTAGAAGCCCTCCGTGATGGATGCCCCCTCCGGCGGAGCTCCGGAATAGGCCCCGTGATGGGATCTCGTGGATACAGGATGTTACGGCGGTGGAATTAGGGTTTTGGCTCTGTATCTGATCATTTGGGGGGGTACGTAGGTATATATAGGAGGAAGGAGTACGTCGGTGGAGCATCAGGGGGCCCACAAGGGTGGAGGGAGCGCCTGGGGGGGGGAGGGTAGGCACGCCCCCCTACCTTGTGGCCTCCTCCTTTATTTCTTGACGTAGGGTCCAAGTCTCCTGGATCATGTTCGGTGAGAAAATCACGTTCCCAAAGGTTTCATTCTGTTTGGACTCCGTTTGATATTCCTTTCCTTCAAAACTCTAAAATAGGCAAAAAAACAGCAATTCTGGGCTGGGCCTCCGGTTAATAGGTTAGTCCAAAAAATAATATAAAAGTGGATAATAAAGCCCAATAATGTCCAAAATAGTAGATAATATAGCATGGTGCAATCAAAAATTATAGATATGTTGGAGACGTATCAAGCATCCCCAAGCTTAATTCATGCTCGTCCTCGAGTAGGTAAATGATAAAAAAGATATTTTTTGATGTGAAGTGCTACTTGGCATAATTTTAATGTAATTCTTCTTAATTGTGGTATGAATATTCAGATCCGAAAGATTCAAGATAAAAGTTTAATATTGACAAAAAAATAATAATACTTCAAGCATACAAAGAAAGCAATCATGTCTTCTCAAAATAACATGGCTAAAGAAAGTTATCCCTACAAGATCATATACTCTGGCTATGCTCTATATTCACCACACAATGTGTTTAAATCATGCACAACCCCGATGACAAGCCAAGCAATTGTTTCATACTTTTGACATTCTCCAACTTTTTCAATCTTCATGCAATACATGAGCGTGAGCCATGGATATAGCACTATATGTGAAATAGAATGGTGGTTATGGAGAAGACAAAAAGGGAGAAGATAGTCTCACATCAACTAGGCGTATCAACGGGCTATGGAGATGTCCATCAATAGATATCAATGTGAGTGCGTAAGGATTGCCATGCAATGGATGCACTAGAGCTATAAGTATATGAAAGCTCAACAAAAGAAACTAAGTGGGTGTGCATCCAACTTGCTTACTCATGAAGACCTAGGGCATTTTGAGGAAGGCCATCATTGGAATATACAAGCCAAGTTCTATAATGAAAAATTCCCACTAGTATATGAAAGTGACGAAATGAGAGACTCTCTATGATGAATATCATGGTGCTACTTTGAAGCACAAGTGTGGTAAAGGATAGTAACATTGTCCCTTCTCTCTTTTTCTCTCATTTTTTTATTTGGGCCTTTTTATGGCCTCTTTTCTTTCTCTTTTTTTATTTTTCATCCAGAGTCTCATCCCGACTTGTGGGGGAATAATAGTCTCCATCATCCTTCCCTCACTGGGACAATGCTCTAATAATGATGATCATCACACTTTTATTTTCTTACAACTCAACAATTACAACTCGATACTTAGAACAAAATATGACTCTATGTGAATGCCTCCGGTGGTGTACCGGGATTTGCAATGAATCAAGATTCACATGTATGAAAGAATTATGAATGGTGGCTTTGCCACAAATACGATGTCAACTACATGATCATGCTAAGAAATATGACAATGATGGAGTGTGTCATAATAAACGAAACGGTGGAAAGTTGCATGGCAATATATCTCGGAATGGCCATGGAAATGCCATAATAGGTAGGTATGATGGCTGTTTTGAGGAAGGTATATGGTGGGTGTATGATACCGGTGAAAGGTGCGCGGTATTAGAGAGGCTAGCAATGGTGGAAGGAAGAAATGTGCGTATAATCCATGGACTCAACATTAGTCATAAAGAACTCATGTACTTATTGCAAAAATATACAAGTTATCCAAGAAAAGTATTATGCGCATGCTCCTAGGGGGATAGATTGGTAGGAACAGACCATCGCTCGTCCCCGACCGCCACTCATAAGGAAGACAATCAAAAAATAAATCATGCTCTGACTTCATCACATAACGGTTCACCGTACGTGCATGCTATGGGAATCACAAACTTTAACACAAGTACTTCTCAAATTCACAACTACTCAACTAGCACAACTTTAATATCACCATCTTTATATCTCAAAACAATTATCAAGCATCGAACTTCTCATAGCGTTCAACACACTCATAAGAAAGTTTTTACTATTCTTGAATACCAAGCATATTAGGATTATTTAAGCAAATTACCATGCTATTTAAGACTCTCAAAATAATATAAGTGAAGCATGAGAGATCAATAGTTCTATAAAACAATTCCACCAGCGTGCTCTAAAAAATATAAGTGAAGTACTAGAGCAAAACTATATAACTCAAATAATATAAGCGAAGCACATAGAGTATTATGAAAAATTCCAAATCATGTATGACTCTATCAAAAGGTGTGTACAGCAAGGATTCTTGTGGTAAACTAACAAATAAAGACTCAAATAATACAAGATGCTCCAAGCAAAACACATCGCATGTGGTGAATAAAAATACGGCTACAAGTAAAGTTACCGATAGAAGTAGACGAAAGAGGGGATGCCTTACGGGGCATCCCCAAGCTTTGGATTTTAGGTGTCATTAGATTATCTTGGGGGTGACATGGGAATCCCCAAGCTTAGGCTCTTACCACTCCTTGTTCCATAATCCATCAAATCTTTACCCAAAACTTGAAAACTTCACAACACAAAACTTAAAGTAGAAAATCTCGTGAGCTCCGTTAGCGAAAGAAAACAAAAGACCACTTCAATGTACTATAATGAACTCATTATTTATTTATATTTGTGTTAAACCTACTGTATTCCAACTTCCCTATAGTTTATAAATTATTTAACTAGCCACAGATTCATCAAAATAAGCAAACAACACAAGAAAAACAGAATCTGTCCAAAACAGAACAGTCTGTAGTAATCTGTAGCTAGCGCAAGATCTGGAATCCCAAAAATTCTAAAATAAATTGTTGGACGTGAGGAATTTATCTATTAATCATCTGCAAAAATAATTAATTAAATAACACTTTCCAAATAAAAATGGCAGCAGTTCTCGTGAGCGCTAAAGTTTCTTTTTTTTTATAGCAAGATTAACAAGACTTTCCCCAAGTCTTCCCAACGGTTCTACTTGGCACAAACACAAAAAACACAACCAAAACAGAGGCTAGGTAAATTATTTATTACTAAACAGGAGGCAAGGTTCTGGTGCTGCACACCAACAAGAACTTCCATCAGCAGAGGACCAACTGGGTGATGCACCAGTACCACCTCGTGGACCTGGAGCAAGAGAAGGAGCGGGAGCTGGTCCTCTACAAGATTTTCTACCAGACGAACACTAGGGCCATGAGTAAAAAGATTATAAGTTAGTTGGGTATTGGAAGTTGTACTACCTTGTCGTCCGCAAGTTGGTATTGTTGTTAACGATCTTTTGGTATGAACTTGCATTTGCTTCCAACCATCATGCCGAGGGTCGACGTGGATATAAAGCTGAATCATTTGTTTCGAAACGAATTTTCAGGCACCTGATTTTTATTTGATGGGTAGCATAAGCACCCGCCATTCGAATTCCCAGTTCTCCAATTTTTTCGAAACAAGTGCATGCACTTATTATCACGATAAAAAAACAATATCCGTGCTGCATCTCAGTTATCAGTCTGTACTTGCAGAATTCTCTCGTTTATTAAGCACGTATATTGTTTTTTCAGGTCGAGCAAGTTTCAACTGGGTTGTAGACTGCCCAGGGTTGGTTTTGTTTTTAACAGGCCCAGCCCATGACAACAACGGGGCACAAAGATCCAGCAGGGATCTACTGGCCTCTGGCCCTCCAGCGTTAGTTATATTTTGTCTTACAACATCCACAGGCAGTTTTTTTACTGAATCAAACACACAACCCAGTTCTATTATCCTCTTGAAACGCATGTCCTACATCCGTTTTCTAATCTCTACCTATAGTTTTACTAGTTCATATACACGTATCATTATATTAAAAACACATAAGATTCCCTTTTCATATTTACATCTTTATTTTTTTCCACCCAGCGCTGATTTTTTTACCACTGGTTTTTCCTTAAACCAACTCAATTGTCCCACGTCTTATTTGCCTACAAAAACAAAACGATTTTTTGGCAAATCAATAAGTTGTTAAAAAATGTTTATCATTTCGGGATTACAACAGTTTGGACTGCACCGAAATATGCAAAATAAGGTTGAACTTTTTGACCGTGGTCCTGGGCAGAAAATGGGCAATAATAAATTACTTAAGAATTAGCAAATGGGCTGAAAATTATAAAAAATAGCAAATGGGCTTTATGTTGTCTACCACAGATTTGGAGGCTGACTTGTGGGCCTACTAAGTTCATGCGTACACAAGGTTTCTCAAAAAAGAAACTTAGTCAACAATTGACTCTACCAGCATCAGACCGTTAGATGTCAATCTAACGGCAATTGTGCTTCTTTAGTCTCTGATCTTCCTGCCCCAGCCGCCCAAACCAGCGCTGCCGGAACCGCCTGCTCCCGCCTCCTGTGGCCGGCAGTGCTGCCGGGCAGGCCTCACGACCCCATCATACTCGCATCCCTGGCCTGTCTATCCCTCTACTCACCCACACCTCCTGCTATTTTCCGGCGATGGTAGCCAAACCAGTCAACCCTCGTACTCTCCACCGCGTGGGCAGTCACTGCCGTGTCTTCCCCTCCTCCGTGTCGTTCCCTTCGTAGGCCTCGCCGTCGTCCACCGCCCTGGTGCTCTCGGCGCGACGTGGTCAACGATGTCCATCCAACGACCGTAGTGCTTCTTCAACCTCTGGTCTTTTGCCCCAGCCGCCCAAAGCAGCGCCGGTCATGCCGCATGCTCCTGCCTCCCGTGGCCGACTGTGCTGCCGCGGAGGCCTCACCGTCCGCATACTACTCCCACCGTTGGCCAGGCCATCCCTCGACTCACCCACTCCTCCTGTTATTCTGCGGCGATGGCAGCCTCACACCGCAGCCGAACCAGTGAACCCTCGTACTATCAGCTCAGACCCACCGGAAGTGCCTCCTTATTACGCACATGGTGGGAGGCTGACTTGTGGGCCTACTAAGTTGACGGGGACGGATGGCTTTGTCAACTTAGTCAATATGAACGATTCTAGCACTAGTGACCGTACGATGTCCATCCAACGGCCGTCGTGCTTCTTCACTCTCTGCTCTTCCTGCACCAGCCGCTCAAACAAGCGCCGGCTGGACAGCCTGCCGCCTCCTCCCCACGGCCGGCTCTGCTGCTGCGTAGGCCTCACCGCCCCACCGTACTCCCATCACTGGCCTAACCATCCCTCTACTCACCCACACCTGCTGTTATTCTCCGGCGACGGCAGACGAACCAGTAAACCGTCGTACAGTCATACTCCCCTCCGCGTGGGAAACAAATGTCGAGTCTTCCCTGCCTCCGTGTCGTTCCCTTCCTAGGCCTCGCCGTCATCCACCACCCTGGTGCTCTCGATGCGGCCTGGTCAACGTGGTCAACGACCGACATGCATCTGAAGTGGACTGTAGGTGGAGAGGCCGACAGTTGGGTCCACAGCCGCACGCAAGGAAATGCCTCCTTATTACGCGCAAAATAATGATTCCTCCACCTGATATCAGGGGCCCACCGAAAGGGCCTCTGTATTTCGTGAAAAAATTGTTACCGCCGCTGACAGCTTAGACCCACCAGCTATATCTTCACGTGCAAGGAAGTGCCTCCTTATTACGCACAAAAAAATGGATACTCCCCCTGTTAGCTGGGACCCAGTATAGTGGCAGGCTGACTTGTGGGCCTACTAAGTTGACGGGAACGGAGGGCTTTGTCAACTTAGTCAATATGCACGATTCTAGCTCCAGTGACCATACGATGTCCATCCAACGGCCGTAGTGCTTCTTCAACCTCTGGTCTTCTTGCTCCAGCCGCCCAAACCAGTGCCAGTTGTGCCTTATGCTCCTGCCTCCCGTGGCCGGCTGCGATGCGGCGGAGGCCCGACTACCCCTACTACTCCCACCGCTGGCCAGGCCATCCCTCTACTCACCCGCACCCCATGTTATTCTGCGGCGATGGCAGCCTCACACCGCAGCGAACCAGTGAACCCTTGTACTCCTCTACGTGTGGACATCCACTGCCACGTCTTCCCCGGCTCCGCGTCGTCCCCTTCCTAGGCCTCGCCGTCGTCCACCGCCCTGGTGCTCTCGGTGCGGCCTGGTCAACGTGGTCAAGGAACGGCTTCCATCGGACATGGACTATACGTGGAGAGGCTAACAGTTGGGTCCACGGCCGCAACAAGGACGTGCCTCCTTATTACGTGCAAAATAATTATTCCTCCACCTGACAGCGGGGACCCACCCGACGGGCCACCGTATTTCGTGAAAAAAACGTTTGCCCCTGACTGCTGTGACCCACTAGCTACATCTTCGCATGCAAGGAAGTGCGTCCCCATGAACACCATCCAAGCCCTCCCAATGAACATGACCACACATTCTGTTCATCTAGCCCTCCACACCACGGGGTCCAGTTCAACCACCCCTCCACGGGCACCCCTCCACCGTCTACTTTTCATCCAGCCCTCCACACCACGGGGTCCTGCTCATCCAGAGGCAACGCCACCGCTCACTGTTCATCCACCCCCCCCCCCGCGCAATGCTCACTGTTCATCCAATTGATCGGCTTCAATTAGCAGCAGTACCGAAGGAATCGCTCGATCGGGTTCATTTAACAGCCATCGATCGATCGCTCGGGTTCAGTAACGCGTAGCCTGCAGTGCAATCGCTCGGGTTCAGTTAGAGCCCAACGCCTCGCTCGCGTTAAATTAGAGCCAACGCCTCGCACAAACGCGCGTACGTGTACGAGAGAAACGCGCATCGCTTGGCCCCCGACCTCCCACCGTAACCGGGAACTCCCCGGAATCCCCCCCCCCCTCGCTTCTACCACGGGTTTTTCCATCATGGACGGCCCAAAGAATGTCATTCAGCTGCGTCTCCGGCCCGACCAGGACAAAAAGCCCATTTTCTATCATGATTTTTTGTCATAGAAGTAGGAGCCCACCACATCTATGATGATACCGGGTTTTGTCACAATTATCGTCAAAGAAGTGTCATATGTATGACAGAAAAAAATTCGCTCGGCCCAAAATGTCACGGATGTGTCTTTTTTTTGTAGTGACAGGATTAATATCACAAGATTGATCTTTCATAACAAGATTCAGCAAAGCAGTATTAATATCACAAGACACCGCACTAGTGGCGGGAGGAGCAAGCGGAGTGTCAATAAAATCATTGTTGTTGGTATTTGAGAAATCACACAATTTGGTTTTCTCTTGAGTCATGATGACTAGGCAACAAGATTGCACTCAAAAACAAAACCAGCAAGAAAACGGAGAACGAAAAAGAGGGGCGAATAAAACGGCAAATTTTTGTGAAATGGGGGAGAGGAAAACGAGAGGCAAATGGCAAATAATGTAAATTGCGAGGAGATGATATTTGTGATTAGGAACCTGGTATATGTTGAAGATCCTCCCCGGCAACGGCGCCAAAACCTTTTAATGTCGCTTGAAGTTACGTCGGTATGTTCCCAAAGAGGAACGGATCATGCAGCACAACGGCGGTAGGTATTTCCCTCAGACATGAAACCAAGGTTATCGAACTAGTAGGAGAACCAAGCAACACAACGTAAATAACACCTGCACACAAATAACCACTACTTGCAACCCGATGTGTAAAAGGGGTTGTCAATCCCTTTCGGGTAGTGGCGCCAAAAATTGGCACGTGGACGGGAGAAAGTTGTAAATATTGATAGATCGAACACCAAATAAAATAAATTGCAGCAAGGTATTTTTGTATTTTTGGTTTACTAGATCTGGAAATAAAAGGCAAATAGAATAGATCACGAAGGCAAATAATATGACAAAGAGACCCGGGGGGCGTAGGTTTCACTAATGAATTCTCTCGAGAAAAATAGCAAATGGTGGGTAAACAAATTACTATTGGGAAATTGATAGAACTTCAAATAATCATGAAGATATCCAGGCAATGATCATTATATATGCATCACGTCCAAGATTAGTAGACCGACTCCTGCCTACATCTACTACTATTACTCCACATATCGACCGCTATCCAGCATGCATCTAGTGTATTAAGTTCATGGAGAAACAGAGTAATGCAATAAGAACGATGACATGATGTAGACTAATGTCTACTACTCAACTTTACTAGTAATAATGTACGTGCAATGCATGTTTATATTAGGTAGGATATTAGTTGCACATTATATTAGGTAAGATATATCTGTTGCACGTTGGTATTTGGTAAGATATCAATTACTTTTTCGCGAGAATGGTAGGATATTAATTATATAGCAGATTTCAAGGGATAGCTTTGAGTCAAAACGTGTTTATAACCAATGGCAGTGGTGGGTAATTCCAGCGTTAAACGTGTTTGGTTCTCAACATTGGAGCGATTTGAACTACTAGATAACATGATTTGTCGATGGAGATAGTTTGAATCTGCCCATTTTGGTCTTTTTATATTGGTATAGATTCTTGTAGACACGTGTTGGGCCTCCAAGCGCAGTGTTTTGTAGGACAGTAGCAACTTTCCCTCAAGTGGATGACCTAAGGTTTATCAATCCGTGGGAGGCGTAGGATGAAGATGGTCTCTCTCAAACAACCGTGCAATCAAATACAAGAAATCTCTTGTGTCCCCAACGCACCCAATACGATGGCAATTTGTATAGGTGCACTAGTTCGATTTAGAGATGGTGATAAAAGTGCAATATTGATGGTGGAAATATATTTTTATAACCTAAACAAATAAAAATAGCGAGGTAACAAATAGTAAACGGACACAAAAACGGTATTGCAATGCTTCAAAATGAGGCCTAGGGCCCGTACTTTCACTAGTGCAACCTCTCAACAATGCTAATATAACCATCCCTCAACGTGCAATGAAGAATCACTCCAAAGTTCCTATCTAGCGGAGAACATAAGATAAAATTGTTTGTAGGGTATGAAACCACCTCAAAGCTATTCTTTTTGATCAATCTATCCTAGAGTTCTTACTAAAATAACATGAATCTATTCTTTTCGATCGATCTAACCAATAGTTCGTACTAAACTAACACCAAAGCAAATTCAGATTCATAATATTCAATCCAACACCAAAGAATTTCAAAGAGTGCCCCAAGATTTCTACCGGAGAAACAAAGACAAGAACATGCATCAACCCTTATGCATAGATTACCCCAATGTCACCTCGGGAACCCGCAAGTTGAGTGCCAAAACATATATCAAGTGATTCAATACGATACCGAATTGTCTCCACGAGTATTCAATTGCAAGACATATATCAAGTGTTCTCAAATCCATAAATGTATTCAATCCGATAATAATGAAATCTCAAAGGGAAAAACTCAATTAATCACAACAAGATAGAGAGGGGAAAACATCATATGATCCGACTATATTAACAAAGCCCGCGATACATCGAGATCATGACATCTCAAGAACACGCGAGATAGAGAGATTAAACACATAGCTACTGGTACAAACCCTTAGGCCCGAGCATGGACTACTCCCTCCTCATTGTGGTGGCCGCCGGGATGATGAAGATGGCCGCCGGTGATGATTTCCCCCTCCAACGGAGTGCCGGAATGGGGTCTAGATTGGTTTTCGGTGGCTATAGAGCCTTGTGGTGGCGGAACTTCTGATTTAGGTTAACCCCGAGGGTTTCTGGAATTTTTCGGAATTTATAGGGTAAAGAGGGGGTGCAGGAGGCCACCGAGGTGGGCACAATCCAGGTGCTTCTCTGGCCCACCCTAGGTGTTCTGATCCATAAAAAATATCCAAAAAGTTTTACGGTGTTTGGACTCCGTTTGATATTGATTTCCTACAATGTAAAAAACAAGCAAAAAATAGCAACTGGCACTGGGCACTGGGTGAATAGGTTAGTCCCAAAAAATGATATAAATTTGCTATAAAATGATTGTAAAACAACCAAGAATGATAAAATAACAGCATGAATACTTCATAAATTATAGATACGTTGGAGACGTATCAGCATCCCCAAGTTTAATTCCTACTCGTCCGCGAGTAAGTAAATGATACAAGAAATAATTTATGAAGTGTGAATGGTAGTAAAGTGCACAAGTTTGGCCAATGATACATTCAATCACTTTTCCTAGCATCATAACAACAATTCATTCTTATGAAACTTCTCATGCTAAAGTAGCAACCAATTCACATGTTAAATTTCAAACAATGAACTCTCTAGAAACTCAACAACCTATGTTCTCAGTCACCAAGCAATTGCAATTCAACTTATTCAACAGAGTTTAAGTAAGAGCTCCACATACTCAACCATCATATAGTCTTCTATGATTGCTAACACTCACCTCATAGACATGAGAAAACGTTTCAACCGGACACATAGAATGATAGGGCTTATAATTTCACCTCCCAAGGTATTCACCTCAAGGGTGATGTCAATAATAATAACTCATGCTACCCATATCCAACTGGATATATGTGCCTAGATCTTTCCTCACCACATGATGCTTGCTGACGGTGTCCTGGACTAGGGAGTACTCATCACGTCGTCTCCCGATCTGTTAGATTGGGCTGAGGACCCCCATGGCCGTATACTCATGGGTCAGTTCGGACAGCTGTCGCATACATGGAAGATTCCACAAGACTTGGTGATCAAGACAAGGACTCCTCCCCACCGGCGTATTCGGCTAGGGCTCTTGTTATCCTAGGCCTCTGGTGCATTATATAAACCGAGGCCAGGCTAGTCGATAGATCATATAAACAGACAATCATACCATAGGCTAGCTTCTAGGGTTTAGCCTCTCCGATGTCGTGGTAGATCTACTCTTGTACTACCCATATCATCAAGAATAAATCAAGCAGGGCGTAGGGTTTTACCTCCATCAAGAGGGCCCGAACCTTGGTAAAACATCGTGTCCCCTGCCTCCTGTTACTATCCGCCTTAGACGCACAGTTCGGGACCCCCTACCCGAGATCCGCCGGTTTTGACACCGACATTGGTGCTTTCATTGAGAGTTCCGCTGTGTGATCGGCAAAAGGTTCAATGGCTCGCCCGCAAGTCAATTGCGACGCCGGCATCTTCGTCGCCCGCTCGACTGGTCACCTTGGCTCGACCGAGGACCGTGCTCCATCTCCAATCGTCATGTTCGGACAGGGGCTCAACGTCAACATTGCCCTCGGGCCCGTGCTGTTTTTATGGACATCGAACTTGTATTCGCCGTCGCCACCTCCTCGAGCATCGGTTTGACGATTGCTTCAGTGGAATAGTTTGGAATTACGTCTACAACAGCCATGCAAAATTTCGTCGAGTTCCGATGGAGGAATCTCTGACAACCTACGATATACTGGAGCCCTGTCAAATCTGGACGGGAATCTGGACGAGTTTAGGGCGTGGTCTCCAGAGCCCAGCTCGGAGGTCCTTTGGAAGATCCAACCGTTCATCTACTGCGGAGTTCCCATATCTATCACCCCTCCAAATTTTAGCTTGATCCGATGGTTCAAACTCCGGGAACCTTCCGATGAGTGGACCAATTTTCGGATTCGTTTCTGCGCGAATACGGATCCGACCCGAATTCATGTTTCTTCATGAACGTGATATTGGACAACCTTTTTAGAGGAATTATCTTCTAGGGTATTGTGCGGTGTTTTTAAACACGTGCCCATAAATTTATAAGCCTCCCCTGAGGTCATCTTCATCATTATGCTGGTGTCAAACCAGTCCGGCAATATTGCTCCAAGGCTGCCGACCTGCGCTAGACACGTCGTCACTTTGTTGAGCCGAGCTCAACTTCTTCGGATCATCATCTTGGCAAGCCAAACAAGAGTCCGGCATCGTGAAGGATAAATCATCACCAACATCACCGCCTCACGGATTACACGGAGCGGGCATACCGGCATCGCTGCATGGTCACTTCATTAAGCCGGCATCGACCACGTCACGACCTGCATCGGCAGGGCCGCACTATTGCTTCTTCAAGCTGGTGTCCATCACGCTGACCTACTTCGACTCATCGGCTGACATCAAGGCTTCGACATCTCGGCTGGACCGGGGGCTTCGCCATCTCTTCATCAACCTACTCCAGAGACTTCGGCGTCACTAGCCGCCCAGCTCTGTCACGTTAGCTGGACCGAGGGCTTTACCTCGGTGAGCCAACCTTTGCCAGCATCGCCATACCATCGCTTTATCGCCCATCAGGCAATGGGTGTGCGGATCGAGTCCCAATTTTCGAAATCACCTTTCTTCGGATTGCTACAACAAATAAACGAGGTGCTATTAATCCTAGTATTTTTTGCTTCTTTGGGTTTATTTTTCCCAAGGAATTAATACTCTAGTTTGTTCATCATATGTACGCAGGTCTATCAAATGATGGTCGCATTAACGATGGTCGCATGGTGCTTCGGTCAGTTTCCGTACATGGTCCGGTGAAACGCCGCATCCGGAACTCGGACCGACCTGTGAATTGAGGCTTTGCCACGCCTTATCGCATCACGCCGACGCCCTCCATCGACATTGACTTCGGCGCCAGGCCATATTTCTTTTATTACTCACTTTGCATAAATTATTTAGTATGCAACATTTGTGTTATTATCATTACTATTATCTTTGATTTGCACTATTTTTTGTGCACAGGAAAATGATCCGGGTTGGGCAGTATCGTCAACTCGGCGTACTGACATACTACGTCACCTCGGCTGGACGGGGGGCTTCGTCAACACTTCATTACCCCATGCCGGGGACTTCGGCATCACTCTGCTGGCCTGCAATGACCGTGCTATGTCACCACTTCGGAGTGCCGAGCCCTTTGCTCCGCCACCTCTGGACCGGCTTGGGGGATGGAACCTTGTCCCGCATCAAGCTCAGACTGCGTCATCAATACCGAACACATTAACCAGCTAAGTTGCCTTCATGCTCAAAGTTTTAAATTTTTAACTTGTGTTCGGTTCGACCAAGCATCATACTGTTTTGGAAAAAAGTTGCTTGTAAAAATTTCCTTGTCCAAACTTTGTTTGTGACGCACAAATTCAAATACCCCGTTTATTTGGGGGCTTCCTTTATGAAGCTTTTCCTCTTGCATATGATTATACTTGTACAGCTTCGTTCCTTGTTCGTGTATTACGCCACAATATGCACCATATTGACTTAAGCGATTTGCAAGCTGGGTTGCCTGGCTCCTGTGCTTACCCCTACGTTCCCGATTGTTCGGCTAGGGAGTAAAGGGAGCACCTCAGCGATTGTCACGACCGGGTCCTCCGAGCTCTGACCTCAGACTTGGTGAAGCCGAAAGCTAGCGCTCTTATTGTTTTCGATCATGGTCGGCACACAACGGAACTCATGAGTACAAAAAATCTATTGCACAAGTCTCATACTAATAATGAGCACCGAAGAAAGGTATCGGTGGGGGTACTATTTTCTTCGAAGATGCTTCTTACACTTCGTCTGTAATATAGCATAAGTTCCCTGAACGTGCTTTGTCTGTTACAGCCTTATGGCCCGGTTGCCTGGTTATCGGAAACACTGTCGATATTCTCGACAGGTGGAGTACATAACACTTTTTGGTCCTTGACCGAAGAGGGAGAAGCCAACGGTCGGTTAAGACGTGTTTAAAGTTCGGGTGAACAAAGATATGATATTACTACTTCGGTACATACAATCATTATACAAAAAATTCTTTTACCCAAGTCACTTGGGGGCTCTTAAATTTATATGAGCCGTTTTATAATAAGTGTTCTTCTTAATTGTTGCAAAGTTTTTATTACTATTATTATTCATCACACCTTTTTTCGACACGAGTGTGTGGTCACTAGCTGGGGAGCCTAATTTCTCTCTCAAAGCCGCTAGAGTTTAGTTTGCTAAACTGGCCTAATGAGAAGTACTCCACCTTCGGGATAGGAGGTTGAAGCCGTAGGATGGCCCGCTTGAAGTCTTGAGATAGGATGTGTCATGTTAAAGCACGACAGAAGCACTCTTTTTTTCTAAGACCAATTTTCGGATTGGCACCGAACACTTGATCTTGTTCGGGCGTCAAGTTTTTACTAACGTTTTTTGGTTTTCCAAGCTTATGGCACTTTTAAACTATTTGTGTGTTTTCTGCACAAGTCTTGCAGTGCAACGCCAGACACCTTTAGAGATTCGGCAAAAACATTCTCAGATATTGCTATATATGCATCGGTTTCGAATTGTGGCTTCGGTCAATAGTTGGGTTTCCCTACTCCTACACTTGCTTCCTACGTTCCGCTTTGTTCGGCTAGGCGTGCAAAGGGAGAACCACTGCGATTGTGCTTCCAGCTCACATGGTTAAGCACCTCAGTGGAGAAAGCCGAAAACTGACTATCACAATAAGCGTAAACTGGTCAGCGATCCGATGACTATGTTAAATGACGGGCCATTCATAACAATGGCCGAAGTGTTTACGGCTTAACCTCGACTGTCGCCGAACACTACCGGGGGCTATTAACTAGCCTCCCAAACTAAATCCTTGATATTTTGCTCTTACATTAGAGCTGACGTTTCATGATCATGCTTAGCATGGAAACCCAAAGAAAGGAACCGATAGAGGGACTATTTTCTTTGGAAGACATTTCTTATGTTAAATAGTAATATAAAATATCTCTCTGCGTACCTTTGTTTATAAAACCGTATGGCCAGATTGCCTTGTTTGTCGTAAATCTTTGCCCTCATAAAGGCTTTATAAAGTAGGACAAACACTCCTCGGCTACTGGCTGAGGAGGTGGAAGTCGATGGTCGATCAACAAAGTTTTGTACAATGCGGATCCGAGCATTAATGACGTAAAGTACTTGGATACATAGAGTCATTACACATAATTTGTGATTTTACTATGGATATCGATCCTTAATTCGGCCACCCATGTCCGCATTAAGGCTCGAGGGCTACTGGGCTTCGAGCTTATTATTTACAAATATTAAAGGGGCACATCGATCCCCTGATCTGGTGTTGCCAGCCGACCAGTGTCTCGGGGGCTACTGCATTGCCTGTTCAATGCAGAAAATTTTAAGTGCAATATAGTTTCCGACGAGATTTTGATCCGCAAGTTGGTCGGACGCACCCAACCTGAGTCTAGAGGACTGATCACACCGCCTTTTGTGTCCCGAAGTATTCTGCCGAGCTATGACTTGATCCTCGGGCCGATTTGGCAAATCACCCTGAGTCTCAGCGGCTACTGGGATCAGCGGTCTTACGTCATCCTTCAGGTGCATCTCGAGTTTTAGACCGATAGACACCTTGAGGGCTACTGGCTATATATCTCGGCTGAGAATAAACTGCATCAATCAAAAATATTGAAAAAAAATCGGCCCACAGTCGGGGTGGTGCACCACCTTGGAAGTAGTCCGGCATAAAGCTCGGGCGCTAGTGGCTGGCTCCGTAGAGGGAATTTCCGGCATTAAGCTCGGCTAAACTCCTCCAACTTTTTTGAACCAAGGTGATTTATTCGGTGTTGGAGCTTGGACATTGTCCAACGTTGGAGCTCGGATACAGTCCGGCGTTGGAGCCCGGATACATTCCGGCGTTCGAGCTCGGAAGCGGTCCGGCGTTGGTTCTCGTTTGCAAAAGATACCTCGAATGCAGTCCGGCGTTGGAGCTCGGACGCAAGAGGACACTGCCTCCCGGGAACAACTTCAAACCTGAGGTGTGGCATAAAAATAACAAGGCATTGATAAAGGCCGGAAACATAAAGGGGCTCCTCGGATACCCGACATATAAACTCGTCGAATGCATTTCGGCAATCCTCAAGATCGAAGATGAGAAGATTTATTGAACCAGTTTTCAAGACCGACGACCGAAGATGAAGAGCAGTTCGGAAGAATCGAGGAGTGTCCCTAACTTGAAGACCGGTTCAGGGGGCTACTGATGGTGTCCTGGACTAGGGGGTACTCATCACGTCGTCTCCCGATCTGTTAGATTGGGCCGAGGACCCCCATGGCCATATACTCATGGGCTAGTTCGGACAGCTGCAGCATACATGGAAGATTCCACAAGACTTGGTAATCAAGACAAGGACTCCTCCCCACCGGCGTATTCGGCTAGGACTCTTGTTATCCTAGGCCTCTGGTGCATTATATAAACCGAGGCCAGGCTAGTCCATAGATCATATAAACAAACAATCATACCATAGGCTAGCTTCTAGGGTTTAGCCTCTCCGATCTCGTGGTAGATCAACTCTTGTACTACAAATATCATCAATATTAATCAAGCAGGACGTAGGGTTTTACCTCCATCGAGAGGGCCTGAACCTGGGTAAAACATCATGTCCCCTACCTCCTGTTACCATCCGCCTTAGACGCATAGTTCGGGACCCCCTACCCGAGATCCGCCTGTTTTGACACCGACACTTGCCAAAAGAAAAAATAAAAAGGAATAGAGAGAAATACTTTGACTTTTGCATAAAAGTAAATACTGAAAAGTAAAAGATAGGCCCTTCGGAGAGGGAAGCAGAGGTTTCCATGTGCTTATTTGTTTGTATGCTCAACCCCTTAGTGCAAAATAACGTCACGTTATATTGCCCCTGATGATAGCAACCTTTATTATGCATTCTATCGCGTTTATTCTTTGCCATCACAAGTTCGTACAACGCTCAATTTTCTCTTTACACTAAATGATCTAACACTTTTAGTAGCAATTTTTATTGCCTTATTGCACCGATGACAACTTACTTAAAGGATCTTATTCAATCCTTAGGTAGGTATGTTGGACTCTTGAAAATAAGATTTGGGTTTAAGGGTTTTTGGATGCACAAGTAGTATCTCTACTTGGTGCGGAATTTTTGGTTAGCAAAGATGGGGCGCAAGCACCACATGTTGAAGGATCTATGACAATATGACTTCTATGTGAATATGAACAAACGTAAACCATTTTGTTGTCTTACTTGTCCAACGTCAACAATTTTGGCATATAATATTTTGATGGGGGCTCACAATCACAAAAGATATCTAAGATAGTGTATTTGTATGTGAAAGTTCTCTTCCTTATCCTAATTATTTGTGAATTGCTTGTATGACCAATATTGTGACTATCAATCCTCAAAAGATTTCACTTCCTAAACCCAATGTGAAGCTACCACTCGCATGATATGATTTCAACTTCATGACATTCAATTTATTGAAAATTTTACTCATAGGATATAAGTGAAGCACAAGAGTAAATGACAAGCTACTCCAAGAACATATAAATTAAGATCATGAGCATAATATTTATTTCTATTAAATTAATTTAAGTGAAGAAAGAGAGAATTTCTTCAAAAATACTAAAGCACACCGTGCTCAAAAAGAAAAAATGAAGCACTAGAGCAATTCCATAGAAAAGAGCTTCGTTGACAGGATGTGAGTGCCGCATACCTAGCCTCTCTGGAAACTATTTGAGGACTCTATTTTATTTAAAAACTTTCAGATCTAAGTATTTTATTAGAACATCAAGCAAAATGAAAATAAAATGACATTCTAAGAATAGCAAAACTCATGTGAAGAAGCAAAAACTTAGGCTCAACTGATACCTAACCGATAACTATTGAAGAAGAAAGGTGGGATGCCTACCGGGGCATCCCCAAGCTTAGGTGCTTGAGACTTCTTGAAATATTATCTTGGGACGCCATGGGAATCGCCAAGCTTGAGCTTTTGTGTCTACTTAATTCTTCTCATATCATGGTTTTCCTAAATCTCAAAAGCTTCATCCACACAAAACTCAGCAAGGACTCATGAGATAAGTTAGTATAAACCAATGCAAAAACCTTATCATTCTCTACTGTAGAAAATCACTAAAATTATTATTCAACATTTCACACTAAATGCCTATTCATATTTAGTACTCCTATCCTCAAATAGAATCATTAAACAAGCTAACATATGCAAGCAATGCAAACATAACAGCAATCTGCCAAAACAGTACAGTCTATAAGAATGCAAGAGTATCAATACTTCCCTAACTCCAAAACTTATGAAAATTTTCCACACTGTAGAAAATTTATCAGAGCTCATTTTGCAAAAAGTATCAACATTTTATCACATTCTTACTTTTCTAGGGAATTTTTGCAACATCAATAAGCTTTCTGTTTTGAAACAGCAACATGTATACTTGCAAATTAAGCATGGCAAAGGCTATCATTGCCACTTTTATTAAAATAAAAGATGCAAAAAAATATTCTAAATAACAGAAAGAAAATCCTAACAAAATAAAATGACGCTCCAAGTAAATCTCATATCATGGGATGAACGAAAACATAGCTCCAAGTGAGGTTACTAATAGTGTTGAAGACGAAAGAGGGGATGCCTACCGGGGCATCCCCAAGCTTAGTTGCTTGGATCTTCCTTTAATATTAACTTGGGGTGCCTTGGGCATCCCCAAGCTTTGGGTCTTGTCACTCATTATACTCCTCATATCGATGTCTCACCCAAAACTTGAAAACTTCAATCACACAAAACAAAACGGAACTTCGTGAGATAGGTTAGTATGATAAAGAGCAAACCATTTCACTTTGGTAATGTCAAAGACAAGATTCATAATTGTTTAAGAACAATGCCTACTGTATCATATCATTTTCATGATTTATATTGAGCAATATAAGCCATAGAAACTAGAAAACAAGCAAACTATGCATTGAGAACAAAATCTGTCAAAAACAGAATAGTGTGTAGTAATCTGTACTCCAACCATACTTCTACTACTCCAAAAACTCTGAAAAAATAGGAAAACCTGGGCAATTTGTCTATTATATTATGAAATAAGAATCAACATTTTATCAGGCTTCTATTAAAAATGAGAATTATTTTCCTGAGCGCAAAAGTTTCTGTTTTCAGCAAGATCAAATGAACTATCAGCGTAAGCCATCCCAAAGGTCTTACTTGGTACTTTATTGAAACAAAAGCAATAAAACATGATTACTACAGTAGCCTAATCATGTGAACACACATAAACAGTAGGTAAAAGTGTTGGGTTGTCTCCCAACAAGCGCTTTTCTTTAATGGCTTTTAAGCTAGGCATGATGATTTCAATGATGCTCGCATAAAATATAATAATTGAAACATAACAAGAGCATCCTGAAACACATGGCAAGCACATTTAAGCCTAACCCACTTCCTATTCATAGAGATTTTGTGAGCAAACAACTTATGGGAACAAGAATCAACTAGCATAGGAAGGCAAAACAAGTGGAACTTCAAGATTTTCAACACGTAGAGAGGAAACTTGATATTATTGCAATACCTACAAGCATATGTCCCTCTCTAATAATAATTTTCAGTAGCACCATGAATGAATTCAACAATATAACTGTCATGTAAATCATTCTTTTCATGATGCATAAGCATAGAAATCTTATTGCTCTCCACATAATCAAATTTATTCTCATCAATAGTAGTGGGAGCAAACTCAACAAAATAACTATCATGGGATTGAAAATTAAAATTATGATGACAAGTTCCATGGTTATCATTATTCAAAATATCATAAATGTCATCACCATAATCTTCATAGATAGCAACTTTGTTATCATAGTCAATTGAAGCCTCATCCAAAATGGTGGATTCATCACTAAATAAAGTCATGACCTCTCCAAATCCACTTTCATCATTATAATCATCATAAATAGGAGGCATGCAATCATTATAACAAATTTGCACATCATTATATCATCTTCATCAAACATAGCATCCCCAAGCTTATGGCTTTGCATATCATTAACATCATGGATATTCAAAGAATTCATACTAACAACATTGCAATCATGCTCATAATTAATAACATACATTCTATTGAATTCTTCTTCTATCAATTGAGCACAATTTTCCTTTCCATCATTTTCACGAAATACATTATAACGATGAATAATATGATGCATCCTCAATTCCATATTTTTGTAGTTTTCTTTTTATAAACCAAACTAGTTATAAACAAGAAACTAAAAGATTCAATTGCAAGATCTAAATATATACCTTCAAGAACTCGCTTCCCCGGCAACGGTACCAGAAAAGAGCTTGATGTCTACTACTCAACTTTATTCTTGTAGACACGTGTTGGGCCTCCAAGCGCAGTGTTTTGTAGGTCAGTAGCAATTTTCCCTCAAGTGGTTGTGTAACATCCCGAATTTTCAATTTGGAATGTTATACATTAGAGCATCATGCATATCATATTTTATTTTGCATTTTGGTTGATCCTAGAAATTCTGCGCAACTCAATGACCCATGGAGAGAGTTAGGGATTTTGTTATTTTCATATTTGAGTTTTCTCAAATTTTGAGAATAGGATCATTTGATTTTATTTATTTTATCATCAATTATTTCTATTACAAAAATATGAGAGAGGGAATAAAATGACTTTCCCAAAATAAAGAAATATTGAGGATTTAATAATAAAATCAAATAAGATTTTATTTTGGAGTTTTTCAGTGTTTTATTTGAATTTAGGAAAAATGTGCGTTTTTCAAAATTGCGTTTAGGGCCCAAATAAATGTTCACCTTGTGCGGCTTGATTTTAGAAGCACGTAAAAATTTATTTTGGAATTATTGGAGTCTGTTTAGTATTTATTTTTATTTTTCTTCCGAGCGGAATAATAAAAAAAACGAACCGACTTCGGGCCGTACCCGAGCGGGACACCGCCCGGGGGCAGCCTTTAAATAGCGCCGCCCCAAGCCGCCCCAGCCCATCAGCCCCGCCTCGATCCGCGCGTGCCGCCAGAGCCGCCGCTGCCGCCGCTGACGATTCCGCCGCCCGAGGTTCGTCGCGCCTCGATTTCCATGCCGAAATAAAGAAAAAAATATATATTCGGCGTTCGATTTTTTCTTTTTCTCGGATTAAATCCGCGATTTTTCTGATCGAGATTCCTGATCCGATTTTCGTTTTAGTTTAACTTTTTGCTCGTTTATCGAAATCATGCGATTCAAGCGCCTAGGGATTTGTCTCGAAACCCTCTATCCGTTTAACCAACTTAAAGAAGATTTTGCTACTGTAAAATTTGCCCTAGATCCAGATTACTAGAATGAAGTTGTTTTCTTTCACCGTTTGACTTTCTTTGCTTCGTTCGATTTGATTCTTTTTGCAAACCGGAGTTCTTAAGTTGAACCTTCTGGTTAGATCTCTTATTTGACTTTTACCTGTGCATTAGATGAGTACTTATTGTATGCTTGTTTGTTTGTCTGCGATAGAATACTCGGAGTGCGCCGCTTGTTACTTCGTATCGTTAGGTTTCGCGGATCATCAGCAAGGCAAGTAACACTTTGATCATACCTTTTCTACTACCAAGTTTTATTGCATTAGATCAATCCTCACACATTGCATGATTAGGATCTAATTAAATTGTGGGATGGGAAGTAGATGAGGTAGTACCTATTACCTGTTTACTATCAAACCTTTGGGAGTTACTTCTACGTTTGCTTATTATGCCATGATATGCTAGTAGACGTGGATTGGGTGAGTGAAATCCATGACAGATGTGAGATTGTTAATTAATGGTTTATCTAAGGTGGCAACTTAAACACACATCTGGGTGGATTGAGGCACCTGGGTATTCCAGGACATGCCTGTTTTCTTTTGGACCGCCACCCAGGCTCAAAGGGATCATGAGACTATTCATACTAGAAACTTCCGTGTGCAGCCACAAGCTATTATGGGATCTAGCATAGTTGACTAAGTCGTGCGAACTCTTACAGTGGTAGACTAGCAGATGTAGGGGATGTAGGTGGTACGGTCTAACCGATCGTAAGGTGCTAGCGCTTCTGAAAGACTATGTCTCGGTCATCCGTCTTCTCAAACACCGTGTAGTGCGCGAAACCAAACGGAGGCGATCGAGTCTTGTGGGGAAAAGTGCCCAAACCTCTACAGAGTGTAATAAACTAATCATGGTTAGCCGTGTCCCCGGTTATGCACATCTTGAGTATCTAGTACTTGGATTTTCATGTGAATCTCAACATGTTACTCTAAATTAATTTCGTTGGGTTATGCTTAATGATGATGCTTAATTGGGATTGAGAATGCTGTCAACCATTCTCAATGTTTAACAACCACCATGATAGTAATTAATTTTATTCCTTTGAAGTAGGGAAAAATTGGCTTTACGCAAAACTGTAACCATAGAGCTTTCCACCAGCCAAATATGCATATAGTATAGCTGTTTCATTCCATTACTCTATGTGTTACCTTGCCAGCATATTCCATGTATTTTCGGGCTGCAACTTTAATGTTGCAAACTTTTCAGATGACGATTAAGGGGTTTTTAGGTCGTGGTTCTATACTGAGTGATGCCGTTGGAGTTGATGGACTCACTTATCTTCCAAGCCTTCCGCTGTTATCGTTATTAGATGGCCTTAAGCCATATTTATTGTAATAAGTTCTCTCTTGAGACACTTGATGTAATAAGTGTGTGATTGCTACTCTATTATAAATCCTCTGAGTACTTTGTGGTGTCAGCATTACTGATCTAGGGATGACACCGGAGCACAGAGATCAGACTGTTTGAGGTCTGGTCGCTATAGAGATGGTATCAGAGCACACGCTGACTGTAGGACACGACCACTAAGCACAAGACCTAGATCACTATTCACTCTCTTCTCTTCTGACCTCTCATCTTTTCTACTCTTTAGGATGGCGGATGCAAGGAACAAGTTCACACAACCGGATGAAGATACACCCTTTGGACGCCACTTGAAGGAAGTCACTAGATACCTGAATATAGGAGTACCAAGCTTCACGGGAACCTACAACGCCACTTTACCTGAAGAAGAGCGCTGGATGATTCAAGTTCAAGTTCCAGGAAGGACGTTCATGCCAGTCACTGAGCCCATAGAGTTTTCTTTTGATGTACCCACTCGGAGTCTAGAAAAGAGCATGGCAGCTCATATCGCCATGGGACGCATTGGAGAAGTCTACTGCAATGATCTCAAGGATACTATCTACCAGATTTGTGGGTGCCGAGATGAGCACTGGGAGATGATTAGCACCAGGAAGGATAGATCAATTGCAGCTTTTATTCAGGAATTAAACCAGCACATTCGACGTCAGGAGAATCAGATGTGCGCCGACATGATAGATCTGAAGAAGGCTAATACAAGAATCAAGGAACTGGAGGAAGAACTCAAGGCTACACATGAAGATTATGAAGAGGAAATAGAAGTACTAGTGGAGAAGAATGACGATCTGATCAAGAAGATCGGGATATTTATGGGAGGCCCTACACCAGTAGATGAAGATGAAGAACCCAAGGAGATTAGCCCGGAAGACTACATGATCATCAACGACACCGACTCGGACCCAGATGAAAGCGATGATGACTATGTTGATGAAGCCGGAGCAGATATCATGGAGTCTGCAACCGAAGAATATTTCTAGTAGACCACCTCATTAGTAGTAGTAGTCCACCATGTAAATATAGTAGTCCGAGCACTTTTGCAATAGTTAGATCGATTGTATGCCCTTGTTTGATTGAATGAAGTGAATTGTTTGCTTTTGCCTCACGTGCATATGGGTAGTGTTTTCTATTTAGACCCCCTCTATTCTTACATCTCATCTTTTCTAAACCCTCAGATGCCTCTGAGACGTGACCCCGGATTTACCTTTCCACCGGAGCTCACCCAGTTGATCCAGCAGCAGAACACATTGATGCAGTTGCTAGTACAGAATCAGAACCAGGGGAACAACAACAACAACAACCCACCACCACGACCACCTGTTGATCACTTAGCCCATTTTCTTAGGCTAAATCCGCCGGTTTTTTCCAGTAGCACCGAGCCGATAGTAGCAGGTGATTGGCTCGGCAAGACAGCTAGAGAGTTGACCACAACAGGATGCACGGATGCGGAGAAGGTGAAGTTTGCCACACATCAGCTTGAAGGACCCGCAACGTCATGGTGGGAGAATTTCACAGCCACTTTCCCCGTCGACACTGTCACATGGGACCAGTTTCAGCAGGCCTTTCGTACTGCCCATGTTTCAGCAGGAGCTATGGCCATGAAGAAGCGTGAGTTTCACAACTTGCGCCAAGGAGGACGGACAGTAGGCCAGTATGTGGAGGACTTTAGTAAGTTAGCATGTTATGCCCCAGATGACGTTGCTATGGATGCAGCTAAGCAGGAGAAGTTTCTGGAAGGACTGAATGATTAGTTGAGCATGCATTTGATGCTAGCAACCTTCAACAACTACTAGGAGTTGGTAGACCGTGCTCTTATGATTGAAGGCAAGAAGCAGCAAATTGAGAATTGCAAGAGGAAGTATGGACAAGGAAAGTACAATTCAGGAGCTCAGCAGAAGCCACGTTTTACCCCTAGTCCGGGAGGACATTTTCAGCATACCCATGGAGGAGGTAGCTTGCACAATCACAATGGCACCAGGAATGGTAATGGGAATGGAGGAAGCAACGGCCAGAACCGCACCAAGCCATCAACCCCAGCCAAGAAGGACCTGAGCCAAGTCACTTGCTTTAAGTGTTCGAAGACAGGACATTATGCAAATGAATGTCCTAAATTGCAAAATGGAAATAGCAATGGAAGCTCTGGGAAGAAGCCGAGCCCTTTCAACAGGGGACAAGTGAACCACGTTAGCGTCGAGGAGGTTGAAGCTCAGCCTGATGCAGTAATAGGTAAGTTTTTGGTTAAGTCATTTACTGCACTCGTTCTTTTTGATACTGGTGCATCGCATTCATACATCTCAAGGGGATTTGTGGATAAGTACAACCTGTCAACCCAAGCCCTTAGGTCACCCATGTTAGTAACCTCGCCTGGAGTAGACTATATGGCTAGTCGATGGTGTGATCGGTTACCATTAAGAATTGGTAACTATGTTTTTCCCTCAGACCTAATAGTATTGGAATCCCTAGGATTGGATGTGATATTAGGCATGGATTGGTTGTCAAAGTATGAAGGGAATATTGAATGTGCTAGTAAGTCAATTTTGCTTACCACCCCAGAAGGGAGAAGGATCAAGTATGTATCCCGGCATGTGCCAAAGAGTACTCAAGTAAATTTCTTAACAGGAGTTGTGCAGGAGGAAGTACCAGTAGTGAAGTATTTCCCTGAAGTATTTCCAGAGGAGTTGCCAGGCATGCCACCGGATAGAGATATTGAGTTTTTGATTGAGCTATTGCCAGGCACAGGGCCAATATCAAAGAGACCATATAGGATGCCTGCAAAAGAGTTGGTGGAAATTAAGAAGCAGATTAAGGAGTTACTAGATAAGGGATATATTCGCCCAAGTTCTTCGCCTTGGGGATTGCCAGTACTTCTAGTGGAGAAGAAGGATGGATCGTTAAGGATGGTTGTTGATTATCGAGGATTGAATGAAGTAACGATCAAGAACAAGTACCCACTACCAATGATCAATGATCTGTTTGATCGATTGCAAGGAGCTAAGGTATTTTCCAAGATCGATCTGCGATCAGGATACCACCAGTTGAAGATTCGAGAACAGGATATACCTAAGACAGCTTTTACCACCAGGTATGGGTTGTACGAGTATACCGTTATGTCATTTGGTCTGACTAATGCACCTGCCTATTTTATGAACATGATGAACAAAGTATTTATGGAGTTTTTGGATAAGTTCGTCGTGGTGTTCATTAATGATATCCTGGTTTACTCGAAGAATGAAGAGGAGCATAAGGAACATTTGCGACTAGTACTTGAGAAGCTCAGAGAGCATCAGTTGTATGCCAAGTTCAGCAAATGTGAGTTTTGGTTGAAGGAAGTAGGATTCCTCGGACACGTTATATCTGGAGAAGGTATAGTAGTTGATCCCACTAAAGTTGATACCGTGACCAAGTGGGAAGCACCAAACACCGTTGGAGAGAGCCGGAGTTTTCTTGGACTCGCAGGATACTACCGGATATTCATTGAGAATTTCTCAAAGATTGCGAAGCCTATGACGGAGTTATTAAACAAAGATACCAAGTTCATATGGATGGAGGAATGTGAGGCTAGTTTCCAGGAGTTGAAGAAACGTTTGGTTACCTCACCAGTGTTGATTTTGCCAGACCAGACTAAGGATTATGAGGTGTATTGCGACGCTTCACATCGAGGACTTGGAGCAGTGCTTATGCAGGAAGGGAGAGTTGTTTCATATGCCTCAAGACAACTGAAGCCTCATGAGTTGAATTATGCTACACATGATTTGGAGTTAGCAGCCATAGTGCATGCATTGAAAACATGGAGACATTTTCTGATTGGAAATCATTGTGAGGTGTACATGGATCATCAGAGTTTGAAATACATCTTCACACAGAAGGAGTTAAACCTCAAACAAAGGAGATGGTTGGAGCTCCTCAAGGATTATGATATGAGATTGCATTACCATCTCGGAAAGGCTAATGTAGTAGCTGACGCATTAAGCCGTAAGAGCCACGTCAATACATTAATGACGGGAGAAATACCAAGGGAGTTAGCAGAAAATCTTCGTGAACTATGTTTGGAAATAGTTCCGAGAGGCTATGGAGCAGCATTGGAGATTCAGTCAACTTTGATGGATAGAATCAGAGAAGCTTAGAAAGCTGACAAAGAGATTGCCGCTATAAAGGAAAAACTGAGCAAAGGAAAAAGCTAAAGGATTTCGTGAGGATGAGCACGACACCTTATGGTTTGAAGACCACGTTTATGTGCCCAATGACCCGGAGATCAGGAAGTTGATTTTGCAAGAGGCACACGACTCACCATATTCAATTCACCCAGGAAATACCAAGATGTATTTGGATTTGAAGGATACTTTTTGGTGGACCGGAATGAAGAAGGATATTGCGGAGTATGTAGCAGTTTGTGATGTATGTCAGAGAGTAAAGGCAGAGCATCAGAAGCCAGCAGGATTGTTACAACCATTGCCGATACCCGAATGGAAGTGGGATAAGCTAGGCATGGATTTTATCACGGGATTGCCCAGGACTCGTTCAGGCTATGACTCGATTTGGGTTGTAGTTGATCGATTGATGAAAGTAGCTCATTTCATCCCAGTAAAGACCACTTACACAAGTGCTAAGTTGGCAAAGATATACATGACCAGGATCGTATGTCTGCATGGAGTTCCAAGGAGTATCATATCAGATAGAGGAACCCAGTTTACCTCAAAGTTCTGGAAGTAGTTGCATGAAACTTTGGGAACCAGGTTAGAATTCAGTACAGCTTTTCATCCACAGACAGATGAACAGACCGAGAGAGTCAATCAGATTTTGGAGGATATGCTGAGAGCTTGTGCGCTAGATTATGGATCTAGTTGGGACGATAATTTGCCATATGCAGAGTTCTCTTACAACAACAGTTATCAGACCAGTTTAAAGATGGCCCCTTTCGAAGCTTTGTACGGAAGGTGGTGCAGGACACCGTTGTCGTGGGACGAAGTTGGAGACCACCAGTTGTTTGGAACTGACTTGATTAAAGAGTCTGAACAGAAGGTGAAGTTGATTCGCGATAGACTCAAGGTAGCCCAGTCCAGATAGAAAAGTTATGCAGATTCTAAACGCAAGGAGACAGTTTACGAAGTCGGAGATAGAGCTTATCTTCGAGTATCTCCACTTCGGGGAACAAAGCGTTTTGGAGTTAAAGGGAAGTTAGCGCCACGATTTGTAGGACCATATCGAGTTTTGGAGCGTATGGGAGAAGTGGCCTACAAGTTGGAATTGCCCGAAGGATTGTCAGGAGTTCATGATGTGTTCCACGTTCTTAGTTAAAGAAATTTCATGCGGAGATGGCTGACATACCGTTGAGAGACACAGTGCCTTTGGAAACTATTCAGTTGGATAACGATTTGACCTACGAGGAGAAACCAGTCAAGATTCTCGAGTTTGCCAGCCGAGTTACTCGCAGCAAGGTGATCAAGTTTTGCAAAGTTCAGTGGAGCCACCACACGGCGGATGAAGCCACCTGGGAGCGAGAGGAAGATTTGCTCAAAGACCACCCTCACCTATTTTTTAGCGAACCCGAATCTCGAGGGCGAGATTCATCTTAAGGGGGGTAGGTTTGTAACATCCCAAATTTTCAATTTGGAATGTTATACATTAGAGCATCATGCATATCATATTTTATTTTGCATTTTGGTTGATCCTAGAAATTCTACGCAACTCAATGACCCACGGAGAGAGTTGAGGATTTCGTTATTTTCATATTTGAGTTCTCTCAAATTTTGAGAATAGGATCATTTGATTTTATTTATTTTATCATCAATTATTTCTATTACAAAAATATGAGAGAGGGTATAAAATGACTTTCCCAAAATAAAGAAATATTGAGGATTTAATAATAAAATCAAATAAGATTTTATCTCAGAGTTTTTCGGTGTTTTATTTGAATTTAGGAAAAATGTGCGTTTTTCAAAATTGCATTTAGGGCCCAAATAAATGTTCACCTTGTGCGGCTTGATTTTAGAAGCCCGTGAAAATTTATTTCGAAATTTTTGGAGTCCGTTTAGTATTTCTTTTTATTTTTCTTCCGAGCGGAATAATAAAAAAACGAACCGACTTCGGGTCGTACCCGAGTGGGACACCGCCCGGGGGCAGCCTTTAAATAGTGCAGCCCCAGCACATCGGCCCCGCCTCGATCCGTGCGCGCCGTCGGAGCCGCCGACGATTCCGCCGCCCGAGGTTCGTCACGCCTCGATTTCCGTGCCGAAAAAAAGAAAGGAAAAAAAAGGAAAAAAAGTATTCGGCGTTCGTCGTTTTTTCTTTTTCTCGAATTAAATCCGCGATTTTTCTGATCGTGATTCCTGATCCGATTTTCGTTTTAGTTTAACTTTTTGCTCGTTTATTGGAATCAGGCGATTCAAGCGCCTAGGGATTAGTCTCGAAACCCTCTATCCGTTTAACCAACTTAAACAAGATTTTGCTACTGTAAAATTTGCCCTAGATCCAGATTACTAGAATGAAGTTATTTTCTTTCGCCGTTTGACTTTCGTTGCTTCGTTCGATTTGATTCTTTTTGCAAACCGGAGTTCTTAAGTTGAACCCTCTGGTTAGATCTCTTATTTGACATTTACCTGTGCATTAGATGAGTACCTATTGTATGCTTGTTTGTTTGTCTGCGATAGAATACCCGGAGTGCGCCGCTTGTTACTTCGTATCGTTAGGTTTCGCGGATCATCAGCAAGGCAAGTAACACTTTGATCATACCTTCTCTACTACCCAGTTTTATTGCATTAGATCAATCCTCACACATTGCATGATTAGGATCTAATTAAATTGTGGGATGGGAAGTAGATGAGGTAGTACCTATTACCTGTTTACTATCAAACCTTTGGGAGTTACTTCTATGTTTGCTTATTATTCCATGCTATGCTTGTAGACGTGGATTGGGTGAGTGAAATCCATGACAGATGTGAGATTGCTAATTAATGGTTTATCTAAGGTGGCAACTTAAACACACAGCTGGGTGGATTGAGGCACCTGGGTATTCCAGGACTTGCCTGTTTTCTTTTGGACCGCCACCCAGGCTCAAAGGGATCATGAGACTATTCATACTAGAAACTTCCGTGTGCAGCCAGAAGCTATTATGGGCTCTAGCATAGTTGACTAAGTCGTGCCAACTCTTACAGTGGTAGACTAGCAGATGTAGGGGATGTAGGTGGTACGGTCTACCCGATCGTAAGGTGCTAGCGCTTCTTAAAGACTATTTCTCGGTCATCCGTCTTCTCAAACACCGTGTAGTGCGAGAAACCAAACGGAGGCGATCGAGTCTTGTGGGGAAAAGTGTGCAAACCTCTACAGAGTGTAATAAACTAATCATGGTTAGCCGTGTCCCCGGTTATGGACATCTTGAGTATCTAGTACTTGGATTTTCATGTGAATCTCAACATGTTACTCTAAATTAATTTTGTTGGGTTATGCTTAATGATGATGCTTAATTGGGATTGAGAATGCTGTCAACCATTCTCAATGTTTAACAACCACCATGATAGTAATTAAATTTATTCCTTTGAAGTAGGGAAAAATTGGCTTTACGCAAAACTGTAACCATAGAGCTTTCCACCAGCCAAATATGCATATAGTATAGCTATTTCATTCCATTACTCTCTATGTGTTACCTTGCCAGCATATTCCATGTGCTGACCCGTTTTCGGGCTGCAACGTTAATGTTGCAGACTTTTCAGACGATGATTAAGGAGTTTTTAGGTTGTGGTTCTATACTGAGTGATGCCGTTAGAGTTGATGGACCCACTTATCTTCCAAGCCTTCTGCTGTTATCGTGATTAGATGGCCTTAAGCCATATTTATTGTAATAAGTTCTCTCTGGAGACACTCGATGTAATAAGTGTGTGATTGGTACTCTGTTATAAATCCTCCGAGTACTGTGTGGTGTCAGCATTACTGATCCTGGGATGACACCGGAGCACAGAGATCAGACTGTTTGAGGTCTGGTCGCTACAGGTTGACCTAAGATTTATCAATCCATGAGAGGCATAAGATGAAGATGGTCTCTCTCGAACAACCCTGCAATCAAATACAAGAAATCTCTTGTGTGCCCAACGCACCCAATACAATGGCAATTTGTATAGGTGCACTATTTCAGCGAAGAGATGGTGATAAAAGTGTATATTGATCGTAGAAATATATTTTTATAATCTGAATAAATAAAAACAGCGAGGTAACAAATAGTAAATAGGCACAAAAACGGTATTGCAATGCTTGAAAATGAGGCCTAGGGTCCGTACTGTCACTAGTGCAACCTCTCAACAATGCTAATATAATTGGATCATATAACTATCCCTCAACGTGCAACAAAGAATCACTCCAAAGTTCCTATCTAGCGGAGAACATAAGACGAAATTGTTTTTAGGGTACGAAACTACCTCAAAGCTATTCTTTTCGATGAATCTATCATAAGGTTCGTACTAAAATAACACCAAAGCAAATTCAAATTCATAATATTCAATCCAACACAAAGAACTTCAAAGAGTGCCCCAAGATTTCTACCGGAGAAACAAAGTCAAGAATGTGCATCAACCCCTATGCATAGATTACCCCAATGTCAGCTCGGGAATCCGCGACTTGAGTGCCAAAACATATATCAAATGAATCAATACGATACCCCATTTTCACCACGAGTATTCAATTGCAAGACATATATCAAGTGTTCTCAAATCCATAAAAGTATCCAATCCAATAACAACAAAATCTCAAAGGAAAAAACTCAATTCATCACAACAATATAGAGAGGGGAAAACACCATATGAACCGACTATATTAACAAAGCCCGCGATACATCAAGATCATGACATCTCAAGAACATGAGAGAGAGAGAGATTAAACACATAGCTACTAGTACAAAACCTCAACCCTGAGGGTGGACTACTCCCTCCTCATCGTGGTGGCCGCCGGGATGATGAAGATGGTTGTCGGTGATGATTTCCCCCTCCGACGGAGTGCCGGAACGGGGTCTAGATTGGTTTTTGGTGGCTACAGAGCCTTGCGGTGGTGGAACTTCTGATTTATGTTAACCCTGAGGGTTTCTGGAATTGTTGGGAATTTATAGGGTAAAGAGGGGGTGCGGGAGGCCACCGCCCGAGGGGGGCACAACCCACGTGCTTCTCTGGCCCATCCTGGTGTTCTGGTCCATAAAAAATCTTCGAAAATGTTTCGCTGTGTTTGGACTCCGTTTGATATTGATTTCCTGCGATGTAAAGAACAAGCAAAAAAACAAGAACTGGACTGGGCACTGGGTCAATAGTTTTGTCCCAAAAAATTATAAAAAGTTGCTATAAAATGATTGTAAAAGAATGATAAAATAACAACATCAATACTTCATAAATTATAGAAACGTTGGAGATGTATCATAGACAAGATCTATCTATGTAGAGATAGATCCCATCGTTTTATCCTTTGTAGCAACGATACATACGTGTCGGTTCCCCTTCTGTCACTGGGATCAAGCACCGTAAGATCGAACCTACTACAAAGCACCTCTTCCCATTGAAAGATAAATAGATCAAATTGGCCAAAAAAACCAAATAGTGGAGTAGTTCTACGAGGCTATAAGAAATCATGCATATAAGAGATCAAACAAACTCAAATAACTTTCATCGATTTAAAAAGATAGATCTGATCATAAACTCAAAGTTCATCCGATCCCTACAAACACATCGCAAAAAGAGTTACATCATATGGATCGCCAAGATACCATTATATTGAGAATCAAACGATAGAGAGGGAGCCAGCTATCTACTAACTACGGACTCGAAGGTCTACAAAGAACTACTCACGCATCGTCGGAGAGGCACCAATGGAAGTGGTAGACCCTCTCTACTTTTTTGCACATTCTATGTGCATGAAATGATGATACCATGCCAACTTTCAACCTTTTCAGAGTTCATTTGTAGTGCTTTTCAATTTTATGGTCATTTAGCTCAAAAAATCTTTAAATGCATGAAAAATAGCAAATGATGCCAGAGAGGGTTAAAAGTTGATGTCATGGCTTTGAATGGTGCATACCGAATGAAAAAAAAAGTATGGAGTTGTAATAAGTTTAAAAAAATGAAATGCCTTTGTAACAGATGAGTTTTCGTCCGGAACCCTGACACTTCAAAAGAGATTGTCCAGTTTCTACATCAAGTGCATCCAGTTTTTGCATAACCCTCTCTACTTTTTTGCACATGCTATGTGGGTGAAATGATGATACCATGCCAGCTTTCAACCTTTTCAGAGTTCATTTGTAGTGCTTTTCAATTTCAGGGTCATTTAGCTAAAAAATCATTAAATGCATGAAAAAGAGCAAATGATGTCAGAAAGGGTTGAAAGTTGATAACGTAGCTTTGAATGGTGCATACTAAATGCACAAAAAGTTTGGAGTTGTAATAAGGTTTAAAAAATGAAATGGCTTTGTAATAGATGAGTTTTCATCCGAAACCTTGATACTTCGAAAGAGATTATCGAGTTTGTACACGAAGTGGATCTAGTTTTTGCCGTAACCCTCTCTACTTTTCTGCACATGCTTTGTGGGTGAAATGATGATACCATGCCAACTTTCAACATTTTCAGAGTTCATTTTATTGCTTTTCAATTCTAGGGTCATTTACCTCAAAACATCATTAAATGCATGAAAAATAGCAAATGATATCAGAAAGGGTTGGAAGTTGATGACGTGGCTTTCAATGGTGCATACTGAACGCACAAAAAGTCAGGAGTTGCAATAAGTTTAAAAAAATGAAATGCCTTGGTAATAGATGAGCTTTCGTCCGAAACCCTGATACTTCGAAAGAGATTGTCCAGTTTGTACATAGAGTGCATCCAGTTTTTGCCGTAACCCTCTCTACTTTTTTGCACATGCTATGTGGGTGAAATAATAATAAAATGCCAACTTTCGACCTTTTCAGTGTTCGTTTGTAGTACTTTTCAATTTCAGGGTCATTTAGCTCAAAAAAATCATTAAATGCATGAAAAATAGCAAATGATGTCACAAAGGGTTGAAAGTTAATGACGTAGCTTTGAACGATGCATACTGAATGCACAAAAATTCTGGAGTTGTAATAAGTTTAAAAAAATGAAAAGGCTTTGTAATTGATGACTTTCGTCCGAACCTTGATACTTCAAAATAGATTGTCCATTTTGTACATGAAGTGCATCCAGTTTTTGTCGTAACCCTCTCTACTTTTTTGCACATGCTATGTGGGTGAAACAATGATACCATGCCAACTTTCAACTGTTTCAGAGTTCATTTGTAGTGCTTTTCAACCTCAGGATCATTTAGCTCAAAAAATCATTAAATGCACGAAAAATAGCAAATGATGTCAGGAAGGGTTGAAAGTTGATGACGTGGTTTTGAATGGTGCATACTGAACGCACAAAAAGTCTGGACTTGTAATAAGTTTTAAAAAATGAATTGCCTTTGTAACAGATCAGTTTTCGTCCGAAACCCTGATACTTCGAAAAAGATTGTCCAGTTTGTACACAAAATGCTTCCAGTTTTTGTCGGAACCCTCTCTACTTTTTTTCACATGCTATGTGGGTGAAATGATGATACCATGCCAACTTCCCACCTTTTCAGAGTTAATTTGTACAACTTTTCAATTTCAGGGTCATTTAGGTCAAAAAATTCATTAAATGCATGAAAAATAGAAAATGATGTCAGAAAGTGTTGAAAGTTGATGATGCGGCTTTGAATGGTGCATACTGAATGCACAAAAAGTCTGGAGTTGTAATAAGTTTAAAACATGAAATCCCTTTGTAACAGACGAGTTTTCGTCCGAAACCAAGATACTTGAAAAGAGATTATCCAGTTTGTACACGAAGTTCATCCAATTTTTGTCGTAACCTTCTCTACTTTTTTGCACATGTTGTGTGCGTGAAACGATGATACCATGCCAACTTTCAACCTTTTCAGAATTCATTTGTAGTGCTTTTCAATTTCAGGGCCATTTAGCTCAAAAAATCATTAAATGCATGAAAAATAGCAAATGATGTTAGAAAGGGTTGATAGTTGATAACGTGGCTTTGAATGGTGCATAATGAATGCACAAAAAGTATAGAGTTGTAATAAGTTAAAAAAAATGAAATGCCTTTGTAATAGATGAGCTTTCGTCCGAAACCCTGATACTTTGAAAGAGATTGTCTAGTTTGTACATGAAGTGCGTCTAGTTTTTGCCGTAACCCTCTCTAGTTTTTTGCACATGCTATGTGGGTGAAACGATTATACCATGCCAACTTTCAACCTTCTTAGAGTTCACTTGTAGTGCTTTTCAATTTCAGCGTCATTTAGCTCAAAAAATCATTAAATGCCTGAAAAATAGCAAATGATGTCTAAAAGGGTTGAAAGTTGATGACATAGCTTTGAATGGTGCATACTGAATGCACAAAAAGTCTAGAGTTGTAATAAGTTTTAAAAAATGAAATGGCTCAGTAATAGATGGGTTTTCGTCCGGAACCCTGACAATTCAAAATAGATTGTCCAGTTTGTACACGAGGTGCATCCAGTTTTTGTCGTAAACCTCTCTACTTTTTTGCACATGCTATGTGGGTGAAACGATTATACCATGGCAACTTTCGACCTTTTCAGAGTTCATTTGTAGTGCTTTTCAATTTCAAGGTCATTTAGCTCAAAAAAATCATTAAATGCATGAAAAATAGCAAATGATGTCAGGACGGGTTGAAAGTCGACGACGTGGCTTTGAATGGTGCATAGTGAATGCACCAAAAGTCTGGACTTGTAGTAAGTTTTAAAAAATGAATTGCCCTTTGTAACAGATGAGTTTCGTCCGAAACCCTGATACTTCGAAAAAGATTTTCCAGTTTGCACACAAAATGCTCCAGTTTTTGCCATAACCCTCTTTACTTTTTTGGCATATACTATGTGGTTGAAATGATGATACCATGCCACTTTCCACCTTTCAGAGTTCATTTGTACTGCTTTTTCAGTTCAGGGTCATTTAGCTCGAAAAAAATCATTAAATGCATGAAAAATAGCAAATGATGTCAGAAAGGGTTGAAAGTTGATGATGTGGCTTTGAATGGTGCATACTGAATGCACAAAAAGTTTGGAGTTGTAATAAGTTAAAAAAATGAAATGCCTTTGTAACAGATGAGTTTTCGTCCGAAACTCTTATTATTCGAAAGAGATTATCCAGTTTGTACACGAAGTGGATCCAGTTTTTGCCGTAACCCTCTCTACTTTTTTGCACATGCTATGTGGGTGAAACGATGATACCATCCCAACTTTCATCCTTTTCAGAATTCATTTGTAGTGCTTTTCAATTTCAGGGCCATTTAGCTCAAAAAATCATTAAATGCATGAAAAATAGCAAATGATGTCAAAAAGGGTTGAAAGTTGATAACGTGGCTTTGAATGGTGCATACTGAATGCACAAAAAGTCTGGAGTTGTAATAAGTTTAAAAAATGAAATGCCTTCGTAATAGATGATCTTTCGTCCGAAACCCTGATACTTCGAAAGAGATTGTCCAGTTTGTACATGAAGTGCATCCAGTTTTTGCTGTAACCCTCTCTACTTTTGTCCACATGCTATGTGGGTGAAATGATGATACCATGCCAACTTTCATCCTTTTGGAATTCATTTGTAGTGCTTTTCAATTTTAGGGTCATTTAGCTCAAAAAATCATTAAATGCACGAAAAATAGCAAATGATGTCAGAAAGGGTTGAAAGTTGATGACGTGGCGTTGAATGGTGCATATTGAACGCAGAAAAAGTCTGGAGTTGTAATAAGTTCAAAAAATTAATTACCTTTGTAATAGTCGAGGGTGTTGTGCGACATATGCCAAAGGATGGCTTATCATGGAGGGGGCTAGTAAGACGTCGCCGGTGTCAGGAAACGGGATGAGGCAAAGACATGCACTCGGCGAATCTTACCCAGGTTCGGGGATCTCCTAGGAGATACACCCCTAGCCCTGCTCTACGGGGTCTCCGCATGATCACTAACTCAACAAGGGCGGGCAGCTACAAGGTGCTCCTTGAGCTGTTTCTCTAGAGGAGGAAGAAGAACAAGGCTAGCCCTAACTCCCTCTCTATGTGTGTGTTTCTCTAACAATCTGAACCCTTTGCATGGGTGCCCTGGGGGTTTATATAGGGCTACCCCCAGGGGTACAATGGTAATCCGACCGGGTGTGGGCCTAGGCCGTCAGTGTCTCTTGTGGCCGGCTTCTCCGCCGGCAGCTGGGGCCTGCAGACTGGTGGGACCCGTCGGCTATCTTGTACTTGGGAGACAGGCCGCACCCGCCGCTTGCGGGCCTCACTGGTAGCTCATCACTGTAGCCGTGGTTGTAATGACGCTTACTTTGTTGGGGGAGGCGTGGCTACAGTCCCGTCGCCTAGCGGTTGTTTACTGTAGCCATTCCCTATTTCTCCTGGCTGATGGTGCACAAACTCTTAAGAAGGGGAGGACCGCCTGTTGGAAGCTGACATCTCCCTTAGCCGGCTAGCTAAGCCTGCTGCTCTCTGGCTTTCCATGGGCTGGTAGGACCTGTCGCTTGCGGGCCGTACTGACAGCCCATCATGGGAGTTGGGTCCTTATATCTTGGGTGATGTCATGGGCGGAGGGGCTACAGTGATGCGCCATGCGGGAGATCACCAGCCGGTACGGCGCACTGTAGCCATGTCCCGCCCTGGATACAAGGGTGGCAGGCTTCTCTGTAGCCATGCCTTGTCTCATCGCATTCATGGTGGCTTAGACTTTGAGGGTGTTTGGGGCCGCTCGCTAGAAGTCGTCCCCTCTGGGGGCCGCCTGCTAGGAGTCAGCCCCTCTCGCAGCCGGCCGGTTCGACCAACCGACCACAAGAAGGCGGCGATCAATCTTTGAGTCTTGAGGGGCGCAGTCGGCGCCGACCTTTTAAAATGTCATGGGGCTGGATGAGGCTACCCATGGCCAATAACTCCGACAGTAGTACCCGAAGCTGGCGTGTCGCCACGGCTGGCAAGGGGGAGGTGCCCCGGTAGCTTTCTACTCCGCAAAGTTTTGGTCGCTTGCCCGGTCCGTCTTCTGGAGTGCCGGCTGTCAGGAGCCGCCCTAGGCCTGACAGGCCGACTGGTGGAATTCGAACAGTCGCGGCGGGAAGCACGCGGAGCAATAGCTAGGCGCCTAGGCTAGCCGCCCGCCGCATGCGCGCCACGCGGCGGTAGCTGGCCGGGCCGGCCTGCCAGCCCACGCTTGACGGGACGCATGAGCAGGCCAGGCCCGCCACTACCGGGCCTCGGCACGCGCGCAGATCTGCTGCGGCCGAGGCGGGCGGTTGGGATCCCGCGCGCTTTTACCACGTGCCATTATGGCGCGGTAAGTGCGTGGCCATGGGGTCGTTGGCGTAGTAAATCCGACGATCCCACGCCCCGCCCCCTTAGCTTCGTAGCCAGAGGGCTATAATTAGGGGGAGAGGGGAGGGGCAGAGGCACGCGCGCCCTCCCCTCACTCTTTCTTCGTGACACACGGCTCCGGCGACTGGGACGGCTCCAACGTTCACGACGACCACCTCACCTTTCTTCGCGACACACGGTGCCTTCCCAGCACGGACCTCGTTAGGCCTGCCAGCGAGCGACTTCATGCGCGCCTTCTTAGCCTTCTACCGACTCCAGCCGCACCACCTCACACCAATCACGGTGTTTCTGCTGTCGGCCTTTGTCACCCTGTGCGAAGGGTATCTGGCGTCCTCCCCACCATCGAGCTCTGGGGAGCTTTCTTCTAGATCAAACTTAGCAGTTCCGTCAGGGAGGAGACCACACAGTGCAGAGCGTACATCACGGTGCAGCGTCCGGGTTCTGGAAACGCCTTCCAGGCCGTCAAGCTGATCCAGTCGGCAAAGCTGTGGCAGAAGTCGTATTTCTACGTGAAGAATGTCGACCCGGCGCATGACTTCATCAACCCGCCGCCTTACATGGCAGGCCCGCCTGCCGTGCCCCGCGTCAACTGGGGCTTCAAGCCGAAGCGGCTGTCGGAAGACGCCTCCGCCGCCATCGCCCACCTTAAGGTGACTACGGAGTCTGAGGGCCTCAAGGCGTCCGACTTGTTGGTCGCCTTTGTGGTGCGCTAGGTCATGCCGCTCCAACGCCGGCCGCATGATGAGCCAGATGACCGGGCACCGCGATCCATGCTGGATGTTTACCAAGGAGATGCCGGCTGTAGAGGTGGCTCTCATGGTGAACGAGATCGTGGACCTCAAGCTTGACGATGGGAGGTGGCGATTCGGCAAGCAGTCGTACTCACGCGCCAACCCTCCGCCTATGGTAAGCTTCTTGATTCTTCTTTTTGCTAGGCTCTGGTTTGCCGATTGACCGGACCGACTGTAATGCAGATCCTCCCCTCCCAGCCGGATGACGACCTCGCCTAGCAGCCGGACCGGGACATGAGCGATATGGCGGACCCCGACTTGGGGGCGGCCGCCCTAGAAGACGACGCCACAGGTGGTGGAGGAGCAGGCGGCTCTGGAGGAAGAGGCGGCGTGGGGGACTGGCCGTATGATGATGAGGAGGATGAGGAGGAAGGCGAGGAGGAGGAGGAGGCGGAGGAGCCTCGCCGTCCGCCGCCTTCCCACTAGGCGGGGCCGAGTTCCTCAGCCGCTCCATCAGCACCAAGTGGTGGGCCTAAACACCGTGGCACGCTGCTTTTCGGCAGCCGCCCCAAGAAGCCCAGGCACTCGGTCGCCGCAGCCAAGGACATGGTCGCTGCGACCAAGCGGCGTGAGGCTGCTGCGAAAGTGGCCAGTTTGCAGAAGGACCCCAAGCAGCCTCCAATGGTGTCGGCATAAGTCCTTAATCTTTCTTTTGTCTTTTTTGGTTCTTTATTTTGCCGATTCCTTCTGAATCTATTTTTCTCTGAACAGGGCTTCGCTCTCTCTTGAGAGGTCGACCTCAACCTTAGTTGTTAGGACGGCGGAGATCTCCTCCAACACCCACCGTATAGACCCGGCCGCCGACCTCCGAGAGGCCCAAGAACGGAACGCCCGGGAGGTGCATTGTCAGAATCATGATTTTGAATTGGATCGGAGCTCCGATGGTAAGATCGCAAATCGTAGAATCTTCACTATCAGGATCGTAGAAACGTAGATTCTATGAACTAAAATCGTAGAATCATAGGGGTTAGTTTGGATCGTAAAGTTGTAGAATTGTATAACAGAATCGCGATTCTGACAACCTTGGCGGGAGGAGAAGGAAGCTGCCGCCAGGAAGGAGGAGGCTGACAAGGCGGCCGCCGCCAGGGCGGAGCAGGTGGACGCACATGCGGCGGCTAAGGCCCAACCAGATGTTGCGGCGGAGAAGCGGGCAGCGGACGCCGCGCGTCGTCAGGCCCCCCAACTTATCACCCCCTATGCTCCGTGCCGCCAACATTAGAGATTCCGGCACCGGAAGGAGGACCCGGCGGTGACCAGCCATTCCTGGAGAGGGATGGCGGCGACGCCGTCTTGCCGGAGATTGAGGCACCGCCGACTGCAGACGTGCAGGGCGCCCAGCCGGCTGCCACATTGGAACCACCAGCCGGAGGCGAGTTGGTGGTGGGGTCGGCTCCTGCGACGCGCACTCTAGTGTGCTACCATGTAGAGAAAGCGGCATCGGCACCGAGGCCGATGGAGATTGGGAGCGACGGCTCATCGGCTCCCGAGGCCCAAGCTACCAGCGCCGCGCTGACAGAGTGGGTGCACGGAGGCGGGACGAGCGCCTTGATCAATGCGGCGCAGGACGTCCAGGCCGACTTCAGGGCTGAAGCAGCCACCTCTCATAATGCATGACGGAATTTTTGAAGACACGGGCCGCTGTTCGGGTATGCGACTTGCTTCGTATTTTTGTTTCCCGTAATCTTTGGTGGGGGTGCACCAGCGCACCCACTGCGTGTAGTCCCTGAGTTCTGGGCCGGCTGCTGAGCAGGCGGCCTGGAACTTTATAGTGGGTTCTTAGCTTCTAAGTGACTTACCTTTCGTTGCCTTGTTGCAGGACTATCACAACATCCGCGCGGCCAGCTTCAATGCTCATGTCCGAGAGTTGGACCGACGGATCGCCGACTTGGCGGAAAGCCGGAGTAAGCACTCTATCTTCTTCTGACGTGCCCCTGCAGGCTATAGCCCCCGAGATGCGGGCCGACTGCTGAGCAGTCGGGCCGGATCTTCCCGGCAACTGCTCCTTCTTCTTTTCTTGAATGTTGATATTTTTCTTCTCTTGCTTTTTCAGAGACCAACGCTGCCTTGCAGCAGCAACTGGGCGAAGCCAACACCGCACTACGCGCCTGCTACCTCTTGAGCACTCCGTTGGATTTCCTTGAAGAGAAAAGGATGATGCAGCAAAGTAGCGTAAGTATTTCCCTCAGTTTTTGAGAACCAAGGTATCAATCCAGTAGGAGGCTACGCGCGAGTCCCTCGTACCTGCACAAAACAAATAACTCCTCGCAACCAACGCGATAAGGGGTTGTCAATCCCTTCACGGTCATTTATGAGTGTGAGATCTGATAGATATGATACGATAATATTTTTGCTATTTTTTTGATAAAGATGCAAAGTAAAATAAAAGCAAAGTAAAAAAGCAAAGGAAATAACTAAGTATTGGAAGATTAATATGATGAAGATAGACCCGGGGGCCATAGGTTTCACTAGTGGCTTCTCTCAAGAGCATAGGTATTTTACGGTAGGTGAACAAATTACTGTTGAGCAATTGATAGAATTGAGCATAGTTATGAGAATATCTAGGTATGATCATGTATATAGGCATCCTGTCCGAGACAAGTAGACCGACTCCTGCCTGCATCTACTACTATTACTCCACTCATCGACCGCTATCCAGCATGGATCTAGAGTATTAAGTTCATGAAAACAGAGTAATGCCTTAAGCAAGATGACATGATGTAAAGGGATAAATTCATGCAATATGATGAAAACCCCATCTTGTTATCCTCGATGGCAACAATACAATACGTGCCTTGCTGCCCCTACTATCACTGGGAAAGGACACCGCAAGATTGAACCCAAAGCTAAGCACTTCTCCCATTGCAAGAAAGATCAATCCAGTAGGCCAAACCAAACTAATAATTCGAAGAGACTTGCAAAGATAACCAATCATACATAAAAAAATTCAGAGAAGATTCAAATATTGTTCATAGATAATCTTGATCATAAACCCACAATTCATCGTTCTCAACAAACACACCACAAAAAGAAGATTACATCGAATAGATCTCCACAAGAGAGGGGGAGAACATTGTATTCAAATCCAAAAAGAGAGAAGAAGCCATCTAGCTAATAACTATGGACCCGAAGGTCTGAGGTAAACTACTCACACTTCATCGGAGAGGCCATGGTGTTGATGTAGAAGCCCTCCGTGATGGATGCCCCCTCCGGCGGAGCTCCGGAATAGGCCCCGTGATGGGATCTCGTGGATACAGGATGTTACGGCGGTGGAATTAGGGTTTTGGCTCTGTATCTGATCATTTGGGGGGGTACGTAGGTATATATAGGAGGAAGGAGTACGTCGGTGGAGCATCAGGGGGCCCACAAGGGTGGAGGGAGCGCCTGGGGGGGGAGGGTAGGCACGCCCCCCTACCTTGTGGCCTCCTCCTTTATTTCTTGACGTAGGGTCCAAGTCTCCTGGATCATGTTCGGTGAAAATCATGTTCCCAAAGGTTTCATTCTGTTTGACTCCGTTTGATATTCCTTTCCTTTAAAACTAAAATAGGCAAAAAAACAATTCTGGCTGGGCCTCCGGTTAATAGGTTAGTCCAAAAATAATATAAAGTGGATAATAAAGCCCAATAATGTCCAAAATAGTAGATAATATAGCATGGTGCAATCAAAAATTATAGATATGTTGGAGACGTATCAAGCATCCCCAAGCTTAATTCATGCTCGTCCTCGAGTAGGTAAATGATAAAAAAGATATTTTTTGATGTGAAGTGCTACTTGGCATAATTTTAATGTAATTCTTCTTAATTGTGGTATGAATATTCAGATCCGAAAGATTCAAAGATAAAAGTTTAATATTGACAAAAAAATAATAATACTTCAAGCATACAAAGAAAGCAATCATGTCTTCTCAAAATAACATGGCTAAAGAAAGTTATCCCTACAAGATCATATACTCTGGCTATGCTCTATATTCACCACACAAATGTGTTTAAATCATGCACAACCCCGATGACAAGCCAAGCAATTGTTTCATACTTTTGACATTCTCCAACTTTTTCAATCTTCATGCAATACATGAGCGTGAGCCATGGATATAGCACTATATGTGAAATAGAATGGTGGTTATGGAGAAGACAAAAAGGAGAAGATAGTCTCACATCAACTAGGCGTATCAAACGGGCTATGGAGATGTCCATCAATAGATATCAATGTGAGTGAGTAAGGATTGCCATGCAATGGATGCACTAGAGCTATAAGTATATGAAAGCTCAACAAAAGAAACTAAGTGGGTGTGCATCCAACTTGCTTACTCATGAAGACCTAGGGCATTTTGAGGCAGGCCATCATTGGAATATACAAGCCAAGTTCTATAATGAAAAATTCCCACTAGTATATGAAAGTGACGAAATGAGAGACTCTCTATGATGAATATCATGGTGCTACTTTGAAGCACAAGTGTGGTAAAGGATAGTAACATTGTCCCTTCTCTCTTTTTCTCTCATTTTTTTATTTGGGCCTTTTTATGGCCTCTTTTCTTTCTCTTTTTTTATTTTTCATCCAGAGTCTCATCCCGACTTGTGGGGGAATAATAGTCTCCATCATCCTTCCCTCACTGGGACAATGCTCTAATAATGATGATCATCACACTTTTATTTTCTTACAACTCAACAATTACAACTCGATACTTAGAACAAAATATGACTCTATGTGAATGCCTCGGTGTGTACCGGGATTTGCACATGAATCAAGATTCACATTGTATGAAAGAATTATGAATGGTGGCTTGCCACAAATACGATGTCAACTACCATGATCATGCTATGAATATGACAATGATGGAGTGTGTCATAATAAACGAAACGGTGGAAAGTTGCATGGCAATATATTCTCGGATGGCCATGGAAATGCCATAATAGGTAGGTATGATGGCTGTTTGAGAAGGTAATATGGTGGGTGTATGATACGGTGAAAGGTGCGCGGTATTAGAGAGGCTAGCAATGGTGGAAGAAGAAATGTGCGTATATCCATGGACTCAACATTATCATAAAGAACTCATGTACTTATTGCAAATATACAAGTATCCAAAGAAAAGTATTATGCGCATGCTCCTAGGGGGATAGATAGGAACAAGACCATCGCTCGTCCCCGACCGCCACTCATAAGAAGAACAATCAAAAAATAATCATGCTCCGACTTCATCACATACGGTTCACCGTACGTGCATTGCCTATGGGAATCACCAAACTTTAACACAAGTAACTTCTCAAATTCACAACTACTCAACTAAGCACAACTTTAATATCACCATCTTTATATCTCAAAACAATTATCAAGCATCGAACTTCTCATAGCGTTCAACACACTCATAAGAAAGTTTTTACTATTCTTGAATACCCAAGCATATTAGGATATTTAGCAAATTACCATGCTATTAAGACTCTCAAAATAATATAAGTGAAGCATGAGAGATCAATAGTTCTATAAAACAATTCCCCAGCGTGCTCTAAAAAATATAAGTGAAGTACTAGAGCAAAACTATATAAACTCAAATAATATTAAGCGAAGCACATAGAGTATTATGAAAAATTCCAAATCATTGTATGACTCTATCCAAAAGGTGTGTACAGCAAGGATTCTTGTGGTAAACTAACAAATTAAAGGACTCAATAATACCAAGATGCTCCAAGCAAAACACATCGCATGTGGTGAATAAAAATACGGCTACAAGTAAAGTTACGATAGAAGTAGACGAAAGAGGGGATGCCTTAACGGGGCATCCCCAAGCTTTTGGATTTAGGTGTCATTAGATTATCTTGGGGGTGACATGGGACATCCCCAAGCTTAGGCTCTTACCACTCCTTGTTCCATAATCCATCAAATCTTTACCCAAAACTGAAAACTTCACAACACAAAACTTAAAGTAGAAAATCTCGTGAGCCTCCGTAGCCGAAAGAAAACAAAAGACCACTTCAATGTACTATATGAACTCATTATTTATTTATATTGTGTTAAAACTACTGTATTCCAACTTCTCCTATAGTTTATAAATTATTTAACTAGCCATAGATTCATCAAAATAAGCAAACAACACAAGAAAAACAGAATCTGTCCAAAACAGAACAGTCTGTAGTAATCTGTAGCTAGCGCAAGATCTGGAATCCCAAAAATTCTAAAATAAATTGTTGGACGTGAGGAATTTATCTATTAATCATCTGCAAAAATAATTAATTAAATAACACTTTCCAAATAAAAATGGCAGCAGTTCTCGTGAGCGCTAAAGTTTCTTTTTTTTATAGCAAGATTAACAAGACTTTCCCCAAGTCTTCCCAACGGTTCTACTTGGCACAAACACAAAAAACACAACCAAAACAGAGGCTAGGTAAATTATTTATTACTAAACAGGAGGCAAAACCAAGGAATAAAAATAAAATTGGGTTGCCTCCCAACAAGCGTTGTCGTTTAACGCCCCTAGCTAGGCATAGAAAGCAAGGATAGATCTAGGTATTTCCATCTTTGGTTTTAGGGAAGAAAAGAGCAAACTTGCTATCTATGGAATTAATCTTTCTATTTTGATAAAGCACATGGCTATTAATGTTAGAATAAAGATTAAGTATGTTATGGAAATTTGTATCTAAGCTAGCCTTCATCTCTTTGATAGATTCGTTTTGGTAAGAGAGCAAAAGAGATGTAGATTCAACTTTCTCATTCATGGGGTGCCCAAATATGGTTTTCATCTTCTCATAAGTGTCTACGGCATCCCCTTCAAGATAGCCTTCTTCAAATATAGAATCTAAGACATGCTTAAAAGAAGAAGGAAGGGAAATATAAAAGCTTTTTAAGTAAATTTCAATTTGGTATTGAGGCACATAGCTAGCCCTGATTCTTAATAGTCTATACCAAGCATCTTTCAAAGATTTATCAAGTAAATAACGAAAAATTCTAGAATCATCTTCATCAAAATTATTAAGATTCTCATTGATAACTCATGTAGGTTTTTCCATAGTATCCTTATTTATGAGCTTAGCGAGAATAGAAGGGTTGTCCAAAGTACTAAAACTCGGGAGAGAGCCCCCAACCCTTTTTGATTCAGACATGGCGGAGGAAAAGTGAGAGAGAAAAAGAGAGGGCGAATAAAACGGCAAGGGTGAAGTGGGGGAGAGGAAACGAGAGGCAAATGGAAAATAATGTAATGCAGGAGATAAGGGTTGTGATGGGTACTTGGTATGTTGACTTTTGCGTAGACTCCCCGGCAACGGCACCAGAAATCTTCTTCTGAGCAGTCGGGCCGGATCTTCCCGGCAACTGCTCCTTCTTCTTTTCTTGAATGTTGATATTTTTCTTCTCTTGCTTTTTCAGAGACCAACGCTGCCTTGCAGCAGCAACTGGGCGAAGCCAACACCGCACTACGCGCCTGCTACCTCTTGAGCACTCCGTTGGATTTCCTTGAAGAGAAAAGGATGATGCAGCAAAGTAGCGTAAGTATTTCCCTCAGTTTTTGAGAACCAAGGTATCAATCCAGTAGGAGGCTACGCGCGAGTCCCTCGTACCTGCACAAAACAAATAACTCCTCGCAACCAATGCGATAAGGGGTTGTCAATCCCTTCACGGTCATTTATGAGAGTGAGATCTGATAGATATGATACGATAATATTTTTGCTATTTTTTTGATAAAGATGCAAAGTAAAATAAAAGCAAAGTAAAAAAGCAAAGGAAATAACTAAGTATTGGAAGATTAATATGATGAAGATAGACCCGGGGGCCATAGGTTTCACTAGTGGCTTCTCTCAAGAGCATAAGTATTTTACGGTGGGTGAATGAATTACTGTTGAGCAATTGACAGAACTGAGCATAGTTATGAGAATATCTAGGTATGATCATGTATGTAGGCATCACGTGTGAGACAAATAGACCGACTCCTGCCTGCATCCACTACTATTACTCCACTCATCGACCGCTATCCAGCATGCATCTAGAGTATTAAGTTCATGAAAACAGAGTAACGCCTTAAGCAAGATGACATGATGTCGAGGGATAAATTCATGCAATATGATAAAAAAACCCATCTTGTTATCCTCGATGGCAACAATACAATACGTGCCTTGCTGCCCCTATTGTCACTGGGAAAGGACACCGCAAGATTGAACCCAAAGCTAAGCACTTCTCCCATTGCAAGAAAGATAAATCTAGTAGGCCAAACCAAACTGATAATTCGAAGAGACTAGCAAAGATAACTAATCAAACATAAAAGAATTCAGAGAAGATTCAAATATTGTTCGTAGATAATCTTGATCATAAACCCACAATTCATCGGTCTCAAAAAACACACCACAAAAGGAAGATTACATCTAATAGATCTCCACAAGAGAGGGGGAGAACATTGTATTGAGATCCAAAAAGAGAGAAGAAGCCATCTAGCTAATAACTATGGACCCGAAGGTCTGAGGTAAACTACTCACACTTCATCAGAGAGGCTATGGTCTTGATGTAGAAGCCCTCCGTGATGGATGCCCCCTTCGACGGAGCTCTGGAACAAGCCCAAGATGGGATCTCGTGGATACAGGAAGTTACGGCGGTGGAATTAGGGTTTTGGCTCCGTATCTGATCGTTTGGGGGTACGTAGGTATATATAGGAGGAAGGAGTACATCCGTGGAGCATCAGGGGGCCCACGAGGGGGGTAGGCGCGCCCCTACCTCGTGGCCTCCTCCTTTATTTCTTGACGTATGGTCCAAGTCTCCTGGATCATGTTCGGTGAGAAAATCACGTTCCCGAAAGTTTCATTCCGTTTGGACTCCGTTTGATATTCCATTTCTTCGAAACCCTGAAATAGGCAAAAAACAACAATTCTGGGTTGGGCCTCTGGTTAATAGGTTAGTCCCAAAAATAATATAGAAGTGGATAATAAAGCCCAATAATGTCCAAAATAGTAGATAATATAGCATGGAGCAATCAAAAATTATAGATACGTTGGAGATGTATTAGCGCCAAGGAGGACGAATGCAACAGGGCAGCCCAGGAGCGTGACCGCCTGATCAAGCAGCTGGCGGACCAGGCGGCGCTTCACAGGAGGGCCCTGAAGCAGGCGGAGGACAACAAGGTCCGTCTCCTGGCCGAGTTCAAGACCGAGCAGTCGGATTGGGCCGAAAAGGAGGCGGTGCTGACTGCTGGTTATGGCTAGATTGAAGACATAGTCGGCGGTGAACTTCTTCTCTTCTTTCTACTGTTGGCGGTCAAATGAACCGGCCTCTTACTTCTTACTTCTGACTTGTTGTTCTTGCATGTGCAGACTTCTTCCCCAGCCATTCCATTGCTGCCAACGAGGCCATTGAGGCTCGCCACGAGGAGCGACAGGCGGGTGGCACGGAGATTGCCGCCGATGCCCCTCGGACCCTTGCCTAGCAGCTCCCCAGTATTCAGGGCCGCCTCCAGCCGTCCCACCGGATGCTCCACCGGCTACAACGCACTGGGGCTCAGACAATAGCCGCCCTCTGGCCAGATAGGCAAGCCCCACGCACCCCCAGTCGGACTACGACTGGCTGGAAGTAGCCGCCGGCCGTCTTGAGGCGTGGAAGGGTTCAGCGGCCCGAGCAGGAGCGCGACGTGCCTTGGAGTTCACCAAGGCGTGGTATCCTGGGCTAGATCTAGCCCATTTGGCCATGTTTCAGCTGGAAGCCGGCACCGAGCTAGCGGCGATGGAGCGTGATCTCTCGATACACGCGTCGGCAATCGCCGAGTACACCAATACTGGCGACTTCGTCCCTGAGCTGAACGAGAATGGCCCCGAAGCGCCGCCAGTGTGGTTCGGTCTGAACCCGGCTGATAGCGAAGACTCAACAGAGGAGATGGCCTCTGGCGACGAGGGGGAAGACAAGGAGGACGAGGAATATGAAGACGACGCGCCGGAGGTCGGAGCGGATGGCCAGCCTCGAGTCGATCGCGCCTCCAGCACCAAACCTCGTGCAAGAACGTCGACTCCTGCTGAAGGCGACCACCCCGAGGCTCACCAGCCAGCCACTCCACCAGCCGGCGCTGCCGACTCCGCCAACCTGCCAGACTCGCCTGCTGCTCCTTTGGCCTTGGCTACCATTTATCTTAGCCTTTCCTGCTTAGTAGTATTTTGCACAAACTTTGTTAAATTTGCACAATTCCACCCGCGGGGTGTATTCAAACTATGTTGAATGTTGGTCGGAGGCCTTTTGATATGTAAATTATTTTCCGCACAAGCTGTACTTTGGCCGAGTTCCAACTTTCTTGCTTTTTTAGTCCTTGGTTTTTCTTTCGTTGTCCTCCCTAGGTACCTACTTGCCAGCCGGAGAGCCGCTCTGCGGACTGCCGCCTGGTCAAGTATTTTACCTTTGCGGGAGGACAAGTACTTTGACCGATTGGAACGTTGCAAGCTAAGTAAGAAGCCGGCCGGCCGACTGCTTAGCAGCCAGTCGGCGAGGCGAAGGACCGGCTTGTCCTATGTCAATGTTTTTTGTCCATGGCCATTTTTCATGTGAGCACCAGTTCTTGCCTTTACCTCTTGCTAAGCAAAGAGCCGCTCTATGAGCTATGCCTTAAGGCAAGAGGCGGCGTAGCTGCTGACACACTACTTGTCCGACTGCAGGAAGCACCGACATAGTACAAGGCGGCAAGCCCCCCGAGCCGACTGGTCGGACCCGGTTTCAGGCGGAGAAATGAAATAATACATTTATAGGCATAACACTTATCATATAGATAAAAGATGGGTAGTCCCCGAGTGCTCCTCGAGGGACCCGTAGTCTTCGTACTTAATAGAAAAGGTAGCGTGGTACATATTACATCAACTATAAGATCTTCGAAGGGTCGCTTTGTTTCTTTGCCGGAGTCATCCCTTTTGCATGCCCTGGACTTCTGAGCATCGATCAAGTAGTAGGAGTCGTTGCCAAAGGCTTTGCTGATGATGAAAGGGCCTTCCCAAGGAGCCGAAAGCTTGTGATGGCCGGCTGTTCGCTGGATCAGCCAGAGCACAAGGTCTCCCTCTTGGAAAGATCTTGGCTTGACCTTCCAGCTGTGGTAGGGACATAGACCCTGCTGGTAGATGGCGGACCGGCTGAGTGCCAATAGTCAGCCCTCTTTCAGTAGGTCGATGCCGTCTTCTATGCTTCCTTTGCATCCACCTCGGTGTACATGGTGACACGAGGTGAGTCGAACTCGATGTCGGTTGGGATGACCGCCTCGGCACCATATACGAGGAAGAAGGGGGTGAAGCCGGTTGACTTGTTTGGAGTGGTGCGTAGACTCCAGAGGACGGCCGGAAGCTCGTCGATCCAGTAGCTGGCTGAACGCTCCAAAGGCTCGACCAGTCGGTGCTTGATTCCGGACAAGATGAGGCCATTTGCCCGCTCGACTTGGCCGTTTGACTGTTGGTGGGCAACAGACGCTAAGTCCAGTCGGATGCCCTGTGTCGCACAGAAACGAGCCAAAGCTCCCTTGGCAAAATTTGTGTCGTTGTCGGTGATGATGCTGTGAGGTATGCCGTACCGAGTGGTGATGTCTGCGATGAAAGTCACAGCAGTCGGACCGTTCAACTTCTTGATCGGATTTGCTTCTATCCACTTGGTGAATTTATCCACGGCAACAAGCAGATGAGTCATGCCTCCGCGTGTTGTCATGAATGGTCCTACCATGTCCAGTCCCTAGATGGCGAAAGGCCAGGTAAGGGGAATGGTCTTGAGTGCGGAAGCTGGCAAATGCTGCTTGGAACTGAACTTCTGGCATCCCTTGCATCTCTTCACAAAGTCTTTTTCATCTTCTAAGGAAGTCGTCCAGAAGAAACCACATGGCGAAAGGATTTGGCCACAAGTGACCTTGAGGCCGCATGGTGGCCGCACTCGCCTTGGTGGATATCTTTGAGGATTGCCTGGCCCTCTTCCGGCTCTACACAGCGCTGGTATATACCAGTGACGCTGCTCATTACGAGTTCCCTGTTGATGATGGTGTATGCTGCTGGCCGACGTTGCACCTGTCGGGCCGAGATCTCATCGTTTGGCAGCTCCTTGTTCACCAGAAAGTTGAGGATGGGTTGTGCCCATGATGGTGCCGAGACTTCCTCTGCTATGAATACTGCCACTTGTACTGGGGCGGCTGGGTTGGGAGGTGGCGGGCTGGAGTTGGCCGCCGCTTGCTGTGTTGTTGCAATCCTCGAGCCGACAACTGACGTTCCCGGGCCGACTGCCAAAGTCCTCGGGCCGAGATCTGAAGTCCCCGGGCCAGGTGCGACTACTGCAGTCCCCGGTTCGGCTGTGACTGCTGCAGTCCACGGGCCGCCTGCCGAAGTCCCCAGGCCGACTGCTAAAATTTTGGATCCAGATCTGATTGTTTCAGGAGTAGCCAGCACGAAGATAGAATCTGATTCTCGTGAAGGCTTGATGGACGGCTTGAGGAGTTGCTGGAGTGATACGCCAGCTGGTATGGCTTGCCGGGTGGAGCCAATCTGCGCTAGAGCATTTTCTTGCTCGTTATCACTTCGTGGCACATGGAGGAATTCGCAGCCCTCAAAATATCCGCTGTGTTGCTGGACGATAAAGCGGTAGCTTTCCATGTTTGCATCCTTGGCATCCCAGTCGCCGGGCGACTGCTGGACCACCAAGTCTGAGCCACTGTAACACAGAATCTGGCTAATGCCGAGTTCTTTGGCAAGCCAGAGTCCGTGTATTAGTGCCTAATACTCGGCCACATTGTTGGTGGCGGCAAAATGGATTTGCAATGTGTATCTGAGCTTGTCGCTTTTGGGAGAGGTGAGGACGATGTCGGCTCCCAAACCGGTGCGCATCTTTGAACCGTAAAAGTGCCTCCGCCAATGGGTGGAGTCTGGTGCTGGCGGCAGTTACTGGGTCTCAGCCTAGTTGACAAGGAAGTCGGCCAGTAATTGGGACTTGATGGTGGTGCGAGGCTGGTAGAAGATGGTGTGGGGGGCAACTCTATGGCCCATTTTGCCACTCGGCCTGAAGCGTCTCGGCTGCCTATGATCTCGACAAGTGGAGTATTGCAGACAACCATGATAGGGTGCTCTTGAAAATATGGCTTCAAATTTTTGGCAGTAATGTGTACACCGTAGCACATCTTCTGGTAGTGGGGGTAGTTCTGCTTGGAAGCCAACAGTACCTCACGCAAATAATATACCGGTCTCTGGACTAGCAGAACCTTGCCTTCTTGCTTGCGTTTGACCACCATGACCGTGCTGATCACCCGACTGGTGGCGATGGTGTAGAGGAGCATGGGCTCCTTATCAGTCGACGCGGCTAGGACAGGCGGCGTGGTCAACATCTTCTTGAGCTGGAGAAAAGCCTTATCCGCCTTGTCATTCCACTCGAAATGAGTGGTTTTCTTCAAGAGCTGCTACAGGGGAAGGGCCTTCTCGCCCAGCCGACTGATGAAGCGCCTGATGGATGCCAGGTAGCCGGTAAATTTTTGGACATCTCGCAGTCGGGTAGGTACCTCCATCCTCACGATGGCTTTGATCTTAGCAAGGTTGCACTCAAGGCCGCGTTCAGAGACTATGAAGCCAAGGAGCTGGCCAGCTGGTACTCCGAACATGCATCTCTCTGGGTTGATCTTGATCTGAAACCGACGCAGATTTTCAAAGGTCTCCTTGAGATCTTCCAATAGGATACCGCGCTTCTCCATCTTCACCACAATATTGTCCACATAGACGTGGGCATTCCTGCCGAGTTGCTTGAGGAGGCACTTCTGCATGCAACGCTGAAAGGTGGCGCCTACATTCCTTGAGCCGAACATCATCTGCAGGTAACTGAAGGCTCCAAATGGTGTGATGAAGGCAGACTTTAGGCGGTCTGCCGGGTTCAGCTTGATTTGATGATAACCTAAGTAGGCATCCAAGAAGCTCAATAGCTCGCATCCAACTTTGTTGAGACTGGTGTAATCGATACACATACACCACTTGTTGTTCTTCTTCAGCACAAGGACTGGGTTGGCAAGCCATTTTGGGAAGAAAACTTCCGTGATGAAGCCGGCTGCCAACATCGGGTGATCTCTTCTCCAACAATTCTTCTCTTCTCTTCTGACAGTCGGCGGAGGGGCTGTCTCACTGGTTTGGCATGTGCTTTACATGTAGCTTGTGCTCGGCTAAATCCGTCGGAACACCTGACATGTGATGGGGAACGTAGTAATTTCAAAATTTTCCTATGCACACGCAAGATCATGGTGATGCACAGCAACGAGAGGGGAGAGTGTTGTCTACGTACCCTTGTAGACCGGAAGCGGAAGCGTTATAACGACACGGTTGATGTAGTCGTACGTCTTCATGGCCTGACCGATCAAGCACCGAAACTATGGCACCTCCGAGTTTTTGCACACGTTCAGCTCGATGACGATCCCCGGACTCCGATCCAGCAAAGTGTCGGGGATGAGTTCCGTCAGCACAACGGTGTGGTGACGATCTTGATGTTCTACCGTCGCAGGGCTTCGCCTAAGCACCACTACAATATTATCGAGGATTACGGTGGAGGGGGGCACCGCACACGTCTAAAAGATCAATGATCAATTGTTGTGTCTCTGGGGTGCCCCCCTGCCCCCGTATATAAAGGAGTGGAGGAGGGGGCCGGCCAAGGAGGGTGGCGCGCCCAAGGGGGGAGTCCAACTCCCACCGGGTGTAGGACTCCCCTTTTTCCTATTAGGAGTAGGAGAGGGAAGGAAGAGGAAGGATGGAGGAAGGAAAGGGGGGCCGGCCCCCCTCCCAATTCGGATTGGGCTTGGGGGGGCCCTCCCTTGCTCCTTTCCCCTCCTTTCCACTAAGGCCCAATAAGGCCCATATACCTCCCGGGGGGTTCCGATAACCTCTCGGTGATCCGGTGTTGTCCCAATCTAACCCGGAACTTTTCCGGTGTCCAAATATAGTCGTCCAATATATCGATCTTTATGTCTCGACCATTTCGAGACTCCTCTTCAAGTCCGTGATCACATCGGCGACTCCGAACAACCTTCGGTACATCAAAATATATAAACTCATAATGAAACTGTCATCGTAACGTTAAGCGTGCGGACCCTACGGGTTCGAGAACAATGTAGACATGACCAAGACACGTCTCTAGTCAATAACCAATAGCGGAACCTGGATGCTCATATTGGCTCCTACATATTCTACGAAGATCTTTATCGGTCAGACCGCATAACAACATACGTTGTTTCCTTTGTCATCGGTATGTTACGTGCCCGAGATTCGATCGTCGGTATCTGAATACCTAGTTCAATATCATTACCGGCAAGTCTCTTTACTCGTTCTGTAATACATCATCCCGCAACTAACTCATTAGTTGCAATGCTTGCAAGGCCTATAGTGATGTGCATTACCGAGTGGGCCCAGAGATACCTCTCCGACAATCAGAGTGACAAATCCTAATCTCAAAATACGCCAACCCAACAAGTACCTTCGGAGACACCTGTAGAGCACCTTTATAATCACCCAGTTACGTTGTGACGTTTGGTAGCACACAAAGTGTTCCTCTGGTAAACGGGAGTTGCATAATCTCATAGTCATAGGAACATGTATAAGTCATGAAGAAAGCAATAGCAACAAACTAAACGATCAAGTGCTAAGCTAACGAAATGGGTCAAGTCAATCACATCATTCTCCTAATGATGTGATCCCGTTAATCAAATGACAACTGATGTCTATGGTTAGGAAACATAACCATCTTTGATCAACGAGCTAGTCAAGTAGAGGCATACTAGTGACACTCTGTTTGTCTATGTATTCAGACATGTAATATGGTTCCAGTTAATACAATTCTAGCATGAATAATAAACATTTATCATGATATAAGGAAATAAATAATAACTTTATTATTGCCTCTAGGACATATTTCCTTTAGTCTCCCACTTGCACTAGAGTCAATAATCTAGTTCACATCGCCATGTGATTGAACACCAATAGTTCACATCACCATGTGATTAACACTCATGGTTCACATCGTCATGTGACCAACACCCAAAGGGTTTACTAGAGTCAATAATCTAGTTCACATCGCTATGTGATTAACACCCAAAGAGTACTAAGGGTTGATCGTGTTTTGCTTGTGAGAGAAGTTTAGTCAATGGGTCTGCCACATTCAGATCCGTAAGTATTTTGCAAATTTCTATGTCAACAATGCTCTGCACGGAGCTACTCTAGCTAATTGCTCGCACTTTCAATATGTATCCAGATTGAGATTTAGAGTCATCTGGGTCAGTGTCAAAACTTGCATCGACGTAACCCTTTACGACGAACCTTTTGTCACCTCCATAATCGAGAAACATATCCTTATTCCACTAAGGATAATTTTGACCAATGTCCAGTGATCTACTCCTAGATCACTATTGTAATCCCTTGCCAAACTCAGGGCAGGGTATACAATAGGTCTGGTACACAGCATGGCATACTTTATAGAACCTATGGCTAAGGCATAGGGAATGACTTCCATTCTCTCTCTATCTTCTGCCGTGGTCGGGTTTTGAACTTCTTCTTTGACTGTTCCATTTTGAACTACTTCAAAATCTTGTCAAGGTATGTACTCATTGAAAAACTAATCAAGCATCTTGATCTATCTCTATAGATCTTGATGCTCAATATGTAAGCAGCTTCACCGAGGTCTTTCTTTGAAAAACTCCCTTCAAACATTCCTTTATGCTTTGCAGAATAATTCTACATTATCTCTGATCAACAATATGTCATTCACATATACTTATCAGAAATGTTGTAGTGCTCCCACTCACTTTCTTGTAAATACAGGCTTCACCGCAAGTCTGTATAAAACTATATGCTTTGATCAACTTATCAAAGCGTATATTCCAACTCCGAGATGCTTGCACCAGTCCATAGATGGATCGCTGGAGCTTGCATATTTTGTTAGTACCTTTAGGATTGACAAAACCTTCTGGTTGCATCATATACAACTCTTCTTTAATAAATCCATTAAGGAATGCAGTTTTGTTTATCCATTTGCCAGATTTCATAAAATGCGGCAATTTCTAACATGATTCGAACAGACTTAAGCATAGATACGAGTGAGAAACTCTCATCGTAGTCAACACCTTGAACTAGTCGAAAACCATTTTGCGACAATTCTAGCTTTGTAGATAGTAACACTACTATTAGCGTATGTCTTCCTCTTGAAGATCCATTTAATCTCAATGGCTCACCGATCAATGGGCAAGTCAATTAAAGTCCATACTTTGTTCTCATACATGGATCTCATCTCAGATTTCATGGCCTCAAGCCATTTCGCGGAATCTGGGCTCATCATCGCTTCCTCATAGTTTGTAGGCTCGTCATGGTCAAGTAACATGACCTCCAGAACAGGATTACCGTACCACTCTGGTGCAGATCTCACTCTGGTTTACCTACGAGGTTCGGTAGTAACTTGATCTGAAGTTACATGATCATCATCATTAGCTTCCTCACTAATTGGTGTAGTAGTCACAGGAACAGATTTCTGTGATGAACTACTTTCCAATAAGGGAGCAGGTACAGTTACCTCATCAAGTTCTACTTTCCTCCCACTCACTTCTTTCGAGAGAAACTCCTTCTCTAGAAAGGATCCATTCTCAGCAACGAATATCTTGCCTTCGGATCTGTGATAGAAGGTGTACCCAACATTTTCTTTTCGGTATCCTATGAAGACGCACTTCTCTGATTTGGGTTTGAGCTTATCAGGTTGAAACTTTTTCACATAATCATTGCAACCTCAAACTTTAAGAAACGACAGCTTAGGTTTCTTGCCAAGCCATAGTTCATACGGTGTCGTCTCAACAGATTTAGATGGTGCCCTATTTAACGTGAATGTAGCTGTCTCTAATGCATAACCTCAAAACTATAGTGGTAATTTGTAAGATACATCATAGATCGCACCATATCTAATAAAGCATGGTTACGACGTTCGGACACACCATTACACTGTGGTGTTCCAGGTGGCGTGAGTAGTGAAACTATTTCACATTGTTTTAACTGAAGGCCAAACTCGTAACTCAAATATTTTACTTCTGCGATCATATCGTAGAAACTTTTATTTTGTTATGATGATTCTCCACTTCACTCTGAAATTGTTTGAACTTTTCAAATGTTTCATACTTGTGTTTCATCAAGTAGATATACCCATATCTGCTCAAATCATCTGTGAAGGTCAGAAAATAACAATACCCGCCGCGAGCCTCAACACTCATTGGACTGCATACATCAGTATGTATTATTTCCAATCAAGTTTGTTGCTCGCTCCATTGTACCGGAGAACGGAGTCTTAGTCATGTTGCCCATGAGGCATGGTTCGCAAGCATCAACTGATTCATAATCAAGTGATTCCAAAAGCCCATCAGCATGGATTTTCTTCATGCGCTTTACACCAATATGACCTAAATGGCAGTGCCACAAATAAGTTGCACTATCATTATTAACTTTGCATCTTTTGGCTTCAATATTATGAAAATGTGTATCACCACGATCGAGATCCAACAAACCATTTTCATTGGGTGTATGACCATAGAAGGTTTTATTCATGTAAACAGAACAACAATTATTCTCTAATTTACATGAATAACCGTATTGCAATAAACATGATCCAATCATATTTATGCTCAACGCAAACACCAAATAACATTTATTTAGGTTCAACACTAATCCTGAAAGTATAGGGAGTGTGCAATGATGATCATATCAATCTTGGAACCACTTCCAACACACATCGTCACTTCACCCTTAACTAGTCTCTGTTTATTTTGCAACTCCCATTTCGAGTTACTACTCTTAGCAACTGAACCAGTATCAAATACCGAGGGGTTGCTATAAACACTAGTAAAGTACACATCAATAACATGTATATCAAATATAGCTTTGTTCACTTTGCCATCCTTCTTATCCACCAAATACTTGTGGTAGTTCCGCTTCTAGTGACCAGTTCCTTTGCTGTAGAAGCACTTAGTCTCAAGCTTAGGTCCAGACTTGGGTTTCTTCACTTGAGCAGCAACTTGTTTGCCATTCTTCTTGAAGTTCCCCTTCTTCCCTTTGCGCTTTTATTGAAACTAGTGTTCTTGTTAACCATGAACACTTGATGCTTTTCTTGATTTCTACCTTCGTCGATTTCAGCATCACGAAGAGCTTGGCAATCGTTTCCGTTATCCCTTGCATATTATAGTTCATCACGAAGTTCTACTAACTTGGTGGTGGTGACTAGAGAATTCTGTCAATCACTATTTTATCTGGAAGATTAACTCCCACTTGATTCAAGCGATTGTAGTACCCAGACAATCTAAGCACATGCTCACTGCTTGAGCTATTCTCCTCCATCTTTTAACTATAGAACTTGTTGGAGACTTCATATCTCTCAACTCGGGTATTTACTTGAAATATTAACTTCAACTCCTGGAACATCTCATATGGTCCATGACGTTCAAAACGTCTTTGAAGTCCCGATTCTAAGCCGTTTAAGTATGGTGCACTAAACTATCAAGTAGTCATCATATTGAGCTAGCCAAACGTTAATAACATCTGCATCTGCTCCTGCAATAGGTTTGTCACCTAGCGGTGCATCAAGGACATAATTCTTCTGTCCACCAATGAGGATAAACCTCAGATCACGGATCCAATCCGCATCATTGCTACTAACATTTTTCAACTTAGTTTTCTCTAGGAACATATAAAAATTAAACGGGGAGCAACATCGCGAGCTATTGATCTACAACATAGATATGCTAATACTACCAGGACTAAGTTCATGATAAATTAAAGTTCAATTAATCATATTACTTAAGAACTCCCACTTAGATAGACATCCCTCTAATCATCTAAGTGATCACGTGAGCCAAATCAACTAAACCATAACCGATCATCATGTGAAATGGAGTAGTTTTTAATGGTGAACATCACTATGCTGATCATATCTACTATATGATTCACGCTCGTCCTTTTGGTCTTAGTGTTCCGAGGCCATATCTGCATATGCTAGGCTCATCAAGTTCAACCTGAGTATTCTGCGTGTGCAAAACTGGCTTGCACCCGTTGTAGATGGACGTAGAGCTTATCACACCCGATCATCACGTGGTGTCTGGGCACGACGAACTTTGGCAACGGTACATACTCAGGGAGAACACTTATACCTTGAAATTTTAGTAAGGGATCATCTTATAAAGCTACCATCGAACTAAGAAAAATAAGATGCATAAAAGATAAACATTACATGCAATCATAATATGTGACATGATATGGCCATGATCATCTTGCGCCTTTGATCTCTGTCTCCAAAGTACTGTCATGATCTCCATCGTCACCGGCATGACACCATGATCTCCATCATCTTGATCTATATCAATGTGTCATCACATGGTCGTCTCGCCAACTATTGCTCTTACAACTATCGCTATCGCATAGCGATAAAGTAAAGCAATTATTTGGCGCTTGCATCTTATGCAATAAAGAGACAACCATAAGGCTTCTGCCAGTTGTCGATAACTTCAACAAAACATGATCATCTTATACAACAACTTATATCTCATCACATCTTGACCATATCACATCACAACATGCCCTGCAAAAACAAGTTAGACATCTTCTACTTTGTTGTTGCAAGTTTTACGTGGCTGCTACGGGCTTAGCAAGAACCAATCTTACCTACGCATCAAAAACCACAACGATAGTTTTTCAAGTTGGTGTTGTTTTAACCTTCGCAAGGACAGGGCGTAGCCACACTCGATTCAACTAAAGTTGGAGAAACTGACACCCGCCAGCCACCTGTGTGCAAAGCACGTCGGTATAACAAGTCTCGCGTAAGCGTACGCGTAATGTTGGTCCGGGCCACTTCATCCAACAATACCGCCGAACCAAAGTATGACATGCTAGTAAGCAGTATGACTTATATCGCCCACAACTCACTTGTGTTCTACTCGTGCACAACATCAACGCATAAAACCTAGGCTCGGATGCCCCTGATGGGGAATGTAGTAATTTCAAAATTTTCCTATGCACACGCAAGATCATGGTGATGCACAGCAACGAGAGGGGAGAGTGTTGTCTACATACCCTCGTAGACCGGAAGCGGAAGCGTTATAACAACGCGGTTGATGTAGTCGTACGTCTTCACGGCCCGACTGATCAAGCACCGAAACTACGGCACCTCCGAGTTTTTGCACACGTTCAGCTCGATGACGATCCCTGGACTCCGATCCAGCAAAGTGTCGGGGATGAGTTCCGTCAGCACGACGGCGTGGTGACGATCTTGATGTTCTACCGTCGCAGGGCTTCGCCTAAGCACCGCTACAATATTATCAAGGATTATGGTGGAGGGGGGCACCGCACACGGCTAAGAGATCAATGATCAATTGTTGTGTCTCTGGGGTGCCCCCTGCCCCCATATATAAAGGAGTGGAGGAGGGGGCCGACCAAGGAGGGTGGCGCGCCCAAGGGGGGGGAGTCCAACTCCCATCGGGAGTAGGACTCCCCTTTTTCCTATTAGGAGTAGGAGAGGGAAGGAAGAGGAAGGAGGGAGGAAGGAAAGGGGGGCCGGCCCCCCTCCCAATTCGGATTGGGCTTGGGGGGACGCCCCCTCCCTTGCTCCTTTCCCCTCCTTTCCACTATGGCCTAATAAGGCCCATACACCTCCCGGGGGGTTCCGATTACCTCCCGGTGATCCGGTATTGTCCCAATCTTACCCGGAACCTTTCCAGTGTCCAAATATAGTCTTCCAATATATCGATCTTTATGTCTCGACCATTTCGAGACTCCTCGTCAAGTCCGTGATCACATCCGAGACTCCGAACAACCTTCGGTACATCAAAATATATAAACTCATAATGAAACTGTCATCATAACGTTAAGCGTGCGGACACTACGGGTTCGAGAACAATGTAGACACGACCGAGACACGTCTCCGGTCAATAACCAATAGCGGAACCTAGATGCTCATATTGGCTCCTACATATTCTACAAAGATCTTTATTAGTCAGACCGCATAACAACATACGTTGTTCCCTTTGTCATCGGTATGTTACTTGCCCGAGATTCGATCGTCGGTATCTCAATACCTAGTTCAATCTCGTTACCAGCAAGTCTCTTTACTCATTCCGTAATACATCATCCCACAACTAACTCATTAGTTGCAATGCTTGCAAGGCTTATAGTGATGTGCATTACCGAGTGGGCCCAGAGATACCTCTCCGACAATCGGAGTGACAAATCCTAATCTCGAAATACGCCAACCCAACAAGTACCTTCGGAGACACCTGTAGAGCACCTTTATAATCACCCAGTTACGTTGTGACATTTGGTAGCACACAAAGTGTTCCTCCGATAAACAGGAGTTGCATAATCTCATAGTCATAGGAACATGTATAAGTCATGAAGAAAGCAATAGCAACAAACTAAATGATCAAGTGCTAAGCTAACGGAATGGGTCAAGTCAATCACATCATTCTCCTAATGATTTGATCCCGTTAAACAAATGACAACTCATGTCTATGGTTAGGAAACATAACCATCTTTGATCAACGAGCTAGTCAAGTAGAGGCATACTAGTGACACTCTGTTTGTCTATGTATTCACACATGTATTATGTTTCCGGTTAATACAATTCTAGCATGAATAATAAACATTTATCATGATATAAGGAAATAAATAATAACTTTATTATTGCCTCTAGGGCATATTTCCTTCAACATGTCTTTAGGGGACCATGAAAAGATGTCCCGATTCTCACGGAGGAAGTCGACGAGCTCACTTTCCTATTTGCTGCCAAGGTTTGCACCTATGACAGAGTACCTCTCCGGGTGCTTAGGGTCCAATGGGATCTTCTTTGTTTCTTTGGCCGGCTTGAAGGAGCCCTAGGTCTCCGACTCTTGGGCTTCTGGGGACATGTCCGGCTGCTTGCCGGCCATGGCCACCACCCGGTCCAGGAAGTTCTTGTCGGCCTCAATCATGTTGGGCTCGGCCAGCCAGCTGCTGGCTACAGTGTAGGCGGCTGACTTCTCGTAGTAACCACTGATTGTGATAATGCCCTTAGTTCCTGGCATCTTTATCTTGAGGTAGGCATAATGTGGCACTGCCATGAATTTGGCTAGAGCCGGTCGGCCTAGGAGCACATGGTACGGGCTCTCTAGGGCAGCCAGCTCGAACCAAATGGCTTCATGACGGAAATGATCCTTGTCTCCGAAGAGGACATCTATGTTGATCTTGCCGATTGGTGAGCAGGACAAGCTGGGCACAATGCCATGAAACAAAGTCCAACTGGGTAGCAGCTTCTTCTCTTTGATCTTCAGCTTCTCAATGGTATCCCGGCAAAGGATGTTGGTACTGCTGCCGCCATCTATCAGGATTCGGGAGAAACGAGTAGCTCGCCTTTCTGTTGCAAGGGTGGCATCCAAAACCAGGGCATAGGAAGTCGGGGAGGGCATTACTTCTGGGTGGTCGGCCCGGCTCCAGCTGATGGGCTTTTCAGACCAATGCATGAACTATGGAGTAGTGGAAGCAACCACATTTACTTCGCGGTGTTGTTGGCGCCGGCCGTGCTTATCGCTGGCCATACTGGTGAAGAAGACATAAGCGCCATGCTCTTAAGGGTAATCATCTTGCACGGAGCCGGTGGGCCAGCAGGCGGAGGAAGCAATCCTTCTCCCTTGGCGATGCGTACAAGCCAGTGACACTTCCGGATCATGTGGTTGGACGGCTTCGCGCCGCTGTGGAACGTGCAGGGGGCATCGAGAGTCTGCTTGACTTGCAGACTTTCTGACGCTTGGCGGTGTCTGCCCTTCGGGTTGTTGATCTTCAATAGTTGCCACCTGCCGGCTGGTGGAAGCCGACTGGGGGGCTTTGCGCTTGTTGTCATTCGGCTGCTGGGCCTACTGTTGCCTCCAGCCGGTGTTCGAGGAGCCGGGGGGAGCACCTTCCCAAAAGTGTCCACCCGGAGCTCCGACTTCATGGAAGAGTCGGCCGTGGCGTATTTATCTGCTTGGATCAGCAGCTCGTCGAGGGTCGCCGGCTCGTCGCAGAGAAGCCGGTGCTTGAGTAAGGTGCCATCTCGGCACCCGGCGGTGAAATACTCGATAGCTTGGACCTCATGCACTCCTTCGCAGGAGTTGTGCAGTTCTGCCCACCACATCAGGTAATCACGGGTGGACTCATTGGGGCCTTGGACACACAGCGAGAGTTGGCGATGCTTGGGAGGCCGCTTGGGTGCTGGTCAAGTTCCGGATAGACACCTGGGTGAAGTCTACCCCTCTATTGACGTGTTCAACCATGTTCGGGCTGTGCCCTGGAGCATGAGCGGGACGTACTTCACGGCAACGCGCTTGTTGCCATTTGCTATGCTGACTGTCGTGGAATAATCCACCAGCCAATCCTCCGGCTTCATGGAGCCGTTGTACTTGGGCGTGTCCCTCGGGAGTGAGAACCCCTAGGGAAAAGGCTCGTCACAGGGGTCGAAACAAGGCAGACCCATCGCATCTTCTTCTTCTAACGCCAGGGATCAAGCCAGCCGGTCGATCCGGTGGCGGGAGTCATTCTTGCGGACTCCTTCTCGGCGGCCTAGCCGGTCGCCAAGAGTCGATGATCAATAGGCGGCGGGGAGGTGCGCCTCTCCCTTCGAGGAGGGGGCAGTAATGGATAATCATCTTGTCGCTCGATTGCTCGAGGGCTTCCGTCTTGGTCGCGCTCGATGGTGATGCGACTCCGGCTGTGGCTGGCAGCCGGCTCTTTGTCTCGTCTATCGCGGTCGCTTCCAGTCGGTGCCCGGGAGGTCGCGCCATGCTCTTGGCGAGGGGGTGGCACTACAAGAAATATGTCAACTTGTGACCTTGACTATTGGTCACTAAAAGGTCATTGTTTTTCATTTGTGACCTTTTTGTGACCAAAAACAGAAGGTCAAAAGCTGACGGTCGTAAACTGAAATTAACGACCTTCTCCGTGAGAAGGTCGTGGACGTTTACGACCAAAATATGCCTACTGTTTTGTTTTGGTCACTAGTAGCCTCCCCAGGCCATGTAGGCATCTGACGTGGCAATTTGATGTCGCACAAGAATCAGCCCGGTCCAATTCGGTGTTTATATGGGCCGAGCCCATTAATTCAGCCCATTTATATTTTTTTTCCTGTTAATTTTTTGTCAGCTGCATGGACATTGCAGCCTTTTTATTTTTGGCCCATGGCCTTTTTGTCTCAACAGTTTCATTTTTTTCTTTTTTTCTAAATTGGGTTCACTAGTCAGGTGGGTCCCCATTGTCAGGTTCTAGTACTGGGTCCTAGCCATCAGGACAATATTCTTCATTTTTTTATTTCACGCAAATAAATACTTGGTATTTAAATTGGCACACAGAAAACAAACGAAATACTTCAAATATTATCAACCATCAAAGTGCTACATCATATAACACACATACAAATGTGATCAACATCAAGTTTACAATCAGATAACAAGCTCCACAATAGGAGCAGTTTACATCAAGGTTACAGTCAGATGAAATCCTATGCACGACTCACTAGGCAACCATAGTCGACTAGGCCACCTTCTCTACACTAGAACAAAAATAGAACTATCATCATGCCTTCGGCCGTCGCCCTGTTACATGAATCAGAAGAGAAGAATTAAAAACTAGAGCCAATATATTATGAACAGACATATTATATAAATATATTATGAGGTTCAAAAAAGATTTATTGTAAACTCATAGTTCTTGTCAACAACACTAACAATTTCAGATTAGATTCTGGAACTACCACTAGGAATTCAGTAAACTGACAGTTTGAGATCCAGTTCAAAATGTTTTAGATCAGTTTCAGATCAGATTCTGGAACTACCACTAGGAATTCAGTAAACTGTATGGAGGCTCAAAATGTTTTATACTATAATAAAGAGTTTTATTGATTAATTGTATTTCTGGTTCAACAAACAGTTTAAGGTCCAGTTCTATATAGGGTACTGGAATTACCCCTAAGAATACTAACCACTTATGGAGGTTTAAAATGTTCTACTGTAAAAGAGTATTATTGATTAATGATGTTTGCTGCATACCTTGAGAGTCTCTAGTTCCCGGTTCAACGAGAGCTAGCGCTGAAGGGCCTGGTTCTTCTCGGCCATCTTGATCCTCCTCGTCCGTATCTTGGACTGGACCCGGGACAGAGTCTGCATGCAGCGATGTGTGCTGGTGGCCTGGCGCTTGACGGAGTGGCCTTGGACCAGAGACTTGAGTCTGACCAGGCCTTTCAATGCCCGCAACGCCCTTCTCGCATGGATAGATAGATATTTATACATGGGGCAAATAGATATCAGTAATTCTCTCATCACTCTCACTCGCCAGATATTCATGCATGGGGGAATTGATAGCAGCAACTCAGACAGTACACTCATAGTATCAGTAAAAAATGCTTGCTAGTATGTGTCAAGAGAAACCCTAACCCTGAAAGCTCAGGCTGCTGCTTATTTTGTTACTATGTGGTAAGTACTACTAAGATCAAAATGCATTCAAGGGAGCATAAAAGCCAACCCCATTTGAAGCATGTACAGTCTACAGAGATACTAACAGGTGAACAGACAACCCCTAGAAATTGGCTAACTACTTCTACTTTATAATATGCAGTCTACAAAGATACTAACTACTTCTACTGTATAATCACAGTCTGCAGTCACTAAATAAATCAAAGGTGTATGATGCAAATACAGCAAAATAGTCCAGTTCACTTGTCAATTAAGAGACTAATGAAACCAGTCACTCTAAGCATACTAGAGCTTCAAACCAGTTCATTTAGTTGAAATAAAGAGGGTCACAGAATACCCTAAAGGGTGCCCATTTGCACTCCTACACTCGAACACACACACACACACACACACACACTATGGATACTTTTGAGATTCACATGCACATTCAGTAAATTCAGTGAAATTCAGTAAACATGGAGTACAGAAGAGAGGTTCAGACTTCAAGCACAGGCTTTAGGCGCTGGTGACAGAGATGATCCAGGTTGTAGGACTTGGAGATGAGCTGCAACAGTGGAGAAAACTTGTAGCCGCCGCCACTGCTGCCAGGTAAGCAGGCACGACCCACTGGATAGCCCAGCCGCGGTGTCACAGTAGCAGCAGCAGGTGTTCAATTAGTCAAGCAGCAAGCCACATGATTTGTGCTCTTTTAAAACTTTCTGCCCCACCTACCTGAACACACATCACCATTTATGATAACATAAGCAAAGCATGATAGAAAGTAACCAACCAATTGAAAAGAACATATACATTGATTTTCTTCAGATTCAAAACTATTCCTTCTAAGCTTGGTAGCTCTTCATAATCAAAATTCTTGATGACATCTCAATGCACAACAAGGTTGTAGTTAATAACTCCTTATTTATCATGTATTGTCCAAACTTACATGATGAAAGACATAAATGAGCAGGACTATAATTTGTAATCCTCGGTTCATTTAGCCAAACTTCAATCTAGTATACTTTGTCCATTGATAGCTAAGGCATTTTTTAAGAATCCTAACTGACCCTCAATCATCCATTATACGATGGCATGAAACAGAGCATGGATAGCAGAGGAGGGAGAGGAGCAGCAGTAGCTCCCTATGGTGGTTTGTGTGACCGATGTTGAACAGGACCGCCTCCCCTCCATGGCTTGCAACCACCACGCACATTTCCTGGCTGGTATGATGAAGTGAAGCCCTTCTACTCTGCCGTAGGGATGAAAACTTCCCCTGCACAAGGACAGGAGAAATATGAATCAACTACACATACCTAGATGAACAGAGTAAACATCACTTGCATCTCAAAATTATGTTACTACCTCAGAAACATGAAATAACCCATGTGCCCGAGTGGGAGAAGGGGTTACCTTGAGGAAGTCGGCCATGGTGTGACTGGGAGGGCCGGGCCTCCGGGCGAGGCCGTGGGGAGGTCAGACGGATGGCGACCGGGGCGAAAGGTGAGCGGGTTGGCGACATAGTAAAAGCCCGCGACGCAGCTGCGGAGGCAGACGAGGCCGCGCGACGAGGCGCGGATCCAGCTCGACGACGCGCGGATCCGGAAGGCTCGCTGTGGCCGTGGAGGCTCGACGAGGCGCAAATCCTGCTCGACAAGGCGCGGATCCAGCTCGACGACAGCGCGGATCTGGCGCCATGGGAGAGAGGGAGAGGTACGGCTCGATCTTGTCGATGGTCGGAGAGCGACGTGGAGATCGTGGAGGCGAGGGAGGAGGCGGCGGTGGCGACGAGGTGGTCGCGGAGCGGGTGGTCGGCGGGGAAGGTGAGGAGCGAGGCGATCAGGAGCGGCTTGAGGTCAGATCTGGCGCCGTTGGTGGCGGCGATAGTCTGATGGGAGGGGTTAGGGTTTGGGCTGCGGGTCGTGGGGGGAGGAGTGGTGTGTGGGGGAGAGGGGGAGAGGGGGAGGAGTGGTGTGCGGTGGGTGAGTGGTGTGTGGGGGAGAGGGCGATAGGCATTTGGCCACTGACATGTGGGCCCACGAGGAATTAGGCCCACATGCCAGTGCCCTCAACGACATGTGGTGTACGTGAGGGGAGCTGCTTTCGAGTGGGTGTGGGGTGGGGTGAGGGTGAGGGGTGTGGGCCATTGGATCTGACAGTATCCGACGGTCTCTTATGCTTGATCCGTGTGACATGCCTATAGACCAATCAGAACGAAGTGCAGGCTTTGATGACGTTATGACCATCTAAAATGGTCATAATTGATTAACAATAGGCGCTACCAACGCAGCACCACGGCGGCTAGTGAAGCTCCATTGCAGCGTGAGCTCCAACGCAGCTCCACGACGCCCGGTGGTAAGTTTTCTTCTCTTTTTATGACAATGTTTGTTAGGTTTCCAAATAATTAGTAGTGTTATTCCTCGAATAACGAAAAATCAATTTTCCATTTTTTGAGTGCCCGAAATGAGGTTTTTTGTGAAGGAACTACCAAATAATTGTTGTAAAAATGGACCAAATCAATTTTATAAAACACTAGGCCATGTTTAATGCACAATTGACACAATGGTTGGGTGTCAAAGGCTTTGATCCATCTCTGGTGAAAAAAACAAATTTCCACCGATTTAGCAGGAAGCGGGTCAAATTTGAACAGTAGCTACCTCGTAGTTTGCTCTTTATTTTTTCCAAAAATCATTTCTAGGTACAAAAGTATCTATTTAATCAGACAAACACCAAAAAAATTCCAAGATTCAACCACTAGCTAGGAATGGTCATTCCCACCGTTTTGACCGAATTTTGAAACGGGCATAAAAAATTCAAAAAAAAAATCAAAAAATTCGGAAACCTTCGCATTGTGTCATTATATGTGGCCAAGTTCCCAGGAAAAATAACCAACTTGTAATACGGCAATTATTTTAAAAAAGTGTTCTCAGAAACAAGCAATCATGTGTGGAGATCAATGGCTTTCAATCCAAATGACCAATATTATGGCCACATTCATGGCATAGTTTGTTCAAATGATCTCATATTGTGGAAAAGGATGCATATTGGAATTCCAAACAATGTTGCCTAAGGAAGTATTCATTTTCTTTGGACGAAAAAACCATTTTCCATTTTTCGAGTGCCCAAAAGTAGGTTTTTTCTGAAGGACCTCCCAAATAATTGTTGCAAAATTGGACCAAATCAATTTCCTAAAATACTAGGACATATTTAATGCACAATTGACAAAATGGTTGGGTGTTAAAAGTTTTGATCCACCTCTGGTGAAAAAGACAAATTCCCGCCGATTTAGTAGGAAGCGGGTCAAATTTGAACTGTAGCTACCTCGTAGTTCGCTATTTATTTTTTCAGAAAATTATTTCTAGGTACATAAGTACCTATTTAATCATAGAAACACCAAAAAAATTCCAAGATTCAACCACTAGCTAGGAACGGTCATTCCCGCCGTTTTGACCGCATTTTGAAACGGGCATAAAAAATAAAAAAATAAAAAAATTGGAAAACCTTTGCATTGTGTCATTATATGTGGCCAAGTTCCCAGGAAAATAACAAACTTGTAATACGGCAATTTTTTTAAAAAAAGTGTTCTAAAAAACGAGCTATCACGTGTGGAGATCGATGGCTTTCAAGCCAAATGATCAATCTTATGGCCACATCCATGGCATAGTTTGTTCAAATGATCTCATATTGTGCACAAGGGTGCATATTGGAATGAAAAACAATATTGCCTAAGGAATTTTTCATTTTCTTTGGACGCAAAAATCATTTTCCATTTTTCGAGTGCCCAAAAGGAGGTTTTTTTGTGAAGGACCTCCCAAATAATTGTTGAAAAATTGGGCCAAATAATTTTTATAAAATACTAGGACATATTTAATGCACAATTGACCAAATGGTTGGGAGTAAAAAGTTTTGATCCACCTCGCGTGAAAAAGACAAATTTCCGCCGATTCAGCTGGAAGTGGGTCAAATTTGAACTGTAGCTGCCTTGTAGTTTGGTCTTTATTTTTTACAAAAATCATTTCTAGGTACATAAGTATCTATTTAATCATAAATACATGGTTTGGTGGCGGTACGTCGAGGTTTGGACGGTGGCCGAGGGCTCCAACTCTAGAGCGCGTAAACTAGCATTCCCGCCGCGTGGTCACCGTGTGACCGTGGAGTTGTCATGTGTTCTGGGTGGCCTAGGCATGTTTAGTGGGTTGGGCACTCCCCAGGTAGATGCTACGAATAAAATCACAATATAAGATTCTCACGATGAGACCGATCGATGCTCAAACATGAATAAGCAGCCAAGTGTTTGATTAGCGGTACGTGAAATGCACATTGCCAATGGGCATGAGTTTTGGCTGAGGATCATCATCTACTAAGGAGAATGTCTTCACAAATTGTTAGCTCAAAAGGAGGATCCTAGGTTGTACTTGCTTTACAAAGTACCACGCTGGACAAAAATATGAATGTTGAAGCTGGGCTCAAACTAATGAATGGATGCGCTGGTAAATTTTCAGATCATTTGGGTAAGCCTAGCTAGTACTTACTTCACAAAGCTTCTCTCGAGGTAGAAACTTTGAAAATTTCCTGAGAAAGGTTTACTAGGAAAATTTAGATGAATACTATCATGTGGCAATGATTTGGGTATGGAAGAGTGCCCGAAAAGTTTGAGGGTAATAGGAGGGGTCCATATAACACTTGGTTTGCAACGTGCCAATTTGGCCATAAAATATAAATTGAAGCTGGGCTCACATAGATGATTTGACTGAGCTGCAATTTGGAGGAGGGTGATAATTTCGGCATATGAAGGAACTGTATAAATTTCATGTCATTTCGATATATAAAAAAGGTACTTCCTTCACAATGCTTCTAGGTGGACAAAAACATTGGAAATTTGCCGAGGAAGATTTGCTTGGCAAGTGGAGCTGAATTTTCTCATGCGGTAATGATTTGGATAGGAAAGAGTGCCCAAAAATTCCTAGGGCAATCAAGAATATATAAATAGCACTTCCTTCATAAAGTGTTGTTGTGAACAGAATAGGAAAATGAATATTGTTGAATTAGTTTTGAACTAGGCAAGGAAGGATTTTTACATATTTGATGAAGATATGACCCAAAGCATTTATGAGATTTTTTTGGGAATTTTGGGAATGACAGAAATATAGGTTGCTTCACAACCTAGGGCAAAAACTGCCACATGGACATGACACATAGGCAAAACTGATGAGATGGCGCCTAGTCATAGCAACCCACCACAATTTACAAGGTTATGACCATCTATATTGGTCATGATAAGCTAGAAATAAGGCAGCAGACCGGTGCTATCTGCTTTATGACCATTTCGTGTAAGGAAATTACGACCTTTCTGACCAAAATGGTCGTTATAGTTTAGGTTTTGGAGCCCCCCGAACAGCTTTTGACCAATTGGTCTGAAATGGTCATAGATCTATGACAAATTCTTCCAGGGTCACTGACAGATGGTCACTAGTTGACATATTTCTTGTAGGGTGGGTTCTCAACCCGTTGGTGAAGCTCCTCAGCGCGACAGCCGGCTTCTGGCTGGGCAGCAGCCGCATCAATGAGCTGCTGAACACGCTCTGTCATATAGCGACGCTCATCGCCCTCCAGGTGCTCCAGCTCGTGTGCTGCCGCCCGGGCGGCGCGTATGTTCTCCATAGGTGTGGCGTAGACTGGGCAGTCCACTCCAAACATGCTGGCGATGGCTCTGCCTCACTGCCTGACCATGCGAGCTAGGCTGGGCCCAGCAGCAGTCGGAGTGCCGCCGAGAGTGTGGTCAACGTCACGCTGGAAGGCTTCAGAGAGGCAGGACATGGTAGCCAACTTATTGGCGTTCTCCACAAGCGAGACGTGGTAGGCTTCCAGCGTCTCGGCATCCGCATCCACGGCAATGGGCGTGGACAAGTATAGGGGATCAATTGTAGCCTCTTTCGATAAGTAAGAGTGTCGAACCCAACGAGGAGCTAAAGGTAGAACAAATATTCCCTCAAGTTCTATCGACGACCGATACAACTCTACGCACACTTGACGTTCGCTTTACCTAGAACAAGTATGAAACTAGAAGTACTTTGTAGGTGTTGTTGGATAGGTTTGCAAGATAATAAAGATTACGTAAATAAAAAGCAGGGGCTTTTTAGGTAAAGACACAACTAAGTTAGTTTTAGTAAAGAGCTTTTTGTTAGGAGAAATTTATTGGTCCCTAGGCAATCGATAATTAGAATGGTAATCATTATTGCAATTTTATATGAGGGAGAGGCATAAGCTAACATACTTTCTCTACTTGGATCATCTGCACTTATTATTGGAACTGTAGCAAGTATCCGCAACTACTAAAGATCATTAAGGTAAAACCCAACCATAGCATTAAAGCATCAAGTCCTCTTTATCCCATACGCAACAACCCCCTTACTCGGGTTTGTGTTTCAGTCACTCACGCAACCCACTATAAGCTAATCATGAACATATTGCAACACCCTACAGCGGGGATCCCTCACACTTGCGCGACATGGAGAGCATCATAGGACAACACCAATAATAAAACATGCAACTCAAACCAATCTTGATCATCAAATATCCCATAGGACAAAACGGATCTACTCAAACATCATAGGATAGCCATACATCATTGGGAAATAATATATAGCGTTGAGCACCATGTTTATGTAGAGATTACAGCGGGTAAGAGAGAGGTTACACCGCTGCTTAGAGGGGGGAAGAGTTGGTGATGATGGTGGTGAAGTTGTTGGTGAAGATTACTGTGATGATGATGGCCCCCGGTGGCACTCCGGTGCCACCGGAAGCGAAGGGGAGAGAGCCCCCCTCCTTCTTCTTCTTCCTTGACCTTCTCCCTAGATGGGAGAAGGGTTTCCCCTCTGGTCCATGGCCTCCATGGTGTGGGAGGGACGAGAGCCCCTCCGAGATTGGATCTGTCTCTCTGTCTCTCTCTATTTTTGCGTTCCCAGATTCTGTCCTTTCACCGTTTCATATATTCCCGGAGATCCGTAACTCCGATTGGGCTGACATTTTAAAACGATCTCTATCCGGATATTAGCTTTCTTGCGGCGAATGAAGGGCACCAACCACCTTCCGAGGTGGCCACGAGGGCCCAGGGTGCGCCTGCCCCCCTTGGGGGTGCCCCCCTGCCTCGTGTCCCCCTCGAGCATTGTCTCATGTGGATTGTCTTCCCAAAAATAACATATATTCCAAAAAAATCTCCGTCAGTTTTTATCCTGTTTGGACTCCGTTTGATATGGATATCATGCGATACAAAAAACATGCAACAAACAGGAACTCGCACTGGGTACTGGATCAATATGTTAGTCCCAAAAATAGTATAAAAATTTGCCAAAAGTATATGAAAGTTGTAGAATATTGGCATGGAACAATAAAAAATTAGAGATACGGCGGAGACGTATCAGCATCCCCAAGCTTAATTCATGCTCGTCCTCGAGTAGGTAAATGACAAAAAAGATAATTTTTGATGTGGAATGCTACCTAGCATAATCTTGATCACATATCTAATCATGGCATGAATATTAAGATACGAGTGATTCAAAGCAATAGTCTATCATTTGACATAAAAACAATAATACTTCAAGCCTACTAATAAAGCAATCGTGTATTTTCAAAATAACATGGCCAAAGAAAGTTATCCCTACAAAATCATATAGTCTGGCTATGCTCCATCTTCACCACACAAAATATTCGCATCATGCACAACCCCGATGACAAGCCAAGCAGTTGTTTCATACTTTTTACATTCTCAAACCTTTTCAACTTTCACTTCATACATGAGCGCGAACCATGGACATAGCACTATAGGTGGAATAGAATGGTGGTTGTGGAGAACACAAAAAGGAGAAGATAGTCTCACATCAACTAGGCGTATCAACGGGCTATGGAGATGCCCATCAATTGATATCAATGTGAGTGAGTAGGGATTGCCATGCAACAGATGCACTGCGAGCTATAAGTGTATAAAATCTCAAACTAGAAACTAAGTGGGTGTGCGTCTAGCTTGCTTGCTCATGAAGACCTCGGGCATTTGAGGAAGCCCATCATCGGAATATACAAGCCAAGTTCTATAATGAAAATTCCCACTAGTATATATGAAAGTGATAACTAAAGACACTCTCTATATGAAGAACATGGTGCTACTCTGAAGCACAAGTGTGGTAAAAGGATAGTAACATTGCCCTTTCTCTCTTTTTCTCTCATTTTTTGTTTTTTATTATTTTTTGGGCCTTCCCTTTTTTTGGCCTTTCTCTTTTTTTTTTGTCCGGAGTCTCATCCCGACTTGTGGGGGAATCATAGTCTCCATAATCATTTCCTCACTGGGGCAATGCTCCAATAATGATGATCATCACACTTTTATTTACTTACAACTCAATATTACAACTCAATATTACAAGTCGATATCTAGAACAAAGATATGACTCTATATGAATGCCTCCGGCGGTGTACCGGGATGTGCAATGATCTAGTGTAGCAATGACATAAAAAACGGACAAGCCATGAAAACATCATGCTAGCTATCTTACGATCATGCAAAGCAATATGACAATGAATGCTCAAGTCATGTATATGATGATGATGGAAGTTGCATGGCAATATATATCGGAATGGCTATGGAAATTCCATGATAGGTAGGTATGGTGGCCTTTTTGAGGAAGGTATATCGTGGGTTTATGGTACCGGCGAAGGTTGTGCGATACTAGTGAGGCTAGCAATGATGGAAGGTGAGAGTGCGTATAATCCATGGACTCAACATTGGTCATAAAGAACTCACATACTTATTGCAAAAATCTATTAGTCATCGAAACAAAGTACTACGCGCATGCTCCTAGGGGGATAGATTGGTAGGAAAAGACCATCGCTCGTCCCCGACCGCCACTCATAAGGAAGATAATCAATAAAAAAATCATGCTCTGACTTCATCACATAACGGTTCACCATACGTGCATGCTACAGGAATCACAAACTTGAACACAATTGTTTCTACAATCCACAACTACCCACTAGCATGACTGTAATATCACCATCTTTATATCGAAGAACTATTGCAAGGAATCAAACATATCATGTTAAGTGATCTGCAAGTTTTGTGTAGGATTTTATGACTAACCATGTGAATGACCAATTCCTGTCATCTCTCTAAATAGATATAAGTGAAGCAAGAGAGTTTAATTCTTTCTACAAAAGATATGCCCACGCACTAACAAATATAAGTGAAGCAAAATAGCATTCTACAAATGGCGGTTTTCTATGTAAAGAGAAACAGGCAATCCAAGCTTCAAATGATATAAGTGAAGCACATGAAGCATTCTATAAAGCCATACTCAAAAGATATAAGTGAAGTGCATAGAGCATTCTATAAATCAACCAAGGACTATCTCATACCAGCATGGTGCATAAAAGAAAAATGAAAACTAAAAGCAAAAGACGCTCCAAGATTGCACATGTCGCACGAACAAAACGAATCCGAAAACATACCGATACTTGTTGAAGAAAGAGGGGATGCCTTCCGGGGCATCCCCAAGCTTAGACGGTTCAGTCTCCTTGAATATTTACTTGGGGTCCCTCGGGCATCCCCAAGCTTGAGCTCTTGCCTCTCTTCCTTCTTCTCACATCGAGACCTTCTCGATCATCGAACACTTCATCCACACAAAACTTCAACAGAAAACTCGGTAAGATCCGTTAGCATAATAAAGCAAATCACTACTCTTAGTACTGTTGCAAAACCATTCATATTTTTCTTTTGCATTATAGCTACTATAGTATAACTTTTCCATGTCTTAATCCACTGATATAATTCGATATTTTCATCAAAACAAGCAAACTATGCATCAAAAACAGAAACTGTCTAAAAAATAGAACAGTCTGTAATAATATGAACATTCACCATACCTCTGGTACTCCGAAAATTCTACCAAAATTAGGAAAAATAAAAACTTTGTATAGAAAGACATTGCGAAAAGAATCAACTATTTGACGTTCCAATAAAAAATGTAAAATCGCGCGCTACAGCCAAAGTTTCTGTCCTGCACCGTACAAACCAATAAGCAAAGTATACATCCTAAAGGCAAACCTTGGCACATTATTTTTATGATACAATGGAATTGTACAAGGGGATAATTATTTTTGTTGAAAATTTTGTGTAATTAATATTCACAAAGTTTCCATGGGCATGAACAAAGCTCAAGGACGTCCCCCATTTTCACAATGCTCGTCTATCTCACTTTCACTTTTCTTTTTTGAAAAAGTTTGAGGTTCCCCTCTTTATTTTTTTTGTTTTTAAACTATATAAAAGCACTCAACAGAAATAAATGACTCTCTAAAACTTCCGGGTTGTCTCCTTGGCAGCACTTTCTTTAAAGCCATTAAGCTAGGCATATAGTTCTCAAGTAATGGATCCACCCGGATTACAATGTATATCAAAGCCAATTTGAATCAACAATGATTTGTAATTTAGTAGTGAGCACAAAGTAAAATATATCATGCAACAACAAAGTCTAACTCTCTTCATATGCATCGGCATGTCATAAAAGAACAATTCATGCACACATAGTAAAGGCCAATGCATAGTATAAATAGTTTCTTGCAATTTTATCGTATTGGAAACATAGAGAGGCGGAGATATAGTTTCTGTCTCATAATAATTGCAAGTAGGAGAAGCAAGAACATGCATATTATATTCATCAAAATCATCATGTGTAATAGTAAAAAGCAACCCATCAATATAGTCCTTAATAAGGGTAAACTTCTCCGATATAGTGTAGTCGGGAGAATTCAAAAAGAAAATAGGACTATCGTGCGTGGGTGCAATAGCAACAATTTCATGTTTAGCATAAGGAACTATAGCAAGTTCATCTCCATGGGCATAATTTATATTGGCATCTTGGCCACAAGCATAGCAAGCATCATCAAAAAGGGATATTTCAAGAGAATCAACGGGATCATAACAATCATCATAGCAATCATCCCTCGGTAAGCACGAAGGGAAACTAAACAATGTATGAGTTGAAGAGTTACTCTCAGTAGAAGGTGGGCACGGGTAGCTAATCTGCTCTTCCTCCTTTTGTTATTCGCTCTCATCATCATCTTTTTCATCCAACGAGCTCATAGTTTCATCAATTTCTTCTTCCATAGACTCCAGCAAAATATTAGTCTCTTCTTGGACAGCGGAGGAGACCTCGATATATGGTTTAACATAGGCATTAGAAGCATAATTCTCATAACAATATTCAAGTATGGCAATATTTTCAGACTTGTAAAGAGTAGCATCATACTTTTCAATCAAAGAAGCAATTTCATAAGCACCCTTAAAAGCAACAAATTCTTCAATTTGTTGAACATCATAGTAATTATAAACACCCTTAGCATAAGAAGATATGATTCCATCATCACTAAACAAACATTGGTAGGGAAGGTGTTTCTTAGGGTCTTCAGAACAACAAGTATAATCATATATTTCGCATAAATTCCAAGCATAGCATTGAAAACGATGAATTTGATCCAGTAAATGTTTCCCTTTTTCAGATATGCGTTGTCGCACATAACAAGCATGCTCATCTAAAGATTTGCCCTCAACTAAGCTAGTTGGGGTTGCAGCATGAGCACATAGGTGTAAGTGCATCTAGTGCCACCCCTAGTTGGTTTTGGAGTATTGACGACAAACCTAGTTGAGGGACTAATGTGTTTGTGAGAATTGCAGGATAACATAGGTAGAAGTCCCTCATTGATTCGGTTTTCCTACCAGAGATGACCCCTAAAAATGTATGAAGACATTGATGTCAAAGGTGGTATATGAAGATATTCACATTGAAGACTATGACAAGAGAAGACATCGCATGAAACCTATGGAGCTCGAAGACTTAGATCTTTCGTAGTTCTTTGCCTTCTTCTTTGTTGAGTCATAGGAACCACCATAGTATTAAGTGGGGTCCAAGAGAACCAGTCAGAATGACTGAAGTGATGCTTAACGAAAACCTATGTCTTCGAGTGAAGACTATGAGAGCGAATCTTGTCTAGAGTCGGACAAGTCAGCTTTGCTTGTAGCCCAAGTAAAGTTGCTGTCGGTGTCAAAACCGGCAGATCTCGGGTAGGGTGTCCCGAACTGTGCGTCTAGGCCGGATGGTAACAGGAGACTGGGGACACTTTGTTTTACCCAGGTTCGGGCCCTCTCGATGGAGGTAAAGTCCTACTCGTGCTTGATTAATATTGATGATATGGGTAGTACAAGCGTAGATCTACCACGAGATCAAGGAGGCTAAACCCTAGAAGCTAGCCTATGGTATGATTGTTGTGTATGGAGTTGATTCTGTCCTACGGACTACAACCCTCCGGTTTATATAGACACCGGATAGGGTTAGGGTTACACAGAGTTGGTTACAATGGTAGGAGATCTTGAATATCGCATCGCCAAGCTTGCCTTCCACGCCAAGGAAAGTCCCATCCGGACACGGGACGAAGTCTTCAATCTTGTATCTTCATTATCCAGGAGTCCGGCTGAAGGTATAGTCCGGCTACCCGAACACCCCCTAATCCGACGCACAAAATTGTCTTCGGCATTGCAAGGCGGGTACCTCCTCCAAGTCCTTCATAGAAGTTTGTAAACACCAAGAGTAGTGTCCGGCTCTGCAAAATAAGTTTCCACATATTGCCATAGAGAGTATAATATTAACACAAATCAAATCTGCTGACGTATTCTGTAGTGCGTCAACGCACTACTGCCAAGTCATTCGAATCGTTTTTACTTTTTCACCTCAGCATGTTTTGCGAGGCGGTTTCCTTGGCACGTCTTGTCAAAGCAGAGATCGTGTACCCCCTTTTACGGGATTCTCATCAATACGGACGTGGGTAACCCAATCGTGCCGGCTAGCCTGCTCTCTCGATTAAAGGCGAGTCCCAAACGATCACGGGGAGGGCTCCTGGTATTCAACCTCTTATAAAGAGACCAGGGCCTTTCTCCTTCTTTCAATCTCAAACGAGTTCGCCCGTCGCCTCGAGTTCCAACACCCTAGGTTCCAGATTCCAGGCGCTTCGGACCTTCGACAATGTCCGGTTCCGACCTTCAGGGCCGATGGATGCCCTCCGCCGTCACGGAGGAGGACGTGCTAAAGGTGAGAGAGGCTAAGTTCTTGACTGCCGAAATTCCGCACAGGTTGCCTGCTCAAGGGCAGGCTATCCCCAGTCCCCAGCCTAGTGAGAGTGTGGTGTTCGTGTCTCACTTCCTTCGGGGGCTGGGTTTCCCGATGGATCCCTTTGTGAGGGGACTGCTATTTTATTACGGGCTGGAATTTCACGATTTAGCTCCGGAGTCCATCCTCCATATCTACTCGTTTATCGTCGTATGCGAAGCGTTCCTCCGTGTTACCCCTCACTTCGGATTATGGCTCAAGACTTTCAAAGTGGAGCCGAAGATAATCAAGGGACGGCACGCAAAGTGCGGAGGCGCTGTTATTAGCAAAAATGCTGATGCTCCATGGCCCGAGGGCTCGTTTCAGGAGGAGCTAGGCTTGTGGCAACGAGAGTGGTTTTATATCACCGCTCGCCGGAGCACCAAGTGGGTGGCACTTCCTGCCTTTCGTTCGGGTCCCCCACCACGGCTTGCGTCGTGGTTTAACAGGGGGTTAAATTGGGGCTTGCCCAAAGACGTGCCCTTGTTGGAGGCCGCATTAAGGATCTCTTGGAAGGAGACTTTAGCCTGGTCAAGGCGACACAGGTCATGCTGATTCGCCGAATATTGCCCGGCAAACGTCGCTCCCTTCGCCTGTGGGAGTTTAATCCAGAGGGACCGTGAGCTCTCCAGAATTTCATGGGCGCAACACCCGTGGAGATGTATAAACTGTTCTTCGGATCACAAGAGATGTGTCCGGATTTAACCGAGGACGCTAGCCTAAGCTGCAATCGCCCGGATACTCAAGTAAGCAACCTTGTGCCCGGACCCTCTATCCGTATAATAAACTTGCCCCTAAAAGAGCTGTCCTTTTAAGAAGGAGTGGATAGCGAAGGCAAAGCTGATCAGGTGTCCGGCTCCCCTTCCTGAAACCAGGCCGGATCCCGTGCTAGTCAGGATGCTGGAAATAATGCCTTTGGAGGGGGAGGACAAGGAAGCTATGGCCTCCTCGAAGGAGGCTGCTTCGAAGGGAGGAACCGACAATTCCTCTCCTAAGGGGATGAAAAGAGCCGCCTCGGACGATCTGGAAACCATGGTCTCAAAGCGGGGGGAAAATCCTCGTCAGAGGGTCCGACGTCGGGGAGTCCCTCGGCCGGACTACGCCCTCAAGGTGATCAGCCCTCCAGCGAGCCGTAAGTAGAGAGAGGTTTTCCTTCGAGGGATGAGAGAAATCTTTGATTTATATCTGAGAAGATTAACCGAAATTTTACCTTGTAGTTCGGACCTCAGCCCTTCTCAGCAGAGCTCGTCTTTGGGGGATCTTCTTCCGGAGATGATGGAGAGCGGGACGCCTCCCCCTGCCGTGCCGCCTAGCGAGGCGGGCGACCCTGAGGTGTCGTCGCTGAGGGTTTCTCCGAATCCGGCAGGGGCGGAAGGTGGCAGTGCGGCCCCCCGAAGTTCTCCGCATCCGGCCTTCGAAAGAGGCCATAGGACAAGTCCGGCATCGTCTGGTGCTCGGCTGGAGGAGCTAAAGATTCTACTGGGGCGAGCTTCTATCTCAGAGGAGCACCGTGCATTGATGGGCACAGTGATTGAAAGGATTTCATCCACAGAAGACGGATTGCATGAGGCCGTCAAAAACTTGCTGACGGGTTTTGAGCTATGTTAGATGGTGTACACTTTTTGTCAGTTGCGCATAAGTAAGATGCGCCATGTGTAGATAGTAGCCCCTGAGACTCTGCGCGTTGTCAAGAAATGACGGCACGTGGAGGATCATAATCCCAGGTCTAAGATGTCGCCTTTGAATTTAGGTGGCGGGGTGTTCGGAATCGAGCCGAACTGATGAATTTGCCGAACTAAAGCGGCAACTGGACGTGGCAGATGCCGACATCGCGCTTGTCAACAAGCGGCTTGATGAGGCTCAAGGTATGTAATTCTTTGGGCGCCGCCAAGTAAGAGCAGCTTCATGCCAGTGTCTTACAATGTGTGTGCTTGACGCAGATGGTACGGCCGCCGTGGAGAATCTTAGGGCAGGACTTGCCCGAGCTAAGGAGCAAGCAAGAAAAAGCGATGCGGCTGCCCAGAAGGCCCGTGAAGAGCTGAGAGCCGAACAGGCTGCTCATTGCCGAAGCAAAGAGGAGATGCCCGAGATGGCCAAAAAGTTTAAAAGCGCTACCGACCGTTGCAGGCTTCTTGAGAAAGAAGACCAGGCGAAACAAACGGACTTAGAGAAGGCCGTCGCCAATGCCAAGGACGCGCGCTCTGCGATGAGAGCTGCGAAGGAGGAGCTGCGTCGGGCCGAACAGATTGTGGCTGGAAAGCCCTTTATGCTGCGAAGGAAGGTTTGTGATCTGAAGTTTGCTCCGTTGGACCAGATGTGGAGTGTGGAGGACACCTATCTGGATTTGGCAGCGAGTGCTGCTGATGCGACCGAACACTTTTGAGATCAGAAATATCGCAAAGTGGAAAGGCTTTTCTGGTCGCAGTTTCACAATCCAGAGCGTCCACTGGCAGTGGATGATCGTTTGGCTCAATGGGCCGAACTGAATAGATTGTCTGGACTCGCAATGAAGTACGTTGTGGGTCACCTGTGGCCGGGGAGTTCGGAGCCGAAGAGTTATTTCACCATGGTGCAGCAATTCCTTGACGCGGTGCCGCGTATAAATGTAATTAAGAGGTTAGCATGCATAGAGGGCGCTAGGATGGCTCTAGCCCGTGTTAAGACATACTGGGCAGAGATGGATACCACCGTTGTTGCGTCCCGAGACTCGGACCAAAGCCGAGTACCCTCCGAGCACTATTTTCAGGAAGTTCTTGAAGGCGCTCGTGTAATAGAGACGCAGTGCCCGAAAGATGCTATGTTATGGTAGCATATGTAATTATAAAGTAATATTTTGATAAACTGTAGTGGCCTTTTTTATACTTGTGCCTCCAAGTATTGTAAACACCTTCTATGCGGCCATTTTAAGATATATATATATATGTATGTATGTGTAGAATCTGAAAGATGGCAGTCGTTGGCTTCAGCCCCCACGCACATAGTGCGGGGGTACTCGCAGAAGACGCATTTTCACACTTGACCAAACGCCTTGGTCCTATAAAGGAGGTGATAGCGCAGCGGGCCAGGCAACCGGACTATAATGCTTTAACACTTTCACTTAGCCATAGGAGTTTGAAAATGAGACTCTTTAGGTAGCTCCTTGGTGGCAACTGCGCTCGTCCGAATTCGGGGCGCATATGTGCCTGACCGGGAAGCGGCCCTTCGTTAAAGTGGAGGAATCCGATAGATTCCGATCGGTCATCGAGTGGCTGACCAGTCTCACGCTACATCATGACAGTCAGTTTTCGGCTTTCTCTACTGAGGTGCTCGCCCTGGCCGAACCGGGGGCACAATCGCAGTAGTTCTCCTGGTGCTACCTTAGCCGATAGAGCGGAACGTAAGGTAGCCGAACTCAGGAGCCGGGCAACCCAACATTTGACCAAAGACATGATTCGGAGCTGATGCATATAATGCCAAAACTCGCGACGCCGAACACTCCCTAAGGCGTTCGGTCTTTTATGAGTGCGGGTCAAACAACACTCTTTATTAAAAAAGCCCCTAGTGTTCGGGTACGTGCAAAAATTCTGACGTGGCCACATGCCAAGACGCCAGCCTCCTCCTTGGTTATACTGAAAAGAAAAAACCAGGGTATGTGTAGCAACAAGAGATAGTAAAAAAGGTTTACGCAGGGTCTTAATCTAAAAAGAATCCTTTAGGACGGGTCCCTACTGCACGTCTGCGCCTATGTCTCCGTTGTGCCGTATCCTGGACGGGCGCCGCACGACGTTCATCTGTAAAAGAGAGGAACTGAGTTGAGAACGGGTCGTGCCAAAAAAAATATGCAAAGTATAAAGTAAGATATGGAAGTTTGAGCTTTATTGTCTCTTATTGTATATGTGTCGAGCCCCTTGTGCGGGGGTATATGGCTTCTAGGCCTGCATCAATGGTGATTTTGCACCGAACTCGTCTATCCGCGTTCGTGGTCTCGAAATGACCTATTTTAAAGTTTTTTGGTCGGTGAGGCCATTTTTCTGTGGGGTTGTTAAAGAGGCTGCACTGTCCTCCGCTTAGGGAGGCGCACTTTAGTGCTTTCCCATCAAAGAGATGATGCCTCGTGGACCGGGCATCTTAAGCGTAAGAGATGCATAATGCGGTATTACGTTAAATCGAGCAAAAGCTTCGCGTCCCAGTAGTGCTTGATAGCGACTTGAGAACGGGACGACGTGGAAGGTCAGCTTTTCGCGGTGGAGGTTATCGGCAGAGCCGAATGTGACTGTGAGCTGTAGAAGACCCGTACGATGGGTGTCCGGACCAGGTATTACCCCTTGAAAGGAGGTTTTGCTGCGACGTATTCTTGCTGGGTTTATCCCCATGTGCTGTATTGTATCCTGATATATCAGGTTTAGTCCGCTGCCGCCGTCCATAAGGACATTTGAAAACTTGAGTCCACCAATTATTGGATCGAGTATCAAGGCAGTCCATCCTACATTCTTGATATTCCTAGAATAATCTAGCTGATCGAAGGTGATCGGTTTTGACAACCAGTAGCAGGATCCTTTGGGGATGGGCCGTGTGGTGCGTACCTTTACGGGCACCTCACGTTTTGTTATGTGAAGTGAGGTCATTGTTTTTACTTCTTGCGGGAAGTATTTTTGTTTCCTGGTGCTCTGCTGTTGGGGTTCGTCCTCGTCTGCGCTTGGTGTGTCGAGCCCCTTGTGTTCGGCATTGAGTCTGTCGGATTGTTTGAAGACCCAACAGTCTCTGTGGGTATGGTTCGCAGGCTTCGCGGGAGTACTGTGTATCTGACATATCCTGTCTAGGATTTTATTTAGGTTGGATGGATCGTCCCTGTTATCCTCGGGGGGGCGGTTTTTCATGATTTTGTCGTGAGCCTTTGAATCCAGCGTTGACTGCCGTGCTCTTCGGACTTTTGTCCTTAGTCCGGCGACGATCCTTGTTATGTCGCGGTCTTCCGTTTCCATCCCTGGTTTCGGATGTACTTGGGTCGCTGGGGCTGCACCTTGCCAACCAGCTGTCCTCCCCTACACAAAAGCGGGCCATGAGGCTTGTAAGTGCGGCCATTGTTCTTGGTTTTTCTTGGCCGAGGTGTCTGGCGAGCCATTCGTCTCGGATGTTATGCCTGAAAGCTGCTAAGGCTTCGGCGTCCGGACAGTCGACTATCTGAATCTTTTTAGTGAGGAATCTATTCTAGAACTGCCGAGCTGATTCTCTGGGTTGTTGAGTTATGTGACTAAGATCGTCTGCATCCGGAGGACGGACGTAGGTCCCTTGAAAGTTTGCTCGGAAGGCATCCTCGAGTTCTTCCCATCTTCCAATTGTGTTTTCTGGAAGGCTTTTAAGCCAATGCCGGGCTGGCCCTTTAAGCTTAAGGGGTAGATATTTTATGGCATGGAGATCATCTCCTCTAGCCATGTGTATGTGGAGGATATAGTGCTCGATCCAGACTCCAGGGTCTGTTGTTCCATCATATGCCTCTATGTTTACGGGTTTGAATCCTTCTGGGAATTCATAGTCCAGGACCTCATCGGTGAAACATAGGGGGTGTGCGACACCCCTGTATTTGGGTATGCCAGATTCTGATGATGGCTTCATAGCGTTGCTTACGAGAGCTTGCTTTCTTGGCCCATAAATGGACCTGACAGGGCCATGATGCGAATCCTTAAGTGGATCGCATGCTGATTTAGGTGCGGCGCCGCTTGTCGTTTTATGGGTCGTCCATCCGACCGTGTGGCTTTTTCATTTTCCGAATGCGAGGGCTCTAGGGCCTCTTCGTCGAATTCGGGCAGTAGCTTTCTTTTCGGATAGCTTCTAGTGCGGCGACTGTCGCCGTACTTATCTGTGGAATTAATTACCTTGCTCCATCTGATCCGGAGTGCGTCTTCCGCTGTTTTTAGCTTCCGCTTCTGCTTTTTTAGGCTACGTGCAGTGGCAACGAGCCTCTCATGGAGATTCTTTTGCTCCGTGAGTTTATTCGGCGTGAGGTCGTCCGGAATGCCGTTTTCGCCGGAGGAGGGATGCTCGGTTTCTCTATCCGTGTTGCCCTGTTCGGACGGTTGCTCTAAGGCCTGCCCATCGTTTACCGGCTCATCCTGCTCTATGGCTGGGTTTGTGTCGAGGCGGGGCTTGGGTCGGCGTTTACGCCGACGCCTTGATTGCTTTTCGGGGGGTCGATCTCTCGTCTCCTCCCCTTTTTCCTCGCTATCGTCTCCCTTAGGGGTGTCCACCATGTACACATCGTGAGATGAGGTGGCTGTCCAATGCCCTATGGGAGTTGGTTCATCGGTATCTCCTCCATCGGCATCCATGCTGTCGATGTCTTCGGAGCCGAAGTCGGGCATGTCGGTTAAATCGTCGACAGTGGCTATAAAGTGGGTGGTGGGTGGGTTTTGGATTTCTTCGTCGTCCGCATCCCAACTTTGCTGACCGTAGTCCGGCCAGAGCTCTCCTGACAACGAGAGAGACTTTAGAGAATTCGGGATGTCGCCGAAGGGCGAGTGCTGAAAGATGTCTGCGGCGGTGAACTCCATCATCGGCGCCCGATCGGATTCGATTGGCAGGGGCGCGGGGGGTTCGGAGTCCGGGGTGGAGTCCGGACCCTTGGAGTCACGGGTTGCACAGAGTGCGGGGCTAGCATTCGGCTCGATCGCTTTTGGGATCGCAGCCCCTGAGGTGACGTCCAACCGCTCATCCTCTATTGGCGCAGCGGGCTCCGAATCAATGGTCGGAACCGGTGCGTGTGCGGCCTCCAAAGCGCTGTTCGGCGGTAGAGCTATATCATGCCCATCGAGACAGTGCGGCGCGCTTGGTCGTGGCTTGAATCCGTCGAAGATCAAGTCCCCGTGGGTGTCAGCCATGTAGTTTAGGCTTCCAAGCCTGGCCTGATGGCCAGGGGCGTAGCTTTCCATCTGCTCAAGGTGGCCAAGCGAATTGGCTCGCAGTGCGAAGCCGCCTAAGACTAAGATCTGTCCGGGGAGAAGAGTCTCAACCTGGACTGCATCGTTGTTGATGTTCGAAGGAGCCATCGGGCCTAAGGGCGACGACACAGAGGAACTCTCAATGAAAGCACGAATGTCGGTGTCAAAACTGGCAGATCTCGGGTAGGGGGTCCCGAACTGTGCGTCTAGGCCGGATGGTAACAGGAGACTGGGGACACTTTGTTTTACCCAGGTTCAGGCCCTCTCGATGGAGGTAAAACCCTACTCCTGCTTGATTAATATTGATGATATGGGTAGTACAAGAGTAGATCTACCACGAGATCAAGGAGGCTAAACCCTAGAAGCTAGCCTATGGTATGATTGTTGTGTATGGAGTTGATTCTGTCCTACGGACTACAACCCTCCGGTTTATATAGACACCGGATAGGGTTAGGGTTACACAGAGTCGGTTACAATGGTAGGAGATCTTGAATATCGCATCGCCAAGCTTGCCTTCCACGCCAAGGAAAGTCCCATCCGGACACGGGAAGAAGTCTTCAATCTTGTATCTTCATAATCCAGGAGTCCGGCTGAAGGTATAGTCCGGCTACCCAAACACCCCCTAATCCAGGACTCCCTCAGTTGCCGTGTGAGTTTGAAATTTGACCGTTGGAACACGTGTCAGTTCCTTAGTGACCCACGGTCATTTCGGACAAATCAGGTCGGATTGCCTAGTGGCTATAAATAGCCCACCCCCTACAACCAAAAATGGTTGGCTTCTCAGAGTTAGTATACGGCTTTTGTCGTTTGAGAGCAACCCACCTCGAAGCTTTTGAGAGAGAATTCCTTGCGAGGATAAAGCCCTAACCACCCAGAGCCAAAGAGAATTAGGCATCACTTAAGTCTTCTTGTCTGTGTGATCTGAAGACTTATTACACTTGAGGACTGTGAATCCTCCAGCCGGTTAGGCGTCGCGTTCTGAGCATCCAAGAGACATTGTGGATTGCCGGTTAACGAAGTCTGTGAAGGTTTGGGAGTATACCTTGAAGACTTACCAGAGTGATTGGGCGAGGTCTGTGTGACCTTAGCTCAAGGGGAATACGGTGAGGACTGGGTGTCCTGAGCTGCGTGTTCAGGACTGGGTGTCCGGGACTGTGTGTCCTCAGGTTTAAATACCTAGCCGCCCTAACCAGACGTACAGTTGTCACAGCAACTGGAACTGGTCCAACACATCATTGTCTTCAACGAGTCACTGGTTTCATCCTTCCCTTCTCTTTACGTACTGTTACTCCTTGTGAAGTCATTGTATGATTGCACTATCTTTTATCTTCACTGAGTTACTGCGTGTTCTGTTTGGCTTCATAATATCTTCATACCTGATCCTTACTACATTGCTGCTATTAGTCATTGTGCTTTCACTCTATTGAATACTTGACTACGGCTTGCCTACTGTAGTCTACCTTCTGCTGCAGGGTAATAGGTTTATTTCTATCGTTTGTCTTCATAACTTCCACGTTTTGAAGACTTTCATAAAAATCGCCTATTCATCCCCCCTCTAGTCGATATAACGCACTTTCAATTGGTATCAGAGCAAGGTGCTCCCTTGTTCTGTGTGATTCGGTTTAACCACCTGGAGTTTTAGCTATGTCGACTGCAGGGATAATCAAAGTCTCCGCTGCGTGCCCCGTCTTTGATGGAACTGAATATCCCTACTGGAACAATAAGATGCGCATGCATCCTGAAGCCAATTATGTCGACCTATGGTATGTCGTCAAGAATGGCGTTCCCAAGGCTGGATAAGGTGTCACTGCTGCTGACGTCAAGAAGTTCGTTCAACTGGACTCTACTGCCAAGAATATCATTTGTGGTCATCTGACCAAAGGACAGTATGGCCGCGTGAGTGCTTTGGAAACATCTAAGCTACTCTGGGACTGGCTCTCCAAAGTCAATGAAGGCGTCTCAACCCAGAGAGATCAGAGAAACAGTGTCCTTCGCAACCTCTTCAACCGCTTCAAGAGAAATGACAATGAGAATGTCCAGCTCACATTTGATCGACTCACTGACATCATGAATGAGCTTCAAGCCCTTGGCGCTACTGAGATCACCAAGCATGAAGTCGTCAAGACACTACTGAGATCACTTGACAGTTCGTTTGACACCCTAGCCCTGATGATTCAAGAACGTCCTGATTTCAAGACACTCGATCCGTCTGACATACTTGAGAGGCTCAACACACATGAGTTTCAGCTTTCTGAGAAAAGAGATATCTACGGTCCAAACTATGGGCGAACTCGTGCCTTGAAGGAAAAAGCTGTCTCCTCATGTGAAGAAGAATCTGACAGCAGTTCTGATGATCCTGAAGACATTGGAAGGGAACTTGCTATGCTTGTGAAGAAGTTCCAAAAATTCACCAAGAAGAAAGGCTTCAGAAAGTGTTCCCGATCAAGCTCAAGGAATGATGAAGCTTCTGCTCATGACTACAAGAAGAAAACATGTCACAAGTGCAAGAAACCTGGCCACTTCATCTTTGAGTGTCCGCAGTGGGACAATGAGAACAGAAAGAAGAAGAAGAGCAAGGAATATGACTCTAACGACAAGAAGAAGAAGAAATACTCAAAGTCTTCTTCCAAGTCTTCCTCAAAGTCTTCATCACACAAGAAGAGCTCATCTGGCAAGGCACGTGCGTTTGTTGGCAAGGAAATGGATTTAGAGGAGGAGTCCGCTTCTGAGGAGGCGGAGGTGGAGTCTGAGGAGGAGTCCAATTTTGGCGTTGCAAGTCTGGCTACAGCATACGTTGCCAAGTCCATCTTCAACACTGAAGACAATGACTTCACCACCGACACCGATGCAAATGACAAGGACTACTCTGCTCCTACCTACTGCTTCATGGCACGCGGTGCCAAGGTAAACACACGCACTACTCACTATCAAACATCTTGTGACGATGACTCTAATTGTGGTTCAAAACCCAGCTACAAAACACTTGCTAAAATTGCAACTGAACAACAAAAAGCCATGGAACATATTGAAAAACTGTTAGACAAAAGCGATGATCTGTTAGGCGCTGAAATGACTCGTTCTGAGTCCTTAATTGAAGACATAAAAAATCTTCACGTTAAGTATGAGGAACTTGAAAGTCGTCATGAAACGCTCTCAACAACTCATGAAAAGCTTTCCTATGATTATCTTCAAAGGAAGCAAGATCTTGAGAAATTGAGAGCGGCTCATGAAGATCTTCAAAAGGAAAATGAGTCACTTCGCTCCAAACAGATCAGTTCCGCTCAGGAAGGATTTGAACCACCATGTCTTAAGTGCATTGAGCGTGATAATGCTACTACTGTTGCTGAATGTTCTACTGCTGCTACTGTTGCAATATCTTCAACTGTTGATGTGGGAACTAACCCCTCTGCTGAGGATTCCACTGCTATTGCTGATGAGAATGCTAGGTTGAAGACATTGCTTGAAACAGGGATGTACAAAAGTCTTAAAGGGCATCAGACACTGTGTGATGTCCTCAAAAAGCAGATCTTGAACCGAAACCCGAGGAAAGAGGGTGTTGGGTTCGTAAGGAAAATGAATGCTGATGGCTCTTACTGGAAACCTGAGCAGTACCCCAAAACCACATGGGTTGCTGCAAAGGAATCTTTAGCAGATCTATCCAATCTATCTGGCTTCACTTGTGCAAACCCCATTGTCATTGATGAATCCTTTGATGCAAACTATAAACTATTTAAGAATCAGAATGGTGAAGTGTTTGCCAGGTACATTGGTACTAATTGCAGGAATGGACCGCCTATGAAGAAGATCTGGGTTATGAAAAAGTGTCTGGAGAATCTTCCTGTGAATGTCATCATGACACCACACGTGAAGAAGACAAACCTCAGACCACAGGCTTCATACGGTCCAAAGGCTTCATACAGACAGAGGACTCACCTGAGTCGCACTAACGCAAATGTTTTGCAGGGAAACCATACTCAGGCCTATGAATATGAGCGCGGTTCATCAAACCGCCATGTTCATATGACCAAGAACTATTCTGCGTATTCTTATGAGTACTATTGTCCGCCTGCAAGACTTTTTGCTACGGCTCCAAAGCCAAAGTTCTCAGACACTGCACTTAGACTTATTGCTTCTAAGCCACCCTTGAAGATGTGGGTGGCTAAGAAAGCTTAACTCTCTTTTGGAGGGAAAGGTCTCCAGCAGAAAACCAAAATCGTCTAACGCTATTGCTGGGGACCTTAAACATCTTGTAGGGCGCGAGATCGAATGCCCGAATGGCCTTACTATGTACTTCGTTCCTAAATCGCTTGCTACTCTCCCTATTAGTCCTAATCTGGATCTAAGCTTTCATAACCCACTGGTTCGTCAAATGTTTTTGCTTCACAATTCTCTTCGTGAAGCCTATCCCCCTAACTGCACTGTAGGGTACGACACCAGCGTCTTCAGAATGGATTATGTATAGTGGGTGTACCAACCACATGACTAGCAAAAGAAGCCTTCTTATGGACTCAACCTTACGTCCATCCGACAAGAGTCACATCACATTTGCTGACACTGGTAAAAGTAAGGTATTGGGTCTAGGTAGAGTTGCAATCTCAAAGGATCAACACATGGATAAAGTCATGCTTGTTGAATCCCTTGGCTTCAACTTAATGTCTGTCTCAATGCTTTGCGATTTGAACATGATCGTAATATTTGGAAAATATCGCTGCCTTGTACTAATGGAATCTGACAAGTCTCTAGTGTTTGAAGGGTATCGGAAAGATGATTTGTACGTGGTAGATTTTTCGGTGGGACCACAGCTTGCCGTATGTCTTCTAGCAAAGGCTTCAGAATGCTGGCTCTGGCATCGGAGGCTAGGGCATGCTAGCATGAGGAACCTCCACACCCTTGCAAAGAAGAAGCATGTCATAGGCATCGAGGGCGTCAAGTTTAAGAAATATCACTTATGCGGTGCCTGTGAAGCAGGGAAGATGATGAGGGCCAAACATCCCTCGAAGACAATCATGACAACCACTTGACCCTTCGAACTGCTCCACATGGATCTTTTCGGTCCCACTCATTACTCAACTCTTACTACTACTGCTTGCCTCTATGGCTTTGTTATTGTTGATGATTATTCTAGATATACTTGGGTGCACATAATCCTCTACAAGACTGAAGTGCAGGATGTCTTCAGACGCTTCGCCAATCAAGCAATGAACAATTATGGCGCCAAGATAAAGCACATCAGAAGTGACAATGGCACTGAATTCAAGAACGCTGGCCTTGATACATATCTTGATACCTTGGGCATCACACATGAATTCTCAGCTCCATACACCCCACAGTAGAATGGCGTCGTCGAACGCAAGAACGGAACACTCATTGAGATGGCCCGAACGATGCTTGATGAATACAAGACTCCAAGAAAATTCTGGCCTGAAGCCATTGATACTGCATGCCATACAATCAATCATGTTTATCTTCACAAGCTTCTGAACAAGACATCTTATGAGCTCCTTACTGGCAAGAAGCCAAATGTCAGTTACTTCAGAGTATTTGGTGCCAGGTGCTGGATCAAAGATCCACATCACACTTCAAAATTTGCACCAAAAGCACATGAGGGTTTTATGCTTGGATATGGAAAGGATTCGCACTCCTACAGAGTCTTCAATCTCTTTCATTATAAAATGGTTGAAACAGTGGATGTGCGGTTTGATGAGACTAACGGTTCACAAAGAGAGCACCTCCCAAATGTGCTAGATGAAGTTCCATCCAGCGAATCAATCAAGCTTATGGGAACCGGAGAAATCATACCCTCTGGAGCTCAACCTGAAGAGGAACTTATCATCTCCGCACCTGATCAACCTAAAGACAATGATCAGCCTGAAGACAATCCCACTAACAATGACAATGATCAGCAAGAGCAAAACCTTCGCCCTGTACATCCTCGTGTTGCCAATGAAGTGCAGATTGAGAGAATAATTGACAGAATCAATGCACCCGGTCCGCTCACTCGATTAAGGGCAACTCAGCTGGCAAATTTCTGTGGGCACTTCGCATACGTCTCAATAATAGAACACAAGAAAGTTGAAGAAGCCTTCATGGAACCTGAATGGATTCAAGCTATGCAAGAAGAGCTTCAACAGTTTGAGCTGAATAATGTATGGGAACTGGTTAAGCGTCCTGATCCTCGGAAGCACAACATAATAGGCACCAAATGGATATACCGCAACAAACAAGATGAGCATGGTCAAGTTGTCAAAAGCAAAGCTCGTCTCGTTGCTCAAGGATATACTCAAGTGGAAGGCATTGACTTCGATGAAACATTTGCTCCTGTGGCTAGACTTGAAGCCATACGCATACTGCTGGCCTATGCCAATCATCACAACATACTTCTATATAAAATGCATGTGAAGAGCGCCTTTCTCAATGGCAAGATTGAAGAAGAAGTGTATGTTGCACAACCACCTGACTTTGAAGATCCAAAACATCCTGACATGGTATACAAGCTCAACAAGGCACTGTATGGCCTCAAACAAGCCCCTCGGGCCTAGTATGACACACTCAAATACTTCCTGAAGAGCAAAGGCTTCATACCTGGTTCCCTTGACCCCACTCTCTTCACGAAGACATATGATGGTGAACTATTTGTGTGCCAAATATATGTGGATGACATTATCTTCGACTGCACCAATCAGAAGTATAGTGAAGAGTTTGGATATATGATGCAAGATCAATATCAGATGTCCATGATGGGAGAGCTAAAGTTCTTCCTCGGTCTCCAAATACGACAGCAATGCAACGGCATCTTCATATCTCAAGAGAAGTATCTCAAAGATTGTCTGAAGAAGTTCGGTATGCAAGACTGCAAAGGCTTCACGACGACAATGGTAAAGAGTTCGATCAAAAGGTATACCGCTCCATGATTGGTTCTTTGCTTTATCTATGTGCATCTAGGCCATATATTATGCTTAGTGTTTGCATGTGTGCTCGATTCCAAGCGACACCAAAGGAATCGCATCACTTAGCTGTGAAGT